>NW_006199558.1:1757088-1813667 GCF_000334495.1 Tupaia belangeri chinensis
CAGACAGAGAGAGACATAGAGACAGAAAGTGAGAAATCACCCCCCAGGGGGGATGGTCACACCGCAATCCCTTCTCCTCCATTCTCCTCTCGGGATCTTGGGCATGCACGCACACGCGCCCGGTGTGAGTTCTAAGCCACCAGGTCCGGGACGTGAACCATAGTCGACTACGTGGAAGTCCAACGACATAGTCATTACACTAACTGCTGGTTCCCAGTTCTCTTCTTAACTCAACATCCTTCTGTGACTTTAAATTAAGCAATTTTACTGGTATTCCTTTCACTCTCAGTTTCCCTTTATTCGATATTTTAAGACTTCCCTGAAATCACAGGCTTCTATGAACTATTCAAAATTGAAAGAAATTCTGAAGATATGTTAGTTTACATACTTTAGAGATTACTGTATACATAATATAAATATATATTACATAATATATATATATATAAAATGCTAGAGGATGCATGCACACGCATGAGAAAAAGAAGGAGAGAGACAGGTGCTTTTGCACCACTCAGTGGGACTTGGTCACATCATAATCTTTTTACCTCCAATTCCCCATAGCAGCAAGATCATGAGCACTGGTGTACCTGCCTGGTATGAAGTCAGTAGTGGAATTCAGACCCTGGAACCTTGTTCTGCTATGTGGAACCCAGTCACCTCAGTGCTGCACCTAACTGCCCTACTACGGGGCTAGCCCGTATTTCTTCCATCTATAAAAATATGAGCTTAAAGAAAAAATTATCACCTTAAATCACAAATTCCCATGACACCTTGATCCTCAATCTTTCTTTTAGCCATAGCATCCTACAATATTTAATATAAGTAGAAAATGCCAAATCAACCAATTATAACCTACTATGATTTACAAGTTACAGATTATGTATCACAGCAGCAGTCATCAAGACCAATAAAACCTTCATCATAGTACTGAACTATGAACTCTCCGTTATAGTTATAGTATTATGTGTAATTTCAAAGTAACCGATTCATAAAAGAGAAAGTCCAAGATCTTGGCTGTCAGTTTAAAAATAATGCAAGTAAATTTGGACATGGGCTCAGCAGAATGGCAGTAACATGCTGCTCAAACACTACTGGATCCCCATGGAAGATCATGGATCTGGTTCCTCCACTGACCTATAAATGGTACAACCATGATCCTGGCTGGCTGGGAAAGCTTGGTGGGGGACGCAACATGAGACCATGTTAAGGATGCTTCTCTTTATATATCACTCTTATGAAATAAATAAACATTTTTTAAAAAGTGAATTAAAAACAATAATATTCTAGTTTAACATGGACAAGAAAAAAAATTCTCTTCATTAGAGTGTATTTTCACTTTTAAGTTATCACATTGCTTTGATAGGTCCTGGGGCTTGCTTATTATGAGGGATGCTTGCTGATTATTAATTATGTTTATTGATGGTGTGCTCAGGGTTTTGACACACAAAATCTTTTAATCCTCACAATACCCAGGTCTTCGACTCCAGATTCCATAGTTATTTATACCCTCAACTCATCTGGTAAATCAAACATAAATTATTTTTAGCAGGAGTAGTAGTTTTAAATAAATTATTTTAAGTTATTTTCTTTGAATATTTAAAAATTTAAAAAAACAGCAAATAAATGCACATTTGAAATATTTCCTTCTCCTGGGAAGAAAGTATACTTCCTGTCTTTCACATTTGTTTGGTTTTAAAATTCTGTGATTATAATACAATGACAGAGATAAAATGAAATATCCCTGAGATTTTATGAGTTCAGGAATGAAAATCACCTTGAAGCCAATTGGTTTTTTTACCAGCCCATTCTAATGAGTCAGACAATGAATCAATTACATTATTTGACATTGTTATTTATTTCAAGAATTAAGCTATGGAACATTTCTGTTGGGTATTAACATTCTAAAACACCTACTTGAATTCAACAGTGAGACCTCCTCCATTCCTCAAAACCTCTTGACTCTCAGTAAGAGACTTTTTCACAGTGGCTGATTTTTTCCTGGACTGAGAGGACTGATAAATTGATGAAAAAAACTAGCGTAATATATTCCAAAATAAACAATTTAATCATACCAATTCAGCATATATTATCATAAATAAATGGGAATAAAATAATGAAAAGTAGTCTCTGAATGAACCTATGATCTTATGAGAGAAAACTCACTTCGGAGTGTGGTAATTGCTATAACCTAACAGCATATCAAGAGTATTGGGAGCACAGAAGATGAATTTAATAGATCCAGGGGAGTAATGATGAAATGTAAATCTTTCACTAGACCTTAAATTTACAAAACTTTAACAGATAGATAGGTCGATGGGGAGGGGAGGGTTTCTTTACATTTAGGATAGTAGGGTATGAGAGAGAGAGAGAGTGAGAGAGAGAGAGAATAAAGGAGTAGAAAGGAAATTGGTTCCTGGTTTTGGAGGCCTTTCTTTGTTTGGGAAAGGGGTAGTCTTTATCTGAAGCAGACTCTGGAAACATTATTCTTACAGGACTGAATTTGGAGAAGTGAATTAATCACCCATCAGTGTCAGTCAACCAGGTACTGTTCAAGGTTTATATGTATTTATTAACTTAATCCTCATGACAATTCTACCACATAATTTCTATCAGTATTTCCATTCAACAGATGTTAAAAGTGAAGCACAGTAAAGTCAAGTAACTTATCAGAGTTTAATCAGCTGAAGAGTGGAAGATCGAGGATTCGACCTAGGTCAAAGACATATTGTAAACTAACACTACATGTCTCTACTAAAGATGGGAATCCGAGTAGAAGCAAGAATGCAGGTAACTGGGGATGAAATGGAGAAACACTTCGGATAGCCTTGTTTATTGAATGTGGATATACAGTGAGAATTCTCAGTCAAAATTTAATGATAGTGTTAATGAATTTAGAAAAAAATAGAGGAAGTATGTTTGAGGGAAATGATGAGATTATTAAGAATATACTAAACTCGACCTTGGCAGAATCAATTAGTTATCAATGTCTAGCAGAAAGTTCAAAGTTTAAGCCTTCAACTCACTTATCCAGAATAAGATGAGGCTCAAGAGCGTGAGCACTTGCCTCAAGCACAGAATGTAAGGGGGTGGCAGAAAAAAAAAAGAAGAAGAAAAGAAAAACCAATAAGATAAATAGTATTTTAATACAACACTTTTTAAATATCAAAATTAATGCAAAGTATGGTAAACCAAATATAAAAACTTTAAGTAAGGGCAGGATTAATATTTTTCCTTTGCTTCAGCTTCTAATATAGCCACGTTGAACACTACTAACAATCCTACCTCTATTCAAAATGTTATTTTTTATCATGATATTTGTATTAATTTTCATTGTCAAAACTATTGCCTTAGGTCCAGTTGCAATGGTGCAGAGGTACTGCAGTATTCTATAATGTTGGAGGCCATATGGGGGATCAGGATTTGGCTCCCAGATCTACACATGTCAAACATGTACATGTGCCCATAATCCTAGATGGCTGGAAAAGGCTGGGGGTGAGGAAGTTACAGTATGAGATTCAGTTGAGGGTGATTGTCTCTCTCTTTATCTCTTTGTCATGAAATAAATAAGTAAAAAAATAAACTTAAAAATACTGCTTGAAACTAATATTTACTTTTTTTTTTCATAGTGCCTTTATAAATTTTACATTACAGGCACGTGTCCCACTTACCTCACCATAGTCCTGGCCTTTTAACTTTTCAAGAAAGAAATTATTACTAAAATTGAAACTGAATTTAACTGATGACTCTGATTTTTAATTACTAATATTTTAAATCTAGAGCACCAATTCTCAATTTTTTACCTAGAGGAAGAAGGATAACAAATATTTTAACTCTACAGATAAGGAAATGAAGATATCTAACAGTTCAGTGACAAGGTTAAATTTAAATTTCTTAGTACTACAGGGGGCATACTAGATCAAAAGCTTCCCCTACGTACAAGTTAGGAGAAAACGAAAATATAAAGAATACCTAAGTGAACAAAGCTTGGCCAGGTATAATAATTTGGATTGAAAGAACAAGTTCTTAGAAAGAAGAAGTGTTTTTTTAAAGAATTATTTATTTTATTTTATTTATTATTATTATTTTTAATTTGACCAGAGAGAGAGAGAGAACAAAAAAAGGGAAAGTGAGAAAACAAGCAACCAGGTCCAGGACTCCTACCCCAGTCATCCATATGCGAGTCAAGGATGTTAACCACCACACCATATGCTGGTCCCAGAAGTTGTTTTTGAATTAAAGAGAGAGCCTTGAACTTACCAGTTGGGTGACCTTTGAGGATTGGGGATTTTTGTTATAGAGCACATACACTCACCAGAGAGACAAAGAGATAGAAAGCAAGAAATCACCTCCAAGAGGGATGGCCATGCTGCAATCCCTTCTCTCAAGATCCTGGACATGCGGGACCAGCAGTTAGCGTAATGGCTATGCGCTGGACTCCCATGTAGTCGACCGCGGTTCGCGTCCCAGACCCGGTGGCTTAAAACTCACGCCGGGTGCGTGTGTGTGCGTGCCCAAGATTCCAAGAGGAGAAAGGAGGAGAAGGGATTGTGGCGTGGCCATCCCCCCTGGGGGGTGATTTCTCGCTTTCTGTCTCTGTCTGGCGAGCGCACACACCCTATAACAACAACCAAAAAAAAACCTCTCAAAAAAAAAAAAAGATCTTGGACATGCACACACATTTACCTGATGTGAGTTTCAAGCAGCCAGGTCCAGAACTCGAACCATGGTGGGCCATGTAGGAGTTCAGAGACATAACCGTTATGCCATCTGTGAGTCTCCCTGTGGCAATTCTTAAGACTTAGTTTTTTCAACTGTAAAATGAGGCTTATGATACCCACTTTCATTGTTTTGGTTATGACACACACGAATATAGTTCATGAAATTTGTCAGTCAGGATCTCATCTGGTAACAGAGAATGTTCAAAATGTAGGATAATTCCAGGAGTTTTGTTTGTTTGTTTGTCTGTCTTTGTAGGAAACTATATATGAAAGTAGATAGGCAGAGAAACTAAGAGAGTACTTAGGAGGGTTCAATTGTTATAATCCAAGGAAGAGAAAAAGTCACAGTTAATTGCCTTTTGCCTTTAAAGAAACAGTGACTTTTGGTAGAGGAAACCAAGGAAAGAAATACTCTAACCTCACTCTTCTATCTTCCTCTGGTCTCCAACCAAACCCCAAACTAACCCCTCAGAACCCAGTAGCTTTAGATTATGCGGGTCAATCTAAGGGAAGATTGCAGGGTACAGAAACACAGAGGAGCAAAAGGAAGTTTATGATCACATAATAAAAACTCCTGATTATTGCTTCTCACACAATGCTTTGCAATAGATGAAAATGCTTTGTATCAACTCATTTAGCTAAAATAACAACCTAATAAGGCAAAGTTTTCCCATTTTATAGATGAGGAACCTGAGGCTTGCAGTAGTTAAATGACTTGCCGAAAGTCTCAGAACTAAGGAGGGAGGCAGGAATCAAATTAAGACACTTGGTGCCATAGCCCGTCATTGTATAAGATCAATAAATGGTAATGATTGGTTTCTTAATTATTATCATCATTGACACCATTTTAATTTTGACCACTGTAGCAATTGCATTTCTAGATATTCACCTCACAGTTACAAGGATGCATATGCCTAAAAACAGTATATTCAGAAATGTTGTTTGCAACATTGAATTAGCAAAATACATGTAAATGCCTATCAGTTTGGACAGATTAAATAAACTGCAGTGCTTTTACAAGATGGGTTATCATGTGTTCGGTGAAAAAAGGCAGTTCTATGAGTACTGTGTATTGATATATAAGTCACACATGCACACACGCACACACACACACACACATACACACACAAGTAGATTCAGAACAGTTCATATAGTATCATTTCTGTTAAGAAATTAAAAGCTATATAATTTTTATTCTTGTAGGTAAAAAAAAAAATCTCCAGAAAATCATACAAGTGTTAAATAAAAATTAATAGATGGCCATTGTTTTGGACTAAATTTCTGTACTAGATCCTTACTGACCAGACTAAAAATCCAAACACAGTCACTCATAACTCCATGTCACCAAATCTTAAGCTGTTATTTAGCCTTCCAAGAAATCAAGAGAATGAGAGAGAACAGCCAAATTTCTGAGATAGGCCAGTTTCAATTGGCATGCTTATAAGTTACTTCTCTCTAATTTGTACACAAAAGTAGAGCTGAAGTAACTTGATTGTTAACTACTCAGTTATTTTCCTATTATTGTTTCCTTATTTCTGCTTTACAAGGAAAGTTACATTGAAGTGATCAATTCTCTTTTCATTCTTTTGTTCCTGCTTTCTTCAGCACTTCTCTGTTAAAACCAAGCCCTCCTCTGCTCTCATTAGATAAATGAAAGGAAGTGTTTTCTGAATTCTGGAGTCACTAAAACCTGATTATGATCTTTAAAATACATTGTTTTAATTTTGTCTCTTGATATAAGAAACTGGTAATTTAGTAATCTTTGGGGAGAGCAGCTGGGTAACAGGGTGAAATTGAGATAAATTTTTCTTTTATACGTTGTATACTTTTGAATTTTTTTTTTTACCATAATCACATAATATCTATTTAAAAATATAAGTTAATTAAGGAAAACTCTAGTTGTACATTCTTAGTGACCTTCCAGGGACTCTCGAAATTTGGGAAACAGAATGAAAGAAAATTAATATTTATAAAAATCAATTCATACTCTACATTCTGGGTGATTTGCTTTTTAACGGTAGAATCCTTTGCCATACCAGTTTCTGTTAAATGAATGCCAAATTAAGAGTATTTTCCATCTGTATTCTACAGTGACTTGCACATGCTGGAGGGAAAAGAAAAAGTAGGGGAAACAATAAGAAAATTAGCACCTTGATGCCAGGTGAAGGTAACTCAAAAAGCAAACCAAGCATAAAATCGCAGTCACAAACAGCCCTGGCTGAGAATATCCCAGGAAGTCAGCTGCTGTTTTTCCTTTTTTCTTTTCAGTAACTTTATAGGCCAAAGGAGGCAGGTGGCTAGAGAACTTAACCACAGCTCCTGAACTCCTGGAGATTTACAGAAGTCTGTCTCCCTGGAAGAGGTCTTCAACTTTTCTAAGAAATCTGACAGGAGATTCTGCATGATACTATTTTCAAACTGTGGAAGATCAAGAGAGAACCTTTGGCTATTAGAAATGGAGAGAGACTGGCCAATGAAATGAAGTTGATGGTGGGGATGAATGTTACCTGAAAAGTCATTTAAAAAAAAAAAGTATTAAAATTCCTCCTGCAGGCCAATGTGTCATCATCGCTCTGGTCCTAACGACAAATGTTGCAGTCAGCATAAGACGACCAAGAAAGAATTCTAGACCTCCGGAAAAAACAGGTACTGCTGCTCCTAGGGAAAGGCGGACTCAGCGCTACTGAATTGGTGCACTCTTTCTCACCTCCCCCCTCCCACCTGGTATATCCCAGACCCAGAAATAACAGGATTATCAGGAGAAAGGGGAAATGGCCAAATGATGGTGACGGGTGTGCCTGGGGGAGTGCCAAACAGTCTTAATCGCTAACCTCTTCCAAACGTTGCCAGGGAAAACGTCTTTCCTTGGAAGAAGCATTTCCAGGAGTGTCTAGAAATTGCCACCAAATCTTAAGATTTCTGGGATGCAGATTCCCTTCCTGGTCTGAGGAAAGGCGGAGGAGCTTGGAAGCTGGCGCTTAACTAAGTAAAGAGGTCGCCTTCTTCCCAGAAACTCACGCCTGGGCACTTAGCCCCTCCCGCTGTGGGGCGCCGCCTCCACAGAGCGCTAACCCTATAAAGTACAAGCAAACAGGGTCCCTCCTGTCGGTCTCGATTTAGTCTGACTCCAGCATCAACGAAGTCTCGAGGTTGCCAGAGCATCACGCGCCTAAGTCATGGCCCAAGAGCTGTCCCACGAGGAGTTCGCCCGGGCGGGCAAGCAGGCGGGGCTGCAGGTCTGGAGGATCGAGAAGCTGGAGCTCGTGCCGGTGCCCGAGAGCGCGTACGGAGACTTCTACGTCGGGGATGCGTACCTGGTGCTGCACACTGCCAAGGCGAGCAGCGGCTTCACCTACCGCCTGCACTTCTGGCTCGGTAAGAGACCGCGGGCGGAAAGACCTGGATGTGTCCAGGTCGGGAAGTGGCGGACGCCTGGGGTCTTAGATTTGCAGGTTTGGAGGAAAGAGCACAACACACTGGGAGAGATCCGACTACTCGCGCTGGTTGCGTTCAGCAAGGTCTATTTTCCGGCTTCTAGCCTAAGTCAACTCCTGGCCAACTGCAAGGGCGGGGCGTGGGCGAAGTCCTGAGCAGACCTACCCTTATGACTTTGACCTTTTGTCAATTGTAGTTCCCAACCTTGAAGGCCGATTCTTCTGGTTTCTCACACTTTCACCTTCTCAGTCTCCAACTCGACTGCCACTCCGGGGCGCTGCCTCCACGCACCCTGGTGCTGGCCAGGTCCCGCTCACCTTCCAACAAGTTCAGTCCTGGTTTCCCCGGTCAGAGCGGGAATGAAGTCAAACAAGTTTGAGGGCTTCTGCCATAGCTAGCGAGTCTTTTTTTTTTTTTTTTTTTCTAATAAGTTAATTTAATTTGTTGCCTTCGAGCAAAAAAAAAAAATCTAATTGTGGAGATTAACATATTTTGGACTGGTTAAATCAGGATCCTGCCTACCTAAGGCTGCTTGCAGGTTAAGTGAACAGGAACTCCCCTTTATTAGGGAGCTAGTTACCTTGGTTAGAAGCAGGAAAGAAAACATGATTTATATAGAAAGTAGCATGAGATAGCTTATTTATATAAATGTGCTGTTTAATTATTATTTATTTATTATTTACCTGTTTTTAACAAGGGCACAGTGTAGAACAGTGGTTCCTTCAGCAGCAGTACCTATTTTGGGCTGCATTTGTGCCAGGCACTCAGGACACAGGGCCTTGTGTGTTCTACTTTTTCCACCCTCTACTTTTACTGGTAAACATCCTGAATGTCCAACCTCTCCCTTTGCTGGTAGGCACACCCTGTCTACATGCTGATCATCTGAGCCTTTTTGCCTTCTTTTAAAAGTAGCTTTTCACCCCAATGCTTATTTCTGTAGTTTTATTCCTCAGCATAGAAGGAAAACACAAAACCACACACACACATACACATTTATAAGCCTCTGGAAACCAAAATTTTTATTCTATTCAAGAAAATTGAAATGAGAAATATGTAGACAACGATAAGATTTTTTTTTTCTATATGATGGGTGTGCTCACAGAAGAGAAACAGAGAGGGAAAGTGAGAAAGCACCCCAGGAAGGATGGCCATCCACAATTCTTTCTTCTTCATTCTCTCAGGATTTTGGGCAGCAGGCACATATCGCCAACCTACATCTCCTCACTCTTCTTGCCAGTTTTAAAAGCACATGAATATATTTAAAAGTAACATCTATTTATGTTATTACTAATCTGTACTAGGCCTTGGTCAAGGCACTAGTGGAAGCCAAAGAATTGGATTACCATATTCAGTGTTCAATATAAGGAATTTATACAAAGGGCTAGTGAGCACTTTAAGAAACTGGATCCAAGGATCAGCAGTTAGCATAATAGCTATGTCACTGGATTCCCACATAGTCAACCGCGGTTTGAGTCCTGGACCCGGTGGCTTAAACTCATGCCGGGCGCGTGTGTGTGCGTGCCCAAGATCCCGAGAGCAGAATGGAGGAGAAGGGATTGCAGCATGACCATCCCTTCTGGGGGGGTGATTTCTCACTTTCTATCTCTCTGTCTCTCTCTGTCTGTCTGGCAAGCGCATGCGCCCTATGGCAAAAACCTCTCCAAAAAAAAGAAACTGGATCCCTTACATACATTGCTGGGTTGAGAGGGCGGATGGGGAGATGCCTTAGTGTGGCACTTCAGAAAATAATTTGATGTTTTCTTATAAAGTTAAACATGCAACTACTATATGACCCAGCAATTGCACTCACAGCCATTTATTCTGGAGAAATAGAAATGTATGTTCTTATAAAAAATACTATATATACACAAATGTTCATAGTAGCTTTATTTGAATCGCCCCAAACTGGAATATGCACATACTCTGCAAGGAGTGACTAGTTAAACAAGTTGTGATAAATCTATACTAAAGAATACTAATCAGCAATAAAAAAAACTACAATATTATGCACATAACAACTTGGATGAATCTCTAGGGAACTTTGCTGAGTGAAGAAAAAAAATTCAGTACCAACAGATTCCATTCTGTATGATTCTATATGTATAACATTTTCGAAATGACAACATTTTAGAATTGTAGTTGCCAAAGGAGTGGGATGGATAGTAATGCAGGCAGAGATTGGGTGTAATTATTAAAAAAGCAACATGAAGGATCTTTTGGTGAACTATACAGTATCTTGATTGTTATAGCAAATACATGAATGCATATATCTACTAAAATTGTATAGAATTAAATGCACACACACACAGACAATGAGATATATAGATTGTACTAATGTCCATATCCTAGTTGTGGTATTTTGCACTACATTATGTTATTCTTTAGTATACTATAGTATTCTAAATCATACTATAATTTTACAAAATATTACCATTGGGAGAAACTGAGTCCATTGGTATATGTATCTTTCCTTTATCAATACCACACTTTTTTTTTGGAGAGGTTTTTGCTATAGGGCACGTGCGCTGCCAGACAGAGAGAGACAGAGACAGAAAGCGAGAAATCACCCCCCAGGGGGGACAGCCACGCTGCAATGCCTTCTCCACCATTCTCCTCTCGGGATCTTGGGCATGCACACACACGTCTCCGGCATGAGTTTAAACCACCGGGTCCGGGACTTGAACTGCGGTCGACTACATGGGTGTCCAGCGACATAGCCATTACCTTAACTGCTGGTCCCATCAATACCACACTTTTAATAACTATAATTGTATAGTAAACCTTAATTCAAATAGAGAGAGTCCTCTTGATTTGTTTCTTTCTCAAGATTATTTTAGCTATTCTAGGGCCTGTGCTTTTATATAAGTTTTGTAATAAGCTTTTGTATGTCTATAATAAACCTTACCATGAGTTTAACAAGAATAACATTATATGTTTATGTCAATTTCTGAGGAACTGACACCATTAGTATGTTGTCTTACAATCTATAAAAAATCTATTTTTATATTTATTTAGGTCTTTAATTTTTTATCAGCATTTTGTAATTTTTAGTGTATGGATGCTGTACATATTTTGTTAAATATTTGACCTAGTGTTTCAGTTCTTTCCAAGTGATATAAATGGTATTGTGCATTTAACTTTGGTTTGGCATGTGCATTGTTTCTGTTTAGAAGTGTGACTGAGTTTTGTTACCAGTTAATCGTATATTCTACTGTCTTACTGAATATACTTACTAGTTCTAGGAAGGTTTGTTTTTATAGAATCCTTAGTGTTAACTATGCAAATAATCCTGTCATCTTTAAATAGAGAGATTTTTATTTCCTCTGTATACCTTTTATTTCTTTTCCTTACCTTACTGCAGTGGTTAGAACTTCCTATGTTAAGTTGAGTAAGAATGGTGAGAGTGGACATCCTTGCCTTGCTCTTAATCTCTCAGAGAAAGCATTCAGTCTTTCACCATTAAGTTTGTTACCGCTATGTCTTTTGTAGATGCTATTTTCAAGATAAGGATGTTCTCCTATATTCTTTTTTTTTTTTTTTTAAAGATTGTTGCTATAGGGCACATACATTTGCCAGAGAGACAGAGAGACAGAAAACAAGAAATCATCCTCACCCTCCTCCCTCAAGTAGCATGGTCACACCGCAGTCCCTTCTCTTCCATTCTCCTATTGGAATTTTGGGCATGCACACACGCACCAGTGTGAGCTTCAAGGTGCTGGGTCCAGAAATGGAATCTGATTGACCATGTGGAAGTTCAGCACCTTAACCCCCATGCCACCTGCTAGCCCCAGTTTTCCCCTATTCTTAATTTAGGGAATTTTGGGTTGTTGCTGTTATGATTGGGTTTGGGGTTAATCTAGTTTTTTTGTTTATTTGTTTATTTATTTTAATATTATTATTATTATTCAATTTGACCAGAGAGAGAGAGAGAGAGCGAGACAGAAGGAGAGTGACAGTGAGAAAGCAAGTCACAGGTTTGGAACTAAAACCATGGTTGGCCATGTGGGAGTGCAGTGCCTTAATCACCATGCCAGCTGCTGGCCCCATCATTAATCTAGTTTTTAAACCTCTCTAGATATCTTTGTTTTACATATAAATCATCACATCCCCCAAAAATTTTAGGAGGTTTACAGCATTTATACAAGTATAACATAATTAAACATAATATAAAATGGCACAGCTTGTGTAACATAACAACATAAAAGACATTGGTAAAATCAGAGAAGAGAAATGATTGAAGCCATGAACAGAATTCACAGAGGAAAACCAAATGAAGTCCTAAGCGGAAATCAGACAAAGTTCATACATTTCTGATCATTACTATGCTTCTGTCATCATACAACTGAATTTTAAATTTTGTCAGAGAGACAGAGAGAGAGGGAGAAAGAGAAAGCACTCTCAGTAGGATGTGTTCACATTGCAGTCCCTTCTTTATTTCTTTTTTCTGTGGGATTTTGGGCATGCACACATGTCCCCAGCATGTTTTTAAGCCACTGGGGCCTAAGTTCTAATTGTGTAGTTGGCCGTGCATGATGTGGTCCCCTAAACCACTAGGCCACAGGACAGACCCATAACTGAACTTGATTCTATATAATTTTTGCAAAGTTTTGATACTGACTTCATTAGACCTTTTATTTTCTTTCAAGTAAATACTCTGGTTTATTCATTCTGATAGTCCTAGTCTAGCATATTACATGGGCATTAGCAAATGGTAGCAGAATTTATTTCCAGTTCATTCATTAACTTCCTGCCTGTCCATTAAAATCTACCTAAAGAGATTGGGTTTTCAATTTGTAGTTAGGAATGTTTGTAAAATACATCATCCTTAATACTTTTGCTATTAATCTTGTTTTAAGGTTCTCTTTTAAAGCATTACTGTAAAAAATCTGGTCTTTGTCTTTGTTGGTATTCTCTGTAAGTGCTGAGAATATCGGCAGAAGATGGATACCAAGACCTGAGGGACTGCGAAATTGCATGTGTGTTAAATATTTACCTTTGACCTCACCAGGTCAGAAAGTTATCATGTGCAATAAACCTCTAGCTACTGATTTTATTTTTTTCTTTAGAAGATACTTCCTTCACAGATCTCCTTTGACAGGAGGTGGGAATATGGAATCTGATCCTTTCTTTAATATAGGTTATTTCCCTTCTTCAACTTTGGTGATTTGGACTTACTCTCAATGGAATTTGTTCTTGATCAGAATTGTTCATATGAACTATTATTACATTGTTACAGCTTCTAACCTTTTTAAATTATTTTTTAAGTTTACTTAATAATTTTTTCCATGAATGAGACAGAAAGAGAGAGAGAGAAATGGAGAAAAAGCACAGTCAACATGGTCTTAATGCTCTGATCCACCCCCAGATTCAGTCAGTCCCAAGTCATGGGTATTCGCAAACCCTATATACCCCTAAATTAAGAATAGGGGAAAAATGGAGCCAGAAGGTGGCATAGGGGTTAAGGTATTGGACTTCCACAAGGTCGATCGTGATTTGATTCCTGGACCCAGCAGCTTGAAACTCACACTGGCATATGTGTGCATGCTCAAAATCCCGAGAGGAGAATGGAAGAGAAGGGACTGTGGTATGGTCATTCTCCTTGGGGGGGATCATAGTTCAAGTCCCAGTTCTGGCAGCTGGCTTTCTCACTTCTCTCTCTCTAGTCAAATTAAAATAAATAAACTAATTTAATTAAATAAATAATTTAAAAAATATGGATAAAGTAGGTTATATTAATTCACCCCTTCTAACAATCTGCTTTCCTTAAATTATTTAATTATGACTTAGAGTGTTTATATGCTTCACAAATATTAACATACTAACATATCAGAAGCCTGAAGATTGGTACTAGCTAGGTGTGGTGGTGTGAACACCTGTAGTCCTAGCTACTCAAGAGTCTAAGGCAGAAGGTTCACAAGTTTGAGGCCATATTGGACAACACATCTCTAATTAAAAACAAAATTGATGGTAATAAATTCTAAACGACTGGAAAACATTTTCATAGCTTGATCTTACTGACTAAATGAATGCTTACCTGAAACTTACTGTAATATATTATTATATCTTCCCAAGTGTATTTAGACAGTAATATTTCTTTTAAAACTTTTCAAAGGTATTGGGAAAAGGCAGAATCAAAAACAACTTTTTTAGTTATTAGCCAAAGAATATATTATATCATGCACATTGTTTCTACTAAAAGATCTTTGTTTAGAAGAATGTTGTAGTTAGACATAATGGAGAAAATCCAATTGCTTTCATATCAGAAGTTCTGTCGTAATTCTTTTTCTTGCTTAATAATTGAGGTGTCATCATTTGCTATTTCAGGAAAGGAGTGCTCTCAGGATGAAAGCACAGCAGCCGCCATTTTCACTGTTCAAATGGATGACTATTTGGGTGGCAAGCCAGTGCAGAATAGAGAACTTCAAGGCTATGAGTCCACTGATTTTGTTGGCTATTTCAAAGGAGGTCTAAAATACAAGGTAAGAAGCTCTCTCAAAGAATGTCCATTATGCCTCTCTTTCTACTCCTATTCATCCATACCTTTTGTCTTCATAGGAAAATTCACTGAGGGTAGGATTTTTTTGTCTTATGCTATTTTTGCTTTAATCTGTTTTGTTCACTGATATATCCCAGTACCTGCAGAACACAGGGTAAGTGCTTAATAAATGTTTGTAGAATGTGAGACCAGCAGTTGGCTTAATGGCTATGTCACTGGACTCCCATGTAGTCGACCGTGTTTTGAGTCCTAGACTTGGTGGCTTAAACTCATATTGGGTGCACATGTGTGTGTGCCAAAGATCCCAAGAAGAGAATGAAGGAGAAGGGATTGTGGCATGGTCATCCTCCCTGGGGGGTGATTTATCACTTTCTGCCTCTCTGTCTCTGTCTTTCTGTAAGCACACGTGCCCTATAGCAAAAACCTCTCCAAATAAATAAATAAATAAATGTTTGTAGAATGTATGATGCAATATTTCAACTTGGCTTATTTTGGTAGGTTAATTTTTAAGAATGTTAAAAGAGGCCAGACCCAGTAGTGTAGCAATTAGCACTTGATCATATTTGGCAGACCAGGGTTCAAGTTCTCTTGAAAAATAGGTCAGATGCTCAAACATGCATGCCCAGGATCTGACAAGATGGAAAAATGGAGGAAAAGGAATCACTGTATGACCAAATCCTGCTGGGGATTCTCTCTCTTTCTCTGTCTCTCTTTCTCTCTTATGCATACAGATACACTCTGACATTTAAAAAAAAAGTTAAGAACTTTCAGCTATATCTTCACAAAAAAGACCTTTGACTTCCGTATTTATTTTAAAAAATATTGGTAACTGGGGTCTTAACAGTTTATATTTTTGCTATTCTAGATAATCTCTGAATTCACTACAAGTATTCCAAGTCTTCACAATCTCAATTATTCTAGAACATTCTACCTAATACAATATTTATAAAATTATAGTTTAAAACTATAAAAGTTTGTAGTATAGTAGGTTTTTTTTAATATGGTATAGTTTTTGAAATAGTTTGTAGTATGGTTTTTACTACAAAAAAACTATACCTGTATTTCTCACCTAGTGTTGTTTGATCTTAAAAATTATATGAATGAAACCATTGAGCTGAAACTATGTCTGGCTTAGCCACATAGATTCAAATGTGTATATACACACACAAACATATGCACACACACAATTTATGTATACTGATTATGGGCATTGGTCTAAAACATCAATTAATTCTCACTACTTCTAAAAATAAAACAAAAAAATTTAAATTGGTCTATTCCTTTAAGCCAACCTTGAGTAAAGGATAGTTTTTTTCTGTCGTTCTTCCATAGACCTTTGCAGACTGGTCATCTTATTACCATTCCTGAATCCAACCCCACCATGTGTGTTCAGTTTTCTTTTTTCAAATAATTATTTTGTTTAATTTTATTTATTTACTTATTTTAGTTTGATCAGAGAGTTACAGAGCAAGAGAGAGAGAGAGAAAGAGAGAAAGCAAACCTCCAGGTTCGGGACTTGAACCACGGTCAGCCATGTGGGAGTCCAGAGCCCTTAGCCACACTACCTGCGGACCCCATGTGTGAGGAATACTCTCCTCAAACGTTCCAGAAACAAGTCTTTCAGACTCAGACATGCTCCAACAGGTGTTCAGTACACCCCACTACCCCATCTGTTGAGCATATCACCCCAGAGAGGACCTGAAACCTCAGAGCTGAACTACAATTCTGTCTACAGTGTTAAAAGTGCTTAGTAAGATGCCAGGGTTTATTTCTGCCTCTGTTTGTTCAGATCACTGTCTTCATTGAATATTTTATACTACTGAGATTAGGACAAAACACTAAGTCCTCTTATCTCTCTTGAAATCATTTTACTCTAGGCTATGAACTACCGTAAATATAAACTATTACCTCTTTTTATTTAACGTATCTAAGTTCCTACAGTTTATATCAAATGATACTGAAATTTTCCCTGTTTTTATGAACACAACCTTTTAAACAACTTGGATCTTCTAGTTTCTAAAAGCAGGTGCTATGGCATCATGCTAGTTATAAGTCCATTTCTGCCACATATGACTTGTTTGCCTGAGGGCAATTACTTAAGTTTTCTGTGCTCAGTGTCCTCACATGTACAGTGAATATTAAAACTACTTGCTCATAAACTATTATAAAGTGCTGTAAGCATTAAGGATTGCATTAAATATTAAAAGTAATTTTACAGTTATTGGATATCATCTCATAATTATCAACATTAAAGCCACCACAAATCAGCAGTTTTTGGAAAGAGGATGTTTGCAAATGGAGGTCAAATATATCAGCAAGAAAATCAGTTCACAATCTTATCATTAGTAACATTGAACTGATGACAATGTGCAATTGCAATTATACTTGATAGGAAATGTGGAAGTAGAGATAATTTACTACCAGAATAACAAAGATGATTAGGTTATACTTTATTTAATCTCATTACTAGTTTCAAACTTACAGGAAAGTGCCAGTCACTTCATGTTTATTATAAAATGTAATGTAAATAACACTGTGGTGCTGTTTCTGTCATTGTTACTCTAGTGAGATAAACACAGCAAAGCTTAGAGAGGCGTGTGTAACTTGCTAAGGTCTCACAGCTAGTATGTAACTGAGTGACTGACTCCAAGCCTATGCTGTAATCATTATATTTGATGCTTTCAGTATAAATATGGTTCAAATACCAAAGCAAATTTTTTATTTTGAATTATTGTATGGAGTATTGTATCCATCTGTAAAGGGTAGAATTTGAAAAAACCTACCAAAACCAAGACAGCAAAACCATATACCATATATAATGCAAAGGTTCACCTAAGAAATTCTAAGACCATCTTCCTATCTCATTTCTCTGACTTATGCTATTTTTCTCTGAAGTCTCTTAGGGCCTGGGAAGGGGTTATAGAATTCTGTTACTTACCATTGTTCCCTTATATTAAATCTCTGACCAATATACTTTTCCCAAGTTCAAAAAAACCCTTCCCTTAGCCATGATGGTACATAATCACTATCAGATGTCTGTCAGCCAACACACTTATACTTAAGGTACCACTGGTTTAGAAGATCATTGTCACCTTGCTTTGCTCTTTTTATTCTTTAATTGCTAGAGGGCACATGCATTCACAAGACAGAGAGAGAGGAAAATAAATAAATAAATAACACCTCCCAATGGGTCATGATCACACTGCAATCCTTGTCCCTCCATTTCTACATCTTGTTGGGATTTGGGGCACACAAATACATATACCCAGTGTGCTTCTCAAGCGCTGAGGCTAAGATTCAAACCACGGTTGGCCATGTGTGATCATGTGGGATCTGACTGCCGACATACAGGGCTTAACCAGTACAGTACCAGGCCAGCCCCGCTTTGCTTTTATTCTGCCTTGTGAAAGTATTGTAAAGTTTGAATAAAACTCTGTTTATTTATTTTAAGTATCAAGAAAAGTGTAAGTTTAAACATTGAAATGGTTCATTTTGTGATAAGTGATTAATTCCAAGGGGAAAAGAAAAGAGTACCTGGAAGTTTCTATGGTTAATTTAAACAATATTCCCAGAAGAACTACTTACTGTTTGATACAGACATATATGCAATATATAGAGCTTTTTTTAGTGTATTTCTGACATAAAATATGAGACAAAATAAATTTTTAAATATTGCAGATTTTTAGACTATGTATCATTCTAATATTTCACCATATGAAATTAGCTTGAATGTTATATAAGTATCCTCAATCTATGTCTATGCTACATCTTAAAGCTTTTTTTGATCAAGTGTTCTTATACTCTTTTTATCAGATGAAAATGTACTTCCTATTTAAAAAACAATTGAAATGAGCAAGAACAGCAGTATGTAGATGAAAACTTGTATTTATTTTATCATGTAATAGTTCATTCAGTCAAGAAATATGTCAACCCTTTTAAAATTATGGGCTGGGAAATTATTATATACTCTTAAAATTTGAAGTTATAATTGTTCTGATTCAGTATTTAACCTATAGTAACAAAACCATCCTATTCAGAAAGTCCTTTTCCTAGACAAGAGTGGGGGAATTTAAAGCCAATGGAAACTTAAAGAATATGTTAATGATTATATGCAGCTTAACCTCTTATTTTAGATTTACTATATATGTTTATATAATAAATTTGAAAGCTAGATTATTTTATAGATTATTTATACAGCTAATTCTTTTGACCATCACTGTAGGAGACCTTTGATCTATCAGTGACTGAGATTTGTCTAGACTGCATCTTAGTTATGTACATTACCTCAATTAACTGTGAAAATAAAGATATGGTTTCTAACATGTAATTAGGGAAAAAAAATGAAAGGTAAATTATTGTATGGAGTATTGTATCCATCTGGAAAGGGCAGAATTTGACAAAACCTACCACAACCAAGGCAGCAAAAACCATATAACACATACAATGTAAAGGTTCACCTAGGAAGTTCTAAGACCATCTTTCTATCTCATTTCTCTGACTTGTGCCATTTTTCGCTAAGGTCTCCTAGGGCCTGGGAAGGGGTTATAGAATTCTATTACTCGCCACTGTTTCCTTATATAATAATGCAAGAAAATGTTTCAGTGTAGTTTTATTTTATTTTTGTTTTGTTTCATTTTAGTTGGGGACAGGCAATCAAGATACTGCATCTTTCCTACTTGAGGTTAAAAATGACAAAAAAACCTGAGAGACCTAGCATACTTAGTAAACTCTATTAGAAAACAAAGAAGACATATAGCTTTTTAAAGAGTGGCTCCTCCCTGGCTAGTACTCATCCCTTTTTCTGTCCTCACTTCGGGACTATGGGAACTTTTGAATGCCTGGCTCTCTGGCGGCTGTTAACTGTATCTCTAGTTCTCCTCCAGCCTCCTGTCATCTTCCCCAAACTCTTTCCTTCTCACTCATTAATGATCTGGTGATTATTAGTTTGCCAGGGCAAGAGCTATGGCTTATTCTTTTCATTTATGCACAGTTTTATGCACTGAAGGTTCTTAGTAAATATTTATAATTTTAAATTGAATTGTTAAAACAGAAAGAATAAAGAGATCCAAAGAACACACTTGTTGATTTGTCAGAGAATTCTCTATATATTTAACTTTTCACATATACTTACATACTTAATAGACACAGATTTGGCGTAAATACCTGTGATTTTATGCTTTGTTGTGAATAGTCAGAAGCCTCATCAGTTCTCCCTTTGATTTGTTCCATGTTTTCCTCCCACTGGCTAGGCTGGAGGTGTGGCGTCTGGACTAAATCATGTTCTCACAAATGACCTGACAGCTGAGAGGCTCCTACACGTGAAGGGTCGGAGAGTGGTCAGGGCCACAGAAGTACCCCTTAGTTGGAACAGTTTCAACAAGGGTGACTGCTTCATCATTGATCTTGGCACAGTAAGTTTTGTCTATTTGTGTAGATGTCAAATAAGATCTATTGTCATTGAAAATGATCACTCTTTCTCTACACACTGTGGAAGAGGTCATATTTATATGAAATTCAGTCATATCATATGAGTAATTGGCAAGTGTTTAAATGGCAAATAAAGGGGAACTTCAAAGTTTTAATTTTCTTTGATAGGTTTAGAATAAAGTAATGATTTAGTTTTTCCTACCATAGAACAGAAACTGAATACTTTTTAGAGTATTTTCTCTCCTGTCTGAACAGAGCTTCCTCTATTTTTGTCTAAATTGTTCATTGGAAAAAAATAGTTTGAGGTGGGAAGTTATTTCCCCAACAATCAAAGGTTTTAAATTTTTAAAAAGACATTGGCTGAGTCTAACCAGCCTGGTGAAGAATTCTGAGGGAATGTTTTAACATACACACACACACCCCATACTATTTCACACTTTTCAATTACCTTAGAGTATTAGAAGAAAAGGTTCAAGTACAAAGATAAAGTATTATCATAGTGGCATGGACAATGGTATACTATTATCTCACGTTTCATTCCAAGAAAAGAGGCCTATTTAATATCAGATATACTTATTACTCATAATGACAAAGAAGTATAATTGGAAAGCTTTATGCTAGACCCTAGTAGTTAGGGTTTAAAGTTGTATTTTCTATACTTTTTAGGTCTACATAGTAGAAATAAAGGGCTTTTCCTACCACTGAAAAACCAAGCAAAAAAAGCAGGAAAACACAGAAGAAATTCTAATTCCCTCCTCCTCCTTCCCCACCGGATCATTCTCATTCCATAACCTATATCAATATTCTTTTTTTTTTTTTTTGAGAGATTTTTGCTATAGGGCATGTGCGCTCACCAGAAAGACAGAGTGAGACAGAGAGACAGAAAGCGAGAAATCACCCCCCAAAGGGGACGGCCATGCCACAATCCCTTCTCCTCCATTCTCCTCTCAGGATCTTGGGCACTCACGCACACACGCCCAGTGTAAGTAAGTTTAAGCCACTAGGTCCGGGACTTGAACTGTGGTCAACTACGTGGGAGTTCAGCAACATAGCCATTACACTAACTTCTAGTCCCATGTAATCAATATTCTAAGTGCCATTCTTAACATTTCTGGGTCATGCATTATACAGAGACTTGACCTGACCTCTATTATTTCAGTTTACCTGAGGCTTAAACTGTCTATGGGAACTTGCTCAAGGTTGCACAGCTGATAAACGGTGAAGCCAGGTTTAAGACCCTTGGTGGATTTGATTCCTACCTAAGCATTTTCTTTTACTGCCTCTCCTTAGTCAGTGTTTACGATAAAGCAACAGCCAAAAAAAAAAAAAAAAGACACTAAAAATTCTTGAAAATTGAACTACACAAAGTTCTGTTTAAGCAATAGTAACTCATTATTAGCACAGAAGTTAAATGTACCAAGTTTATGAATGATTTGAAGTGACTCGAAGCTATAGACTTTCATTAGTTTCTCTAAGTTAGGATGCATCCATAGTTTTATTGCTTAAAATGCATATGGATCACACTAGCTTGTGTGTGCAGTTAAAATCAGACTAATATTAATGCCGAAAGTACAATTCTCAGCATTGCCCTTAGACATTTACATCCAAAATGGCAGTACTTTTGCTCTGAATCGCACATAAGTGCCATGGGAAGTGGTGCAGATGAAAGTATGCTGAACTGCAGTGTTGGAAGCCACGTGGCTAACTGCAGGTTTGGATCCTGGCCTGGTCAACCTGACATATGCCTGGCATACATGCGCTTATCTAAAATCCTGAGGAGCTAGGGGGTTAGAAGGGAGGATATTGTGGTATGATGAGACCCTGTCACAGGTGCTTGTCTTTCTCTCCTCCTCCCTTGCTCTCTCATGCACACACACTTTTGATTATGAATAAAAAATAAAATTTTAAGTGTCATTTTGAAAAAAAATTATGGCAAAGTACTTTTTACCTTCAAAAGCTAACCCAATTCTCCTTACCAGGCTGACGTCCTAACCCTCAGATCTAGGCAGAATACAGATACTATCTCATCCATTTATTTTCCTGCACCAAAAATAAATAAATAACTTATACAACAGTTGCCCATAGGTATCACCAAGCCAAATGGTTCCAAAAACAATTGCAATACCCAGTCTCAAAAAGTTGAGGCATAGGAATTGTCTATCTCAATTTTCATCCCCACCATTTATACTTTAAATCCCTTGGGACCAGCAGTTAGCGTAATGACTGTGTCGCTGGAATCCCATGTAGTCGACCACGGTTCGTGTTCCCCATCCGGTGGCTTAAAACTCACGCCGGGCGCGTGTGCGTGCGTGCCCAGGATCCTGAGAGGAAAATGTAGGAGAAGGGATTGAGGCATGGCCACCCCGCTTAGGGGGTGATTTCTCGCTTTCTGTCTCTCTGTCTCGCTCTGTCTCTCTGTCTATCTGGCAAGCGCACGTGCCCTAGAGCAAAAACCTCTCCAAAAAAAAATATCCCTTTAAAAGGTGTTTTCACATGTAAAATGACATGTTTTTCATAGAAAAAGGATACCTCATTCTCATTCAATGTAATTTCAGGTTCTCATTTGTAAAGGTAAGTGTTTGAGTAGATGATCTCAAAGGCCCTTAAACAAGAGGGACTTCGAAGATAATGTAATTAATCATGGCCATTACTTGGGAACCAGCAGTTAGTGTAATGGCTATGTCGCTGGACTCCCACGTAGTCCACCGCGGTTTGTGTCCCCGACCCGGTGGCTTAAAACTCACGCCGGCGTGTGTGCGTGCGGGCCCAAGCTCCCGAGAGGAGAATGGAGGAGAACGAAGGAGAAGGGATTGCAGCGTGACCATCCCCCCGGAGGGTGATTTCTTGCTTTCTGTCTCTATGTCTCTGTCTGGCGAGCGCACGCACCCTACAGCGAAAATCTCTCAAAAAAAAAAAATCATGGCCATTACTTGAAATTAATTCTCCCCCCTCCCAAAAGAAAACAGCATGTAAGGTAATTGCTTTAAAAATGCAATAATCTATTTAATTATCATGCATAGCTTCCAACTCAACTTTCTATCTGCTCTTTAATCTTGGGCAAATTATTAACCTGAGCCTTAACTTCCTCTTTTACTTTTTACATCTTGACTGTTTTCTGATGCTGCTTCTATCCTTAACTATGATTAAGTCTTACCTAAATGTAGTCACCTCTGAGAAATGGAAGCTTTCATTCTAGTTTTTAAAAACTAAACAAAAGCCTTAGAAGATGTGTGCACGCTCACATTCATACCAGTTGAACAGTGACCAGGGATAGCACCTGTGTTTTTCTATTTCTAGTTCACAACCCCTGCAGCACACTAAATGTCTTGCCACAGTTTCAGATTCTGTTGAATTAAGAATTGATGATGCCTAATCTGGTTGAGATTTTACTAAAAGTAGTAGTATTCACTACATCATTTATCATTTTGAGGAATAAATACCAACCAAGTTTCCACACTGTGTTAGGTAATTGGGTACTGTGGTAGACAGGTGGTAGTTCTTGTGACACATGTTCTTTTCTCATAGGTAATGTCAGCTTGTGGGGAATATGACCCACCAACTCTGGTTCTTATAATGGGAATAAGGTATTGTAAGTTTCAAGGGCATTCATCTATTTAATAGTAATTTAAGTTCTCTCCTGCTCTCATGCCTCCTAGGAGAGTTATTTGGAGTAATCTTGTTGCAGAGGTACATGTATTTGGTTATCTTATGGAAGTTTCCTACATTCTAAAGGGTTCTTACACTGGTAAGACTCAAGCACTGGATTTTCACAAATGCTGGAACAAATATCTATAAGATCTGTGTTTGTATTACCAAGCTTTAACCAGTTGGTATGTTGCTAGAAGTTTCTAAATGGTTGTAAGATCTTGAACTTACCTTGGAGACTATTTCTGATATGTGTCACAGTAAACAAAGAAGGATATGGAACTAAAATTTTCTGTACCATAATATTTTCATAGAAGTCATTGAGTTAATAATTTAAAGACCTCTTTCTGCATTAGAGAGCACAAAAGGAAGCCAATGTAGTTCTTCAAGTTTATATTTACACAGGTATGATAAAACATAGGCTAAATATCTAATGCCCCCTGGCCAGAGCTAAATTTATGGCTATAACATAAATTCCATATCTTGATCATGTTTGGGGGGAATAGGCTTTTTTGATAAATGGTCACTATTGTTAATATGATATTCCATATGCCTCAGAAACATTTGCTCTTCTATAGTTTTAGACTACAGTAAATGTTCTTTAGACCTGACAATGTACCTCCTAAGCCTGAGGCATG
Organism: Tupaia belangeri chinensis; assembly: GCF_000334495.1. Taxonomy (NCBI): domain Eukaryota; kingdom Metazoa; phylum Chordata; class Mammalia; order Scandentia; family Tupaiidae; genus Tupaia; species Tupaia belangeri. The sequence goes on from NW_006199558.1 coordinate 1,781,448, forward strand.
ACATAGTGAAGTTATCAGTTCAACTAATTAAAAGTTTTTTAAAAGTTAATTTTTTAGAGAATTATTTAGATGCATTATTTCATATTTAGAGTATTTTCAAAAAATAATATAAAACATGGCTAGGTCTTAGCAATTTACTGAATCTCTAGATATATACTGCTTTTTTTTTTGCCTTTATTTTTTTAAAGACAGGGTCTCACTGTGTCACAATCCTTCTGATTCAGGCTCCAGAGTAGCTGGGATACAGGCAGGTATTGCCATGTCCCGCTGTTTTTAGAGTGAGCCGGGAATCAAGCTTGCTCTTCCCATGTAGCTGTAGCCTTCCAAGTAACAGGGTCTACCAGCTCATGCTATCACAGCTGGACTTAAACTCACTCTCTCTCTATGTGTATACCTATCTCTATGTATGTATGGTTTTCTTTTGAGGAGATGTTTTTATTATTTATCTTTAAATGTTTTTATTTTTGGAACCATATAGCTCAAAATGTTTCAAAATTAAGTAATATTAACATAAACTAAAAACTGAGTTCAATAAAAATTTTAGAATAATTATACATTGTACTTGGGGTTAAAAGCATTCATTTGTTAAGTAAAATTAATATAAATTATAGCCTATTTAAAAAATTTTTTTGTCATTTCTTCATGTCTTTCTTGACTACTGAGATTATTGGTATGGGGTTTGCTTCTTGTATAATTTTTATGATTTTTTTAATTTAGATTTAATCCTTGTACACCTTTATCACATATAATATGGTTTTTCAAAGCATACATGCATTGCATGTCAATCAGGGTAACAGATAATATCAACCTCAACAGATAACTTTCCATTTTGAACTATATACTTAATATTAATGAACTTATTAGTTATCGTCCCACTGTTTTTAAAGATATAAGGTTTTTGTAGAAATTTATTAATAAATTAACTACTAAAATGACATTTAAAAATACTGCAACAAAAGCACTAGTAACTACAGACACTATTGGTAATGAAGAAAGCCCATCTTCTCAAGGTTTGGGATCTGGAGTTAATTCCAGGGCCAGCAGATGGTATAGCATTTATGTCACTGGACTCCCACATGGTCTACTGTGGTTCGAGACCTCAACCCAGTGACTTGAAATCACTCTGGGCATATGTGCAAGCATGCCCAAGATCCCAGGAGGAGAATGGAGAAGGGATTGCAGCATAGCCATCCTACCCCAGTGGCGGGGGGTGGGGTGGGGTGATATCTCACTTTCCCTCTCACTGTCTCTGTCTCACTCTCTCTCCTATGAGCATATGTACCCTACAGCAAAAACATCTAAGAAAAAAAGAAATATATTTCAGAGCTATCCACTAAGTAGAAATTTCACTCTCATGGGAGTAGGAATTCCTGTGGTGAGTTACTAATCATGTTCTGCATATTCTATTTCCTTGTTATGTAACTTTGCCAGGCTGTCTTGCTATTTATAATCTATTACTCCTCTTCCATTGTTCAGTCACACTGATTTCAAAGTAGTCCTCACTTCCTCTTTTACCAGTCAGTCTTTAACCCAGTTGCACTTTCACTCCTACTGTTCCTTACAAACTGTTCTTGCTATGGGCATCAGTGACCTCTGCTAAGTCCAGTGAACACATTATTATCCACTTGATCCTTGTGCTGCAGTCTCTACTGTTGCTTACTCCCCCATTTTCTTCAGCCTTGTGCTTGCCTTTCAAGCCACTCTTACTCTTCTCTGAATGCTCTGCTTCATTTCTTCATCTTTGCACAACAAACTCATTCTCACCCAGAGCTTCAGCTACTCCCCTCTGATAAAGCTGTTTTATAGCTTAGCTAAATCTCTTGCCCATGCTCTTATGTCATATATTTCGATGTATATGTGTCATGAGAACTTCAAACTCACAAGTCTAGAAAATGAGGTTCGCTTTCTCACTTTAAAATGATTTTGCCTCTTACTGTCCTTACTTTGTTAATGGAACTATTACTCATTCAGACCTCCAAATCCTAAACCTAGGAGTAATCCTGATAGTCCATCCCAAGTGCTCCATGTTCAGCTAATCACTATTCTAGTCCATTCGCTCTCTTAAGTATTTAAGTACCTTCCTTCCTCTTCATCCTTGTGTCTTAGTATCTCGGGCATAACACATTCCCTCAGGATGCAGGCTTTTTCTTGTGCAGATCATTTACTTTGCCCAGAATACTCTTCTGTTCTGTGGCATCTTTCTCCAGGAAACATTCAGTAGTATCTTATCTTTTAATATTCAACTCAGATATTGGCTTTATATTCTGTTCCCTGGCTGCTTCCTCTTCTACTTCCTTTGTACCACATCTCACCCCTATAGTGTTAGGTATACCCTTCTCGTAACTTCCCTGTCACCATACAGAGACTTGCCTCTTAGTACTTCTCAGGTTGCTTATTCATTTACTTATTAGCCTCACTCACTTACTTTATTCCTAGTATAAAGCCCAGAACTTAAAGTTACTCAGCATGTTTCAAAACATGTGAAACATTTTATATATATCTGTGTGTGTGTGTATGTGTGTGTGTGTGTGTGTGTGTGCAATATAAGGCCTCACTTAGTCAAAGATCTAGAAGTATAATTTATTTTTTATCTATAACTCAACCTGACTCCATTCTTAAGCTCCTATTTCCACAGGAAGGTGAAAAACAAAATTAATTTTACCTTATTAAGGTGAATTCTATTAAGCATTAAAGCAGTTCAAACTTATCCCACCCATTTCTTTTTCCATTCTTCAGGTATGGGGGACACATGGGTAATAGTATGGTCTGGAGGTGGGGGGGCATACAACTGAGAATTGAAGTGTGAGTCTGATTTGCAGTCATCAGTGCTTACTCACCTGTAACTTTCATTGAGGTGTAGACTTTCCATTTATTCAGAAGTTTTGGTCTTTGGTTTCTGTCCCTAGGAGATTTGTTGGAGAATATTCATGAACTCATTCTGGTTTCTGCAAGACCTTTTCTAGTTGTGTCAGCCAAAACTGCATCCTTCTTAAAAATTCTGCTTTGTTTTTCCCATGCCACACTGGAGTTGTGAGACAACATAATCACATTATTTCAATGCCCACTGGCCAAATGCCAGGACACCACCCATTGTTGTTTCTGCTCTAACATTTAGGCTCATGGATAGCTGTATGACAAATCAATGGAAGGGAAGTTTGCTAAGCTTTTCTCAAAGATTCATTGTTTCTGGTAAGGTTTCCTAGTTCTCTTAATGTACTGCCTTTTTTTATTTTTTCTTTTTGGACCAGACAAACTCATCTTATACCATTTCACATTCCTTTTAACTCAATGGTTCCTATACCGTACTTTAACACCAAAGATCAATACTACTTCTTGATATACAAAATCAACTTTGTAGGCAGTATCTTCACTCACTTCTCCCAGATAACTTTACTTGAATAAAATCAAGTGTCTTTAAAATTAAAACTATGGAGGAGAGGGGATTGCGGTGTGGCCATGTCTCCTAGAGGATGCTTTCTAACTTTCTCTTTCTCTCTGTGTGTCTCTCCTGCAATTGCCCTACAAAGAGCAAATTAAAAACAAAAGAAGAAACTAAAGACTGAGCAAAATCTTCTTTGTTCTGGATAAATTTGCCCTTACTCCAAATTAAGGCACACCCCTAGATTTATAAGAGGAGAGCCTCAGGGCAACAATAAATGGTAATGGCAAAGATACACCTAATTTTAAATCTCTAAACTGTACCCTGCAATAAAAGTAGGAGTGAATGACATTGATTGTGTGCTTAGTGTGCGCTGGGTGAATAGAGTGTAAGGGTGAACAGCAGACTTTGACCTCTTGGGCTGTCAGCTGAGGGGAAGCACAGACACATACACAAGAGTATGACAAGGTAGAATGTAAGGAGTGCCAGAGTAGTGGTACAAATGTTGTATCAATAGTTAAAGATTGAATGAGGGCACTAGAAAAAACAGCTTTTAAGGTATTAAGATTTATACTTTAATTCTTAGTCACGTTTTATATTAAAATCATTTGGAAGAGGTTTTTTAAATGCTAATATCTGTGATTTGACCTCTAAAGATTCTGATTTTTAAGGCTGGGGAGGAGACTTTGGTCTAGGTATTTTTTAAACTCCATTACCTTCCCCTGGCTATTATAATGAACAGTGAATGTTGAGAACCACTTTAGTATAAGAAATGTCTGAAGGTTTTGAACAATTCAGGGGTCATATGCATGAAGAAACAATAAGTCAGCTGAGTTGAGTCACCAACTCATGTGACTGGCAGAAATAGTTTTTGATAAAGTATGACTGTAAACTTTCTTTGTTTTGCCAAATACTTTGACTAGTACAGAGAACATCATTTCACTGATGCCACAAAAGAACTTTCCCAAAGCTTTTCATCTGGTCCCAATGAATTGCAACACCAGTAGCAACCAAGCCAAAAGTGTCCAAGTCATTTTTCCTTTTCCTGTCCCTTCAGTGCTCAACCAAATGGCATCACTGGCCAATCTTGTAAGCTTTAACCTTCTGAAACTCCCATGATTCTTCCTCTCTTCTCTATCACCACTGCTCTGTCCTAGTTCAGATACAATTGCTTCCTTTCTGGTCATCAAGCCTTCAGTGGCCCTGTACACTCACTCAATTTATCTTCTTTCTTCCATTCAGAAGTATTTTTAAAAACACATATATGTCATGAAGGATATTGAGTTGGGTTTGCTTTAAGGAAACAATGAAGTTGGATATAAATAAACATTTGTCTATCCAAATAAAAAAATCATGTTATAAAATTTAAAAATAAAAAAGATAGACTCCTGAAGGTGTTTCACAATGATTTGTATAATCACTATCTTTTAAAGTTTATTTATTAATTTCATGAGTGAGAGAGAGAGAGAAACAAAGATATACACCCAAAAGAATCCTAACCATGTGATCTTCCCCCAGAATCAGACACCCCAGATCACAGGCATGAGTGTACACAGCATACTCAGAGAGGTCTACAGACATGAACCAGCAACCTTCTCATGGCCTTGCAGATCATTGCATTCTATCACTTTCTGGCCTCCATTAAATATATATATACATACATATATGTGTGTGTGCATATATATATATATTTTTTTTAATTTTTTCTTGAGAGAGATTTTTGCTATTGGGCATGTGCACTCACTGGAGAGACAGAGAAAGAGAAAATGAGAATCATCACCCCTCCCAGGGAGGGATGGCCTTCTCCTCCATTCTCCTCTTGGGATTTTGGGCATGCATGCACACACACCCGGTGTGCGTTTCAAGCCACTGGGCCTGGGACTCGAACCGCCATTAGCCATGTGGGAGTCCTGTGCCTTAACCACTATGCCACCTGTAGGCTCCACCTCCCTTATAATTTTTAAAAATTACTTATTTAATTTTATTTATTATTACTATTAGTTTAATTTGTTATAGGGCATGTGTGCTCACAAGAGAGAGAGAGAGAGAGAGAGAGAGAGAAAGAAAGCCTCCAGGACAGGAGGGCAGCCATGTGGGAGTTCAGCATCTTTAACCACCATGCTACCTGGTGGCCTCACTCCATTATAATTTTAAAGGTATAGTTAAAGAATTTCTAGACCAAAGTAATATCTTAATATATATATATATATATATTTGGTTAACTAGATGCTAGTGAAAACTAAACATAGTAAAAACAAACCAATTGAACCAAGGAAGAGGTCTGGGCTCCCATTCTTCTTTTATAAAGTTTTAGATGTATTTAAACTAAAAAATATAGGAAATGACCAAAATGCAGCCAGTATCTGCTTTGCATGTGTTACAAGTCAACCTCATACAGTCTGTTTTCTGTTTTTTGCTTCTTTAAACTCAGCTTCTGAAATCTTGCTTCCCTGCAAGGACAGCATTAAACATTGTTTTATTTTTTTACCTTATTTCCTGTTCCCACATGATGTTTGGCTGCACTTTGATGTTTTACTTTATTAACTCTAACCACATAATTTTAAGGAAATTTTAGAAACATCTGGTTTTCACAATGAATAAAAGGTTTCCCTTCTGCCCATGTGATGGTTTCTATAAATACCACTCACTTGCTTTATTCCTTCTTACAGACTGGCCAAACTAATTGCTAGTAAAGTGTTTTCCTTCTCTTATTTCTTCATTTTCCAATTATGCAGAGTAATTTTGTTTTCCTTTAATAGTGTGCATATTAAAAGTTAATCATGGTTCCACAGATTTCGTGGGCACTATGTCCATCAATCACTTTTGGCCAGAATTTAAGTGGACTTCATTCCAAATTGAATGCAAACTTCTATACTTTCAAGCAGTTTTTATGTCCCTTCTCCAAAGAAACACGACATTTAGTGTTGAGTTGTTAATGCTGATTTTAATGCTCAGTCACTGAAGTGTGAGTCTGATTTGCAGTCATCAGTGCTTATACCATGTTTGCTTTACAATTTTCAGTTTCCAGTATGCTTAAATTAAAATGATGGAAGGTTTTTATGCTAAATTCCATTAAAGTGTTATTAATAAAATAACTTAGACTGTAGTGAAAATGTTGTTATACTAATATAAATTAACCTATGACATCAATTCAGAGGACTTTTTTGTTTGTTTGTTCGTTTTTTTGGCTCCATGCAGGATTTTTATATTGAGTCTATTCCTTCTAGAAAACAGGATAAGTTGAATTATAGGAGTCTTTTCATGCATGGTGCTAGTTGAATACAGAGTTTCCCTGTGCACAGAGTGGTTAAGTAGTCTTAACCACTTTCCTCTGAACAGAGGGAGTGTTGGGCAGTTCTGTCTATTAATAGTACTACACACACTTATTTCAGCATTTCAGCACAGTAGAGTTCTGTTAAAATAAGATGTCCTGAACACATAATCTACACAGGGTAGAACATAAATTGTTCAAATTTATTAAATTGCTAAAATTCTGTTTAAAATTTTTAAAGCAAGTTTTACTGTGCTACTGCCATCATTGAATGAACTTCTATTTACATAGAAAATTATATTGAAGATAGTGTTTAATTAGTGTCTCTTTAAATAATTATGAATCTTATTTACATATAAAATTATATTGAAGATAATGTTTAGTGTCTCTTTAAATAATTATGAATCTTAGCAACTTACAATTAGTCATTATTTTACATCTTTTGTCTGAGCCAAACATTGAAAAGTAAATAAGAAAATATGTCATAAATGGTGCATTAAAGTGATATAATAAAAGAGTAATCATAACATGAACCCTTCATTTTCCTACTGAATACATTTTCTTTAACACTTTCTTTTTTGAAAGAATTTTTTTTAACTTTATTTATTTATTCATCCATTCCAATTTGACCAGAAAAGGACAGAGAGAGAGAGAGAGAGAGAGAGAGAAAGCGAGAAAGCAAGCCAATAGGTCTAGGACTCAAACCATGTGAAAGGAGTCCAGCACCCTTAGCCACCATGCCACCTGCTGGTTCCCTGTAGCATTTTCTTTAGTGATGTAGTCATCCAGTTAAAGGAAAACTTCACCTTTGAAAGCTTTATTATTTTGATTTTCTATATATATTATTTTAAAGATATAAACTGTAGTCTCTAAGAAATGGTGAGGAACATTTTCTACAACTAAATTTACTTTTGGGACTGGCCAGTGGCATGGTGGGTAAGATGATTGGATCATACATGACCTACTATGTAGTTTTGCGACCTGGAACTAGGGACTTGAAATAAACACTGGGTAGGGACCAGCAGTTAGCATAATGGCTATGTTGCTGGACTCCCATGTAGTTGACCGTGGTTCTAGTCCCAGACCCAGTGGCTTAAAGCTCACGCCGGGCACATGTGCGTGCATGCCCAAGATCTCAAGAGGAGAACGGAGGAGAAGGGATTGCTGTGGCCATCCCCCATGGGGGATGATTTCTTGCTTTCTGTCTCTCTGTCTCTCTCTGTGTGTCTGACAAGCACATGTGCCCTATAGCAAAAACCTTCTAAAAAAAAAAAAAAAAAAAAGAAAAAATTTAAAAAAAAAAACAAAAAAACAAAAAAACCCTGGGTACATATGTGTGTGTGCCAAAATCCTAAAAGGAGGGATTAGTGGAGGGAAGGGATTGCAGTGTGACCATTCCTGATAGGAGTGACGCTTTCTCATTTTCTTTTCTCTCTTTGTGAGTATATGCACCTCTGGCAAATTGGAAAAAAAATTTACCTGTGGATTGATATGCATATAGAAACTCCCAACCCATAGTGATATCACAGAAAATATTCTGGGATCCATTGTATACTGTAAAATTATATATTGAATAATAATGAGGCTGGCAGGTAGCGTGGTGGCTAAAGACACTGGACTCCCACATGGTGAGCTGGTTCAAGTCCTGGACCTGGTGGCTCTCTCTCTCGCTTGCTCTGTCCCTCTCTGACAAAATTTAAAAATAAGTAAATAAATAAAGTTTAAAAAACTAATAATAATTATGTTTGCAAAATTTTCATTATATTCAATTCACATTAAAATACATTTTATCAAGCTTCCATAAATCTTTACAGACGCTAATAAAATTTAGTGTGGCGATTCACTTTAAAATACATTTTATCATGCTTCCATAATTCTTTACAGACGCTAATAAAATTTAGTGTGGTTTTTGTAAAATCTTTTTTAAGTAGATGAGAGGTCATTTATATAACTAAAGTTAACAAGAACATAACTATCTGTTACATGAGTATGTAAATACAGACCATGTGATTATGAACATTGCTAAGTCTGAGAAAGCAAGAGAGAGAACTTTTGATCTACTTCCTATCTTCCACCATAATATATAATTATTAGAAGCTTGCTTTCTAAGCTTCTGAGAAAATAACCGTTTGCCAAATACTATGGAATAGGGTAGGAAAAGGAATCTGAACTAAGACTTTAGGCTGCATTTGGCAGAATCGTCTTTTGGGCTGCACTAGATAATTAGATGTTATGGATTCCCGCTCTACATGCCAGGAGTGATGTGCTCAGGGTGACCAGCAAACCCTGGCTGAATGCTAGAATCCCCTGGGAATTTTTCAATAAACACAGCTATCTGAAACACATTTGAGTATCTCTAAGTGTAGGGCTCATGTCTCAGTATTTAAAAAAATAAATCACCTATTCTCCATTACTTGATTTTAATGCTCAGTCACTGAAGCATTGACTGATTTTTTTGGGAGCTATTTGTTTTCACTCTTTTTATTTAAAAATTTTTAATTTTATTTTTAATTCTAGAGGACAGATATGCCCACACAAGAGAGAGAAAGACAAAGACAGAAATAAAGATACAGAGATAGAGAGGCAGAGACAGAGTTAGAGAGAGAGAGAGAGAACCTTCTAACAGGGCCTGGTCATGTGAGTATGGGATCTGTCTTCCTCTGCATAGCACTTTACCTGCTGTGCAATGGGGCCAGTCCTGTTTCCACTCTTTGTAATCCCAACCTTGGCATGGTATTTCAAAGGGCCTCCATAAGTGAGCCTCATATTCCGATCCTCAGATGTAGAAAAGAGACTAAAAAGGAAACAATAGAAATGCACTATTCTCTTAGAAATGGGAAAGAAACAGCCATTGACCATGTCGAATAACTAGATTCTAGAGTAAAAGAGATCAGAAGGCAAGTCCTTTTATTTTATTTCTTATAAAGGTTTGAACTCCTAAAACTCCTTCCTAAAGAGGACTATGGATTAAATAAAAAACATATTAAAGAAAAAAAACAACAAAAAAAAAACATGGTGAGTTGGGGAGTCATACTGTTGTAAGCCTACATTATTCAGAGCTATGCTCCTAGTGTCTGTAAGAGAACCCACTCAATTTTAAGCACACAGTACACCATTTTTAAATGAAGATATGCTTATGGTTTGGAAATGTCTTAGAGTCAGAAGAAAGAGGCCATCTCTCTGAATGCATAAGTCTTATTTTGCTGTTACCAATTTATTTGCACTTTTTAAAAACTGCAAACACACTGTTACATACCCAAAATTTGCAGCCTGAGTTCAACTTGCTCACATTTGACCACAGTGCTAACCGCCTAGCTGTGGCTGGCTAACTAGTGAAGTATGTATAAAAACATGTTTTAAAAACCTCATACAGTATAAATATATTATTAGCAAAGTTGTCTGTCAGTCCCTCTTGTTGGTTTTCTCTTATTCATCTCTGTATCACCAGCCTCTACCTCATCCTAGGCATCTAGTAAATATATATTTTTTTAAATGAGGAAAAAAACACTGATTTAGAGACAGTAAAAAGTGAAGGCTTTCTTTTTGCACATACATGCCTCCATCCCAATCTGTTGAAACTGTGTATTTTTAAATATATTTTTTCTGCACAGCACAGAGCTTATATTTGTTTCTGCTTAAATGTAACTATATTATACTATAACATGAATAGTTGTTTTTTTTAATTTTTATATCCCATGTTTAATAATCCTGTAGTATACATTCCCAGAAATGTAATTTCCTGATATTAAAAGCACATTGAAGGGATCAGCGAATAGTTTAATGGTTACATCACTAGACTGCCACATAGTCGACCGTGGTTCGAGTCCCAGACCCAGTGTCTTAAAACTCATGCTGGGCATATTTGTGTGCATGCCCAAAATCCTGAGAGGAAATTGGAGGAGAAGGATAGCAGCGTAGCCATCCCCCCGGTGGGGGTGGGGGTCGGGAGGGCTGTAACTTCTCACTTTTTGTCTCTCTGTCTCTCTGGCAAGCACAAGCACCCTATATCAAAAATATTTCTCAAAAAGAAGAAAAAAGCACATTTAAGTTTTTAATATGATGCCAAACTGCCTTCAAAAAAAGTTTATCTGACTAACTCTGTAACCCAGCCAACTGTAGTTCAAGTCCCTGGCCCAGGGCCCCCAGATGGCATATCAGTTTTGTCACTGGACTTCCACATGGCAAACCACAGTTCAAGTCCTGGACCCAGTGGCTTGAAACTTACATTGGGCATGTGTGCATGCATATCCAAGATCTCAGAAGAAGAATGGAGGAGGAGGAATTGCAGTATGGCCATCCCCCAGGGGAGTGATTTCTCATTTCCTTCTCACCATTTCTGTCTCTCTGTCTCTGTCTCTCTCTCTCTCATGAGTACATGCACTCAAAGGCAAAAATCTCTACATGTTGGGTATGCCCAGAATCTTGATAGGGTGGAGAAATAGAGGAAAAGTAGCAGTAAGGTAGCCACACTACATTAAGGGGTACTTTCTCTCTTTCTATCTCTCTGTCTGGAAGCTCATGTGCCTTCTGGTAGTTTAAAAAAAAAAAAAAAGTACATACTAATTTGTTTAATGTATATACTATGAATAGGTCTCCTAGATTGTAACTTGCCTTTCCAGTTTTACAGTTACATTTTGATAAGCAAAATTTACCAGTTTTAAAAGTAAAATTATCAAGACCAGATAGTATAATGGTTATGATGCTGGAGGCCCACATAGTCACCTGTGGCTTGAGCCCTGTATCTGGTGGCTTAAAACTCACATCAGGCATGTGTGCATGCATGTTGAAAATCTCAAGAGGAAAATGGAGGAGAAGGGATTTGCAGTATGGCCATCAGTCCTGGGGGCTGACTTCTTGTTTTCTATCTCTGTCTCTCTCTTAATCTCTCTCTATGATCAGCAAGAGTATATTGCTGGGGTCAGCAGGTGGCATAATGGTTAAAGTGCTGGACTCCCACATGGCCAACCATGGTTTGATTCCAAACCTGGCAGCTTGAAACTCATTCCAGGAGCTTGTGTGTGTGCCCAAAATCCCAAGAGGGGAATGGAGGAGAAGGGTCTGCAGCATGGCCATGCCCCCTGGGGGTGATTTCTCCTTTTCTCTTTCTCCCTCTCTCTGTCTCTCTGGTGATTATATGTGCCCTATAGCAAAAATCTCTCTCTCAAAAAAAAAAAAGTATATTGCTATAGCAGATTCTTGGATAACTTTCTCAAATATGGTAGATTATTTTAAATTTAAATAATTCATATAAGTTTACTTTCATAAATTGTGATTAGTGGATTATAGACATAAAGAATGGTGAATTATGTATTTGTATTTTTCATGTATAAGAAAGGCTTATTTATAATGTTAACAGAAAGCCAACAGGATACAAAATTAGATATAAATATTAGGTCATTTTAGTATTTTAGTTTTCTTTATACATTTCCTAATTAATTCCTTTTTTTTTTTTTTGAGAGGTTTTTGCTATAGGGTGCGTATGCGCTTGCCAGACAGGGAGAGACAGAGAGATAGAAAGCGAGAAATCACCCCCCAGGGGGGATGGCCATGCTGCAATCCCTTCTTCTCCATTCTCCTCTTAGGATCTTGGGCATGCATGCACATGTACCTGGTGTGAGTTTTAAGCCACCGGGTCCAGGACATGAACCATGGTCAACTACATGGGAGTCCAGTGACATAAGCCATTACGCTAATTGCTGGTCCCATTAATTCCATTTTTAAAATAATTATTTTTATATATGTATATATAAATTAATTTGACCAAAGAAAGATAGAGTGAGAGAGAGGGAAAGTGAGAAAGCAAGCCACCAGGTCTGGGACTTGAACCATGGTTAGCCATGTGGGAGTCCATCGCCCTTAACCACCACACCACCTGCTGGTCCCCCTAATTAACTTCAATGAATATTACACCAAAGCTGAATGTCCTTCACATATTCTTGGAGTCAAAATATATTTTTCTTGTAGGAAATTTACCAGTGGTGTGGTTCCTCATGCAACAAATATGAGCGTCTGAAGGCAAATCAGGTTGCCATTGGCATTCGGGACAATGAAAGGAAAGGAAGATCTCAACTAACTGTGGTGGAAGAAGGAAGTGAACCATCAGAGCTCATAAAGGTACTTTACTTTCTATTGTTTGTTGAAGGATTACCATTCCAAGTCATATGTCTCTGTGTATGTGTATATTTGAGAGTGAGAGTAAGAGTGAGAGTGAGTCTAGACTAAGATTAAATAAGAGGAAACATCAGAGTTATCTAAGCAATGGAGGAAAATAGAGAAAGTTATTACTGTTTTCTCTCACCATTGGTATGACTATCAAAGGAGGTCCTGACCCTATTTTCTGTAGTATCTGAAGACAAACAGGTCTGTAACCTTTTTGATATTGTCTATAAAGACATATTAACATTTTGGAAGAAAAATAACAGTTCATTCATATGAGCTCCTCAACTTTTTTTTAGTTAAGTGTTTCTCTTCACTTTAAAAATAAACAGTTATCGGGACCAGCAGTTAGCATAATGGCTATGTCGCTGGACTCCCAGGTAGTCAACCGTGGTTCGCGTCCCGGACCCGGTGGCTTAAAACTCACGCCGGGCACGTGTGCATGTGTGCCCAAGATCCCGAGAGGAGAATGGAGGAGAAGGGGGTGCGACATGGCCATCGCCCCTGGGGAGTGATTTCTCGCTTTCTGTCTCTCTGTCTCTCTCTGTCTGTCTGGTGAGCACATGCACCCTATAGCAAAAACCTCTTCAAAAAAAAAAGTGACTACCTTAGTGTAGTCTTGATGTGTCTTAATACATGTTGGTAAATTGATTCCCACTTATTCACTGAGCAAATATCTATTGAACTCCTATGATATGCCAGACACTAAATGTGGACATCAATTGCTACTTCATTACACAGGCACAGTGTCCCATCATGACTTGCAGGGTCCTGTCGGGAATTACTGTTATAATACCTTTTTGAGTTTTCTGCACTTAATAATGGCAGTTGGTATCTTTTTAAATTTTTTTTCTCTAATTTCCTCAAGTATTACATAGTTTTCCCCAATGATTCTAGCCATTTGCACTTATATTTTTCTAAAAACATCTCATAAAAATAGTTTTAATATTTTTGACTCAGAAAAATTAAATATGTTAGACTTACATGATGCAGTGATTGACTAAAAAGTCTAGTGATCAAATAATTACTAGGCCATTGGGAAAGTCATGAAGTATTTTTCTACACAAAAATGTGTCGTGACTTTCCTGATGACCCAACATATTGATTACAGTATCTTTATACTATATTACTTTAATAGCCTACAAACTTTCATGATAATGTTTTAGAGATTATTTTATCAGTGGGGAAGATGCTCATGGTACGATCTAAGACAAAAGACAGAATATAAATATTTTATACAATATTGTCTTTTATTACTATTATGATTATTTTTATTCCCAAAGGGTGCATGAGCTCACCAGAGAAAGAATACACCTCCTATTGGAACATGGTCATGCTGCAGTCCCCCTTCCTCCATTTCTCCCTCCCATCATGATTTTGGGCATGCACACAAATGCACCCAGCATGGATTTGAAGCTTCCAGGGCTGATATTTGAACTGTAGTAGATCAGTGGGATCTGGCTCCCTAAACCACTGTATTAAGGAGCTGACTCTACAATATTATCTTCATATGAAAGTTTGTATGTGTATATAGTTTTATATTCCTACATACATGTACATATGGAAATATGTTAAAATATCATCAATATCGGGACCAACAGATGGCATAATTGCTACGTCGCCAGACTCCCATGTAGTCAACCACAGTTCAGGTCCTGGACCTGGTGGCTTAAACCCACACTGGGCACATGTGCGTGCGTGCCCAAAATCCCGAGTGGAGAATGTAGGAGAAGGGATTGCGGCATGGGCATCTCCCTTGGGGGGTGATTTCTCACTTCTGTCTCTCTGTCTCTCTCTGTCTTTCTGGCAAGTGCACGTGCCCTACAGCAAAAACCTCTCAAAAAAAAAAATATATTATCAATATTACCCATGACTCTTGGGATGTGACTGTTATTTTCTTTTTCGTTTTTACTTGTATTTTCAAAATGTATTATAATGTACATATAGTATTACTTTAATAATAAAAAGATCATTTGAATATAAAATTAAATTAAGTATTGTTTTACTGACTTTTAAATAGTCAAGGTAGGGACCAACAGATAACATAATGGTTACGTCGCTGGACTCCCACATGGCCGACCACAGTTCAAGTCCCAGACCTAGCAGCTTAAAACTCATGCCAGACATGTGTGCGTATATGCCCAAGATCCTGAGAGCAAAATGGAGAAGGGACTGCAGCATGGCCATCTCCACTGAAGGGGTGATTTCTCAGTTTCTGTCTCTGTTCCTCCAGCAATCACATGCACCCTATAGCAAAAAAATCTCTCTTAAAAAAAAATAGTCAAAGTAGTATTGATAATAAATTAGCCTGTGAATCTATTCAAAACACATTTATTCAACTTTCAATATTCTTTCAAGACCTCTATCCTAGAGATGTGATCAACAATTTACGTATTCTAACTCACACATTTAGATGCAAAAATCTGTAAGTTAGATATATTTCTAATTGGTTGTACCCCTCATTACAGTAATTATGCTTTGATAGAAGCATATTCTGAAAAAGGACTATTTGTTTATTTATTTATTTTGTTACTAAAGGGTGAATGTGCTTGCCAGAGAGACAAAGAGACAGAAAGCGAGAAATCATCCCCACCTCAGGGGAATGGCTATGCCGTAATTCTTTCTTCTCTATTCTCCTCTTAGGATTTTGCTATGCATGCATATGCGCCTGGTGCGAATTTCAAGATGTCAGGTCAGGGACTCAAACTGCAGCTGACCATGTGAGAGTCCATGTTAACCACTATGCCATCTGCTGGCCCTTGGATATATCCTTACAGAGTAACAGAGATTGTTACATTAACTATCAGATGTCACCCATACTTTTCTCTGTCATCGTGGGTCCAGAGCAAATCTTTAAATTTGTCATTGTCTCTGGTTCCTTATTTGTGAAGTGAAGGGTTAGACAAGTGGCTTCTATTGTCCCTTTTAGGTTTTAGTGCTTTACAGGTCAACCCTACCTCTATGGTAGTAGCTGTGTTTAATTACCAATTATTTGATACTCGTAGTCTATTCTAGAAAGTGAAGCCACTGTAGTTAAGGAGCTTAGGTCAATTAATATACTGTTAAAATAAGAATATTCAAACATAAAGGAAAAAATTGTGTCAAAATATAACTTCAGTTATAAAATATTAGTGATAAAGATAGAGACACAATGATTAATGTCATGTGTTCTTGCTAGGGCTTTCAGTTTGGGATTTTTAAAAAATTCTAGAAGACACCAGCTTCAACTCCATTCAACCTATTCAACATTGCATTATATTTGACAACTATCATCTTACACAATGAACTGAATGACTTTTCAGTGAGAGTCTTCATTAAATAAGTGAAAGAAGCATTCAGTGGGCTTTATGGGTTTGTTTGCTTTATGGTTTAATTACAAGGGAAAGTGGTTACTCAGTGAATTATGTACCTGTGATAAATTAGTTTGACCTTTAGTCTTTCTTAGTGCTGTACCTGTAAATGATAGACTTCAAAAAGGTTATGAATTTGGTTGTGGAAAACTATGGCTTTATTATCACTAATCTCTTCATTAAAATGTGGCATTTCCTTTCATTGTAAGTTTGACAACTCTGAATGGCAGTACCTGTGAGCTTTTAGATCAAATTATAATTATTTTGAATAACCTCAAAACATCTTTATGATCACTACTTAGTAAGTATTGCAGTTATTGGATCTGCTGCTTACTACTGTTACTTAATGAGTTAATGAAGAAGCTTTATTATCAATGCTGTTTAAAAACATATTTTGCTTGCTGCATTCCAATATAATTGGTTTATAATTGTAATAATTTATATTTTATTTTATACCTTTAAAATATTTTTCTGAGAAGGGGTTCCTTGGGTTCATGAAGTGGTCTATAATGCACACTGTACAGGTGTGCACACATACACAGTTGCCTTGTTTAAAATAATGAAATGTCTTTTTTCTTTCCTGAGATGTTAATGCAGTTGCTGATTTTGCTAAAAAAAAAATGTAGTTTAAAACCTAAAAATGGGGACCAGCAGTTGGTGTAATGGCTATGTCACTGGACTCCCATGTAGTCAACCGTGGTTTCAATCCCAGACCCAGTAGCTTAAACTCAGGCCAGGCGTGTGTGTGTGCGTGCCCAATATCCCTAGAGGAGAAGGGAGGGGAAGGGACTGCGGTGTGGCCATCCCCCCTGGGGGGTGATTTCTCACTTTCTGTCTTTCTGGTGGCGAGCGTGTGCACCCTATAGCAAAAGCCTCTCAAAAAATAAATAAATAAATAAATAAATAAATAAATAAATAAAAATATTTTAAAATATCTGTTTTTAAAAATTATTTTAAAGAGATATTTTTGCAATAGTTGGCATGCACCTGTTGAAGAAACAGAGACTGAGAGAGAGAAAGTGAGAAAACACACATCAGGGAGTGTGGCCATGCTGCAATCCCTTCTCCTCTTCTCCTCTCGGGATTTTGGGAAAGCACATACATGCTCCCTTTGTGAGTTTCAAGCCACTGAGTCCAAGACTCGAACCACATTCAGCTATGTAAGAGTCCACAGAGGTAACTATTATGCTATTTGCTGGTCCCCTCAGCTCTCTATATAAATAACATTATTTTTAAACAACTTCAGAATGGATTATCTATAGGCTAACTATAAATTTATTTTCTAAACTATAGAGTAAAAGGAGACATTAAACAGAGACAATAGTACTAAGACTGTCTGAGAAAACAGGATATGTGGTCATACTCTTTATCTCTATTTTTAGCATTTTTAAATGCTCAGTTTCTAAATAATGAAAGCAATCCTGGATGTGGTCGTAACTAAAGCCTACAAAGCCACCTCTTACTCTGTCCTTGTTTCCTCTTTATTGCAAACATATTTACCATGAAAAGTTGCACATAAATTATGTATAGTTTGTTTATTGTCTTTTTTCTTTTCATATTTAAAATAATCAATGAATGTGAAGGAAGATTCAGTATCTCACTAGTCCTAAGGTCCCAAACTTTGTTGACTCTATTCATTTTTTAAACATTTAAAGGTTAGTTAAAAAATCCTCTAAAAAAATAATTTATCTATCTTATGGACTTCCATTTTAAAAAAGACAGCATCTGGTTGAACAAAATATTGGGTTGTCAGGAAAGTCATGACACATTTTTGCATAGAAAATACATCATGACTTTCCTGACAGTCTAACAGAATGAAGATGGAGCAAGCTGTATGGAACTACAATAAAATGCAAATAATCTAACCTAATCTGGAAAGACTTTTTAAATATAATTCAATGCACATGTTAAATTTATAATTATGCCAATGCTGGTGATGAATATTGGCAGTAAAAATATTTCAGGGAGACTGTAAGTGAATGCTATGTTGTTCAACCATTAGGTTTCTTTTTTTTATAAAACCAGCTGTCTGGACCAGCCTGGTAGCCTAGTGGTTAAGACAGCCAGATCCAACAAGAGTAACTGTGGTTCAAGTCTTGGCCCTGGCAGCTTAAGAAATACTCTGGGAGAGACCAGCAGTTGGCGTAATGACTATGTCGGTGGACTCCCATGTAGTCGACTGCGGTTCGTGTCCCAGACCCGGTGGCTTAAACTCACGCTGGGCGTATGTGCGTGCGTGCCCAAGATCCCGAGAAGAGAATGGAGGAGAAGGAATTGCAGCGTGGCCATCCCCCCTGGGGGGTGATTTCTCGCTTTCCGTTTCTCTGTCTCTCTGTCTGGAAAGCACATGCGCCCTATAGCAAAAACCTCTCCAAAAAAAATAAAAAGAAAGAAATACTCGGGTACATGCATTGGGTATATGCATGCCCAATACCCTGACAAGATGAAGAAATGGAGGGGAAGGGATTGTGATATGACCACATTTCATTTGGGGGTGTGTTCTTCCCTCTTACTCTCTGTCTTTCTCTGGTGAGAAAGACACATGTCTTCTGGTAATTAAAAAAATAACTAATAAAAATAGTGTAAGATTCACTGGAAAGTTTTATGTACAATCATTGTTTCAGAATCCAAAACCTGGAAGGAAAATTATAATATGATATCTCAGTTAATAAGTATTTATTGAGCTGGTTTGGTTTACAATAAAGTTTAAAGTCTTATTTTTATTTTATTGGCTGCTTGAGAAAAGCACGGACAAAGAAACAGAAAGAGTGGGAACATGAAACTTTGGTCTGAATGATACCATTTGTTGAAGGCATTCTCATGATAACATTTAAATTTTAAGCTAAAAGACAAAAGCATATAGGTTAAATTAACTTCCAGATAATCTCTCAACATAGCAGTTATGTTCCTCTTATTTTTATAAGTTATAGTAGATAACTTAAAATAATTTACTCAGTAATTCTCTTGGCAGGTTGATTATATATTTATGTTGTACTGATCTGG
This sequence comes from Tupaia belangeri chinensis, assembly GCF_000334495.1. Taxonomy (NCBI): domain Eukaryota; kingdom Metazoa; phylum Chordata; class Mammalia; order Scandentia; family Tupaiidae; genus Tupaia; species Tupaia belangeri. Next base: position 1,800,607 of record NW_006199558.1, read on the forward strand.
GCATCTAGTAAGTAAAATCTAGAGTTGAATAGTGTAGATAGTTCTTAAATTATCCTTTATAGTTGTACTGTGCACAGTCTACTTAGGCAAAAAGGTAAAATTTTAGTTTATACTTCCCCAAAATTTTGTGTGTTTGTTCGTTTGTTTTAGTTTAGTAAAAGACACATCAGAGCGAGACAAACTGTGAGAAAGAGGGAAAGTGAAAAATCACTCCCCAGGGCAGATGGCCTCACCACAATCCCTTCTCTCCTGATTTTGGGCACACATGCACAAGTGCCCAGATTGTTTTCAAGCTGCCAGGTCCAGTACTAGAATTATACAGTTGACCAGGTAGGATCCAGCTGATTTAACCACAGTATCACCTGCTGGTCCTAGTTGTACCTTTAAATCAAGCATGATCATTTTGCAAATGATACTACAGAGAGTGGGAAAAACTCCTCTACTTCTGGGGCATAATCTTTGATTAGATAAATGATTCCCTGTTTGTCTTTGTAGAATGATATTAAATGAACTAAAGAAGTACCAATGAGAAGTTACTGTGTAAAAACCCCCTCACTAGAATTTTGGGAAAATGTTTATAGTATTTTTATGTGTTTTTTGGGTTTGTAATATTCACCAAATAAACCCCACTATTAAACTATTAAAATTTTCTATCACCCTCTCATTTATTTCATTGTTAGTTAAAACTATGTACCTTATAAGTACAGAAATTTGAGTTGCTTGAGATATTAACTTCATCAATAGACTGGATAAACACTTTAACATTGAGACAACAAAAAAGCTTTGTTGGTAGAAGTATACTTCTCTTGTGTGCTTTCCTAGTAACTTCAGCTTTCCTCTTTATCCCTTGTCTACTCTTCTGGAACTTTTTGTACGTTCTTGGGAATTTAAACAGTGTCTTAAATATTATGGAATTCCCATGTATATAGCAGGGTGCCTAGCACATAGTGTTCATGGTGTTTGTCATTTGATTGACATAACATGATTATGAGAGCCATATGGAAAGAAGAGGTCCATTTATGACTGTACCAAAGATTTTTTTAAATGGGGAACCAGCAGTTAGCGTAATGGCTATGTCGCTAGATTCCCACGTAGTCGACCGCGGTGCACATCCTGGACCCGGTGGCTTAGAACTCACACCGGGCGCGTGTGCGTGCGTGCCCAAGATCCTGAGAGGAGAATGGAGGAGAAGGGATTGCGGCGTGACCATCCCCCCTGGGGGGTGATTTCTCGCTTTCTGTCTCTATGTCTCTCTCTGTCTGTCTGGTGAGCGCACGTGCCCTATAGCAAAAACCTCTCAAAAAAAAAAAAAAAAAGATTTTTTTAAATGAAAGTGATCCAAGATTCTTACCACTTTCTCTAGCTTGGGGGTGTGTAGGGAAATCACAGATACCCACAAATGAGGGATTTTTCCCTTTCTTCTCTCGGTTGCATTATAATGAAATAATTTCCTCTCTCTTGCTCTGCAGCAGTGATACCTACCACGCACTTGAAATCCAAAGAATTATGGTGATGAGTAGAACATGTTGCAAGATTATGATGCTTTCTAGGATGCTGCAGTTGCTATAACTGTTTCTATCTACCACTTATTGATGTCTCTGTGTTTGCCCAGGCACTACACGAGGCACCATTCATTTGTTGTCATTTGATTTAATGAATTATTTGGATATGTAGTATTTAGTTCAGACACCCATTTTGCTCTTCACCAATTTATCCAGTAGGGGAAAGTTGAAAATTTCTGAAGAAAGATAAGAAATGTATATAGTAACAGCATAGTTAACCATATGCTACAATAAAGTGATAATACTTCAGTAATCTTCCTCTTTGTCACACCAAAGTTCAACATGAAAATTTGTGACATTACTGATAAGGAGTCACTTTATTTAATCAGTTCCAATTAGTATCACTTGGTAATCATTTCTGAATAAGATAAATTTTCCTTTAGTTTGCTGCTGAAGTTAAGGAATATTGATAGAAACTGTAAAGAGGATAATACAATTTCAGGACAGATGGACTTACTGAATAGCACAGGGGAGGGAGATGGATCTTTGCCCCACAATGTGTATATCTGCACTAGTAAACTAATATAAATATTAAACTAGAATGGCAGTTTCTGTCCTCACTCTTTAATTGCTCCTCTTGTTATAACATTGGTAATATATAACTAACAGTAAGATTCCATTTTTTTTTCCCACTAACTAGATTGATTTCTTCTTATGTTTTTTATTAAAAGTTAGCCAAACTCAGATATCAAAGAACCAACAACTCTGATTCAGTAATTCACTATTCCTTGCATTTATCAGTATTTTGTAAATTAAATAGTTTTTAAGTATGTAATAATACTTGACAGTAATGTTAATTTTATGTTAATTTCCTCTTAAAGTATGTGGTAAGAATTTGCTAAGCTCAGATAGTAAGACAAAGGCTACCTAGATTGTGCATCTAAGTCCAATTTTACCAGAACCAAGGTTCACATTGTGGTAGAATTGGGTTATAATTGACAGTACTTGTGTAAACTAGTGTTATTGTTACCAGGTTTGCTCTTATGTTTGCAAGGGTAGAATGTACCTTACAATGTTAGTTACATTGTTTTCAAATATATGTATATGCATGAGAGAGTCTTCAAAATGTTCATAGAAAATGTATATTATGAAAAACTATGCCTGGATTTAAAAAAAACTTTTGCACCAAAATAAGGTTTCACTTCAATTCCATTTTTCACAAACTTGAAAATATCCTCATATATGTAAAATATATTTATAAAACATATTTTAAAGTGACTTTAAAAAACATTGGTTTATTTGTAAATATAATATGATGTGACTTAAAAATTTTGTGGATAAATAGAATTAAAGCATGAATTTATTTTGGTGCATAGTTTTTCATAATACTCATTCTCCATGAGTTTTTTGAAGATTTTTCATAGAGAGATACAATTGGAGAATCAAAGAATTAATTTTTTTGAGAGGCTTTTGCTATAGGGCGCGTGTGCTCGCCAGAAAGACAGAAAGCGAGAAATAACCCCCCGGGGGGATGGCCACACCGCAATCCCTTCTCCTCCTTTCTCCTCTCAGGATCTTGGGCACGCATGCACACGCTCCCGGTGTGAGTTTAAGCCACTGGGTCCGAGACTCGAACCGCAGTCAATTACATGGGAGTCCAGCGACATAGCCATTATGCTAACTGCCGGTCTCCAAAGAATTAATTTTTTAATCAAGGACTAGTGGCATCATATACATCCTAATTGTAGAGAAAATTCAAAAAAGGGAAGGGATTACTATGTCCTTTGTTTTCTTCTCAGCATTATCCACTATTTCTTTGCTGATTGCATGAGAGACTAACCTCTAGGTTTTGCTTGAAGAGGAATATATAGATCTGTCTTCGACTTGTAGTTTTAAATAAAATATAAAACTTGGCAAGGGTACATTATCAAGACACATAGACTGCATAATGACATAACTAGATCATGACACAACAAGTAATAAGAAATGTTAAGTCCACAAGGAGGTATGCAAGCAAGAACTTCAATGGTAAAATAATTATGTAAAGAATTAGAATAGTTATGTGTAGGGTCATACAAAGGATGGAGAATAATGCTTTGCCTAGGGCAAAATTTGACTTACATATTCATCAGTAAAAAAAGGGATGTGTGCTCTAACTTTTGTTGAAGTCTCATTAGGTGCTGGTAGTAGTAACAATAACTTTACATACATTGATTTGCTTAATTATTATCATAATAATTGAGTGGTATTAATTATTATACCATTTTAAATGTGGGAACAAGACCACAGAGCCTCTTAGTAGTTTCTCCATCCAGCTCAGGCTACCTGATCCTGAAAAATGAAAAGGGTTTCAAAAAGACAAAAGGGAAACCCAAAGGCAAAGATTGGACATGTTCACAGATCTGATAGAAATATGCAAAGTAGATTTGCAGTCTTACAGGAAAAGGTAGATAGTATAAAATAGTTACGTGTAACTATTTTATAGTTTATATATGCCCTGGGAAGTTAAGGTGAGAATTAGAAATGCTTGAAAGACCTGTCCTGATGGTTGAGGATCAACCAGACTAGCAAAGCTGGTGCAACTGAACACTGGAATCTTATCATTGAAGTGGCCCAGAGGTCATTTAAAATATGTAACACTAGCACTTCTCTCAGAATAAATCAATCAGAATTTCAAGAGATTAGATTCAGACAGTGGAATTTTTTTTTTAATAACTGCCCAGATGGTACTGATATGTAGCAGTTTTGAAAACTGCTCTAGTTCAATAGGCATTCTAGGTTATGTATTTTAATAAACTGTGAATTAGCTTTCCATGTGTAGTAACCTGTAAGTTAACTTTCTACATAATAGTAACTTGTGAACCAGCTTTCCATGTTAGAGTAACTTAGGAGTTAACTTTCTTGCAAGTTTGACTCTATGTCTGACCTCCAATATGCTGAGGTTACTGTAATACTGAAGCTCGGCACTTCACCATGATCATTTCTCCAAAGTCATAGCATTCTCTGAATCTTCTAGAGCTACACTGTCCTTACAGTATCCCCAAGACATTTAAAATTCAGTCACATTAGCCACATTTCAGGTGTTCAGTGGCTACAGGAAGCAAGGGGTGACTGTGTTAGATAGCACAGATAAAGAATATTTCATCATCATAGAACATTCTGTTGCACAACACTGCACTAGATAAGACAATAGGGGCAGAAAACAGGTGGTCCCTTTCCTGTCCATCATGAAGGGTAGTGGCTGACATTCCTATAACAAAAGGTTGGGAAGAAAAATACATAATGATAGTTTTACATGTCACAGGAGCCTTCAAACTGAAGACCCAAAGATACAGGGTAAGTTATCTAGTTTCATGTATAGGTTTGGTGAATCAGGGACAGATGTGTAGAAACGTGATTGGAGAAAATGGGTCTGAGCTAATGGAAATAGTCTGAATGGGGAAACCCAGCAAGGCCTATTTAGATTCTTTTTGGCTTCTGCCTATTCTTCCTTCCAAGTATGGAGGACAGGCCTCTGGAATGAGACTCTTAATTTCTTTATGCAGAGGATCCTAAATATTTATGACCAGTATTGTGCAGTAATGTAAGGGGAAGATTAGAATAATATATTTAGGCTTTTTAGCTGGCTTTGGGATAAAGAATATCTGATTTCTGTGACCTGCCTTGGGGAAGAGAAACCTCAGTTTCTATAACTTTCCTCTGGGAGGAATGAGAAGAGAGAGGAAGGCAGGAGAAGGTCAGAGAGAAACTCTGCCTCTGAGATCTGCATTTTGAGATATGTCTTCTCAGCCTCAACCATAGCTAAATCTCTCTTGCAGACCCCAATTCACTTTATTCTTTTTTTAAATTTAACATTTTCCTCCATTATTATTATCCTTTTTAAAAAATAATTATTGACTTAATTTCATTTATCATCATTATTTTTTAATTTGACTAGAGAGAGACAAAGGAAGATAGGGAAAGTGAGAAAGCAGGCTGCCAGATACAGGACTCAAACCATAGTTGGCCATGTGGGAGTCCAGCACTTCAAACACCATGCCACCTGCCAGCCCCTCACTTTGTTCTTTCATCCCAGCATGTGTATCACATGCCTTCTCTCCCAAAGTAAATTTATCCACTATTTAATGTACTAGATTACCCTTTATTTGTTTTGTCAATAAAAGGATAAAGTATTTTAGCAGCAGGGAAGCACATTGATGAGAGGAGAAGCAGAGAAAATACTGGAATCTCACATCCAGCTTAGGTGTGGCTGTCTAAATAAGGCCTCAGCTTTCCTCAGAATTGCCAGTCATTCTGTATGTCCGTGGATCTTCCCCATTACCAAATATTTGTCTTACTTAAGGCATAAAGTGCCTTGCAGCAAATACATCAGACAAAGGAAGATAGGGAAAGTGAGAAAGCAGGCTGCCAGATACAGGACTCAAACCATAGTTGGCCATGTGGGAGTCCAGCACTTCAAACACCATGCCACCTGCCAGCCCCTCACTTTGTTCTTTCATCCCAGCATGTGTATCACATGCCTTCTCTCCCAAAGTAAATTTATCCACTATTTAATGTACTAGATTACCCTTTATTTGTTTTGTCAATAAAAGGATAAAGTATTTTAGCAGCAGGGAAGCACATTGATGAGAGGAGAAGCAGAGAAAATACTGGAATCTCACATCCAGCTTAGGTGTGGCTGTCTAAATAAGGCCTCAGCTTTCCTCAGAATTGCCAGTCATTCTGTATGTCCGTGGATCTTCCCCATTACCAAATATTTGTCTTACTTAAGGCATAAAGTGCCTTGCAGCAAATACATCATATCAAGTATTCACTTCACTTTTACAATTAATTTCTATGCTCCATATGCTTGCAGTCTACTGATTGTTTTTCAGTCAGTGAAAGAAGACACAAAAGTTACTGAGATTAAAATGTTCTCTTTTGGAAACTAGGAATTTATTCTACTTTTAGGGAAAACAGAAATAGAGCCTTCTGTTCCAGAGTAATTAAGCTAAGAAGAATGGGATGCTCATTTTCTGTATAAAGAGAACACATACTTGCTTTATTATTTATGAAATATGGATCTAAGGCACAACTCCTGCCTTCTCCCAGCGTTATTTTTCTAATCAAGCTGAAGTAATTATGATACTGCTTCTACCTACCTCTCTGAGCTCTCAAGGGAAACATGTAAGACCCTCTATGTTAAATGCCTTTAGGACTAAACACTAACATGGAACATATTATCCAGATTTGGAGTTTTGAGTTATGTATTTTCCTTTTCCGAGTCCCTTATTATTTCCCTTTCTCTATGACACAATTTAAATACTTACTGAGCATCCAAACATCCTACTTTTCTGTATAATGTTAAAGGACAGAAAGTGAATACTGAGAATGCACAAAAAATATAAATGTTGCAATTTTGTATCCAAAATAGGTGGGGCTGGCCAAAAGGCTAAAAATAAGTAAGCAAATAAAAACAGATGCACATGCTGTGAAAAGGAAGGATTAAGAACATAGAGCAAAGCCAACAGGTGCTAAAGCAATTGTGCAACAATCTGCAGTGCTGGACACACATGAGAAGGTCCTGGGTTCAGCTCCTGAGGCATCCCTATACACGGTGGTGGGCGGGTACATGTACACCTGTAATCTGGGCTGTCTGAGGCTGGGGTGGATTGAAGCGTGAGGACCCTTTTGGAGAATGCCTGTCTCTTTGTGTCAAGGAAGAAATTTTAAAAATAAAATAAACCTTAAAAATTAAAAAAATAACAGGGCACAAAAAATTATGTCTTAACTGTCTGGTCCTTCTTCCCAAAGAAAATAATTTCTTTATAGGCCTGCTTAAGTTTTAAAATAAGTTTCAGTGGGTCATATAAGGGAGTTAAAGGGTAAATACAAAGGGTGGTCTTTATGTAGATCATGAGAACCTAGAAATTCTGAGTCAGGAGATTGTGAATTCAAAGCTAGAATTATGTAATAAAAATATCTAACTTATTTTAAGTTGAAGTCTTGTTAAAGGCAAACAGCAGTGGAAAAGAAGATCTAATTAGGCAGAGAACAAAATTTTATTCACACAAATTTTCAACCTTTTTAATGTACTTGAAGTACTGTCTTATGTTGATAAACATTTCCATTATGATATTGACAAAACATAGAAGAAACTTTATCATTTAATATTTACGTTTTGATCAATATTTCTATTTTTCTATTTATTTCACGCCTATAACAAACTAGTACCTGTACGTCATCTTATGAATCACTTAATTTCTAGCTGGAGATTTTTTTTTTTAAGTTTACTTTTTTCTTTCTCCCATGAGTGAGACAGAGAGAAAAAGAAATACACAAAGACAGATATACCCAACAGGGTCTTTCATTCCACCATCCAACCCCAGACACAGTCTGCTCTAGATCATGAACACACTAGCACCTGGTGTGCTCAGGGATGTTTCCTGAAGTGAATCTAGAACCCTCCTTTGTGCATCAGCCTTGCAGAATGCTGTTACTGTCCTGCGCCCTACATGAAGATTTAAGGCCCCTGGATTACTGAACCATTTCTAGGTCTTTATGAATACTTCTTTGATCAAAATGGATTGAGTGTCCTGGGAAGCCTAAGGTAAACCGTAAGCTAAAAAGAAGTTTGTTTGTTTTGCCTAATAAAAGTCTTGGGAGAGAGGGTGGAAACGGTGTCCCAGGGTGGGTCTCAGGCTGCCAGTGGCCAGCGAGCGTGGAGGAGCAGCCTGAGGTGCTGGAGAGTGACATCCGGGTGGCCTGACCTCGGTAATCAGAACTCGGAACTCGGTGCTGGTCCTGTTCCTGTTCTGGCTCCTGCGCCTTTGCTGAGAAGTGTTGTGGGATCCTGACCTTCCAGCCTGGCCCCCCAGTTGCTAATGGGTGACTGTGAGTCTGCTACACCATGAAAACAGCTGTGAATCCAGCCAGCCTGAGAGCGACTGCTGTGCAGCCATGGGCACCTCTTGTGGCACAGCAGCAAAGGATGACGGCGTGAGTGGAACTGCCAGCACAGGGAACCTCTCCAGCTCTTTCATGGAAGAGATCCAGGGGTATGACGTAGAATTTGACCCATCCCTAGAAAACAAGTATGAGTGCAACGTTGTGGGAAGCAGTGCAGACCCTGTGCTGCCACAGGTTCTGCAAAGCCTGCATCATCAAATACATAAGGTCATCAAGTACATTGTAAGTTTGCTCTTATAAACTATCCCCAATACCAGAGCCCCTTCCAGAAATGCCAACTTGATATTCACATTCTCAAGAATTGTCCAAGGAGGCAGGTCATGTGTACAAACTCTGCTATATTGATGGCATCTGAAGATAAAGGGATCCATGACCAGAACTGTCCTTTGGCAAGTATCTGTGAATACTACAATACCATGCTCATCAGAGAACAGATGCCTAATCATTATGATCTAGATTGCCCTGTGGTCCCAATTCCATGCACATTCAGCACTTTTGGTTACCATGAAAAGATGCAGAGGAACCACTTGGCATGCCATCTACAAGATAATATCCAGTCGCACATGAGAATGCTGGCCCAGGCTGTTCCTAGTTTGAGCCTTGCTCTGACTTCTAAACCTCAGCATGATCTGCTTCCATATAATTCTGCACCCCAGCCTCAGGTTTCCTGTCTGTGTCATCTGGAGGTCCAGAAATCCCAGGATACTATTCAACCTTGTAAGACAAGATCATCAGATCTGGGAGCTGACTGCTAAAATGGAAACTCAGAGTATGTTCGTAAGCGACCTCAAAGGAACTATTTGAACCTTTGAGGACAAAGTCACTGAAATTGAAGTGGAGCAGTGCAATGGGATTTATGTCTGGAAGACTGGCAACTTTGGGATGCACTTGAACTCTCAGAAAGAGGATAAACTTGTTGTCATCCATAGCCCTGGTACAAACTGTGCATGCACGTGTACCCTCATTTATCCACTGCTCAGTGCTGTGCAAACTATCCATCCCTCTTTGCCCACACAACACAAGGAGAGTATGACAGCCACCTCCCTTAGTCCTTCCAGGGAACAGTACACCTTATGATTCTGGATCAGTCCGAAGCACCAGTAAGGCAAAAATCATGAAGAAATAGTGGATGCCAAACCAGAGATGCTTGCCTTCCAGCAACCCAAAATCCCATGGAACCTATAAGGCTTCAGCTGTGTAGCTTTTATGCATCTGGAAGCCCTAAAACAAAGAATCTTCATTAAGGATGATACATTATTAGTGCACTATGAGGTCTGTACCCGCTTCGATGGATAGCCTCCAGAGGGAGAACTTCCAGCCATCCCCTCGTTTATTTAAAAAGAAAACTATTCACAGAAAACAGTACCGTTCCTTGCCCCATTCTGAATAACACGCAAATCAAAACAGGCAGTGGGAAAGTTGCATCGGTCTCAGTATCGTCAGTTCAATGACTTTCTGGTACAAAGATCTAAGGCAGTTTTTTCTTGGACATGTACATGTTCCATGCTTTTACAAAAATATTACATCTGACATGCTTGTGGCAGCAGCTGATTTAAGATTAGGATACCTCTTTGTTGTACTTTTGTGGACTTTTGCCCCAGGTTATTTACTTATCAGAGAGCCTAGAGTCCTAGTACTCAGTCTTAAACTTTTACCACAATGAATTTTCCTTAATACTTCAGCTTATTTTGGGAACTAGAAGTTGGTGTAATGGTTATATCGCTGGACTCCCATGTAGTCGACCATGGTTCGAGTCCCGGACCTAGTGGCTTAACCTCACGTCAGGCACATGTACATGCGTGCCCAGGATCCTGAGAGGAGAATGGAGAAGGGACTGTAGTGTGGCCATTCCCCCTGGGGGTGATTTTTCACTTTCTGTCTCTCTGTCTCTGTCTTTCTGGTGAGCATATGCACCCTATTGCAAAAACCTCTCCAAAAACAAAATGAAACTTCAGTTTATTTTTATAGTGTTATATGTAATATATTAAACTTAAGAATAATCACTACTGCCTTGTGCCAGTGCCAATGAGAAGAGCTACTGCTCTAGAAAGTTGAGTTCTCATTTTATTTGACCTTCCTCCTGATTTCAGAAGATTTTTTTTTTTTTTTTTGAGAGGTTTTTGCTATAGGGCATGTGTGCTTGCCAGAAAGACAGAGAAAGAAAGAAAGACAGAAATAGAGAAATCATCCCCCAGTGGGGATGACCACACTGCAATCCCTTCTCCTCCATTCTCCTCTTGGGATCTTGGGCACGCACGCACACACGCCAGTGTGAGTTTAAGCCAAGGTCTGGGATTTGAACTGCGATCGACTACATGGGAATCCAGCCACATAGCCATTACACTAACTGCTGGTCCCTTGATTTCAGAAGATTTGAACCATGATTCTTGGAAGGCTTAAGTTCTCATTCACCCCATTTTTCCCCCCGGAAGGTTAACTAAGGATACTCAGAGACTAGTTTAAAACCAAATATAATCTTTCTGACAGTGTCAACATGTTGTCTGTTGAACTATGTGTGTTGAAGTAAGTCATTCTGCTTTGCTTACATGTGTTTTAACCTGAGACCATGAAGCAGCCTCTTCCAAAGTTTATCATGCTGAGGACCATGTGGATACCAACTGCTGGTGTTAGGCTCTGTAATCCTTTTGTTGTTCAGTGAGTGCAGAGTGAATTCCACAGCTCTGCATGCGTCTCTGTCCCATGCGTATAGGACAAGGAAACACAGTCACCAACATAAAAATAAGAGACTCAATTAGTATACTGGTATGCCATCTCATTGGTGGTGACAGACCTGTATGAGCCACAGTTTTCAACTCTTTTGAATACCTTTTGGTTTAGCTGACTTAAATTAAACAAAGTTAAATTGCTAAAAACAATTTCTTAAAACTTGGGAGATCATTGGAGTATATGAAAAGTCACCAAAAGTAAGAGGTCACAGTGGTTGTATCAGCCACTGGAGTTGTGACTGACTCAGCTCCAGTAGGTTGCTTTAGTTCAGTAATTCACTGCAGGTCCAGAAGGTCCTAGGTATCATCAAAGTAACCAGATGTGCCTAAGAAGCAGGGATGCTCTCTGTCCTGCTGTGTCTTTGTAAAAAGCCTGTATATACAAAATCTGGTGGAATGTGGTTTTCAGGGAGTCCCACAACTAAGGCAGGCCCTGATAAAAGTTTCAAAGGATCCATCCCCTATGCTGTTTACACAAGATTATTTCAAGCTGTCTGGTAATGAGAGCTTGAATTTTATCTCCAGAGAGGCCAAAGCAGATCACCAACCAGGCCCAAGATCAGCCTTACTTTCAGGAGGAAGCTAGGAGACCTTATCTGTGGAGAGAAGTCTGCTTTTTGGTTCTAGGTTCCCCCAGCAAGTTTCACTTCGACCTTTCTTTTTTACACTTCCCCCCATTTTTCCTCCCCAGCCCACCTTTAGGGTCCTGCTTTGGCAAGTTTGATACAGAGTGAAAACAAAGATCAGAGACTCTATCCTGCACCACCCTCAGTACCACAGGCCCTACTGATTACTAGTTTACTTCCTGTTGCTCCTCCAGAGTCATTCAAACACACCCCTTCTGGCATGCCCTCTGGGGTTCTCCCTCTAAGGGGAACATGTGCTGCTGCTCTCTGTGATTGTTAACAGTGCATGTAGAATTCTGAAGTTATACTTAAAAAGTAAATGATATTTTTTGTAGCATATTTGAATAGAAAAAGCCTGAAGAAAACATTAAAATATTTTTGATGGCTTTAAAAAAAGTCTTGGTTATTTCATTTATTAATGAAATGAAAAAAAATACATGTTCGTTGTTGAAATTTTGCAAAATAAAATAATCACAATAGAGCAGAAACATCATGCAAGTCCTACCTCTGGGGGGAAAAATTCAAATTCTTTCTAATCTTTATATTTTAAAAACATAGTTCTGTTTTTATCCAAAAGAGTTTAAACTCTAGATAATGCTTTGTGATTTGAATTTTTACTTAAAATATTGTGAACATTTTTCTTATCATCAAATAATTTTTATAATGTTTTAACGTCCATGTTGCTTTCCATTATATGGCTATTTATTCAATCCTTTGAATGTTGGGTATTTAAATGGTTTTCATTTTTTAATATTATGAAATGTTGGGGACCAGCAGTTAGCATAATGGCTATGTTGCTGGACTCCCACATAGTCTACCGCGGTTCGAGTCCCAGACCCAGTCACTTAAACTCACACTGGGCACCTGTGCTTGCGTGCCCAAGATCCCAAGAGGAGAATGGAAGAGAAGGGATAGCAGCATGGCCAGCCCCCCTGGGGGGGGGGTGATTTCTCACTTTCTGTCTCTCTGTCTCACTCTGTCTGTCTGGCGAGCGCACGCGCCCTATAGCAAAAACAAAAAAACAAAAAACAAAATGAAAAATCCTCTCCAAAAAAAGAAAAAACATTATGAAATGTTGTAATGAACATTTACACACTTAATTTTTCACATATTTTAGTTAATTTCTCTGAATAAAGTAATAGAATAGGATATTGGGTTTAATAATGCTAAATAATTTTAAATAATGCATGCTTTTAAGATTTGGTAAATAACTTTTTTCTTTTTTTTTTTTTTTTTGAGAGGTTTTCGCTATAGGACGT
>NW_006199558.1:1813803-1820458 GCF_000334495.1 Tupaia belangeri chinensis
CAAAAAAAAAAAAAAAAAGAGGGTTTGAAGAAAGATGAAAACAGACCTATCAGGAAAAGAAGACAGGACACTATATAATTATTGTGAATAGATTGCATGCTCCACAATATAATTGCTAGTATTATTCTAATCAGAATAAGAGAATTGAAAGTGGTCTCTGATATGAAACAACTTCTATTCTATCTACATGGAAAAGGTCTAAATGATTTAAGGGAAGAATTTCTGAAGTACCTACTAGAAGAAGCACAGCATATTTGTTAAGAACACCTACTCTAGGGCTGGCGGGTGGCATGGTGGTTATGGGCACTGGATTCCCAGATGGCCGACGGCAGTTTGAGTCCTAGACCTGGTAGCTTGCTTTCTCACTTTCCCTTTCTCTCTGTCTCTGTCTCTCTCTGGTAAAAATTTTTAAAATAATAATAACAAATGTAATTAAATAAATAAATATTTTTGAGAGGTTTTTGCTATAGGGCGTGTGTGCTCGCCAGAAAGACAGAAAGTGAGAAATCACCCCCCAGGGGGAATGGCCACACAGCAATCAGTTCTCCTCCATTCTCCTCTTGGAATCATGGGCACGCGTGCACATGCACCTGGCGTGAGTTTAAGCCACCGGGTTCGGGACCCAAACCATGGTCGACTACATGGGAGTCCAGCGACATAATCATTACGCTAACTGCTGGTCCCTTAAAAAATGAAATAATTCAAATATTGACTTTGTCACTAGCTGTGTGACCTTGGGTTAACACGATCTTGTGACATTAGCCTGTTTCATAAGGGGTAAAATAGGATAATGCCAACTCATAAGGCTGTTATGAAGATGGAATAATAACTTAATAAATATAAAGTGCTTAGAATGATGTCAGGTACATGATCATACATAAGCATGGCATATAATGACACTTGAAAGTGTTAGGTGAATACATGTAGGACCTAATACAAAGCAACAAATACATAAACAGGTTCCAATTCAATGGTTCAGATAAAAGATATTCTAGATGTTAAAGAATAGCTTTCAAAAGAAGTAAAATCATAAATCTCATACAAATGCAAAATGACCTATGCCAAAGATTTTATTTAAGTCATTTATTAATATGGGAACCAATAAGATGTTATCATTACTTCAAAAAAGAATCCAAAGAACAGAGAAATGTATGAGCATTCAGTGTTGAAAGGAATTTGCTAATAGAAGTAAAGTTAGCCTCTTCCACTGGGCAGAAATTAGTTTCATTTCCACCAGACAAAATCTTGTGCATTTCTCCATGAATAAAGATTATTTACTGCCAGAAATCTTCTATTGAACTGGAAAATTATTCAAAGGAAAGTCTGGATCACCTCAGTGTGAGGCTACCAGAAAGATCCCCTAGATACAATCCATAGATATAATTGTTTTGCCCATTTCAGAGTGTTGGCCATTTTTTTTTTAATTTAAGAAGCATGCAAAAAATTGTTAAAATGGTACTAAAGGAATCCATAAGAATCTCAGCCTCAACTCTCAACAGTTCTATGAAATCATCACTTAACCTTTATTAGCGTAAGTGATCTTTTCTGTGAAATGAGGGTAACAGGTTATCTAGTTGGTAAGAGCTCTTATAAAAATAAAATGATATGTGACTAAAGTTCCTGATAATGGTGTGTTACTCATGGTAGACATTCAACAAGCAGTAACTATTACTTTATTAATTATAATTAGCTGAACTGGCCAAATAATAATTGCTCAGTTTTGCTTCTGCCACCTCTAGTCAACCTATCTAGAAATTATATCCAGCATTAGGTAAAGCCCAGGGAAGAAACGAACATGGCTCCCACAGGAACAACCAAAAATGTCAGCCTGATTGGAGGAAGATTCTTGGCAGGGAATTAACTTAGGGAACTTAACATGCAGTCTCTGGAGGGGTTGGGATCCAGACAGAGGAGTTTTGGTGCCCTATAATAAGCACCCAATTTAGAATCATCTAGAATGATTCTAAGTTACCCAGCTACTATGCGAGAACAGTGAACTAGATACAAGCTATATATCTTTTTTTTTATTTTCTAACATTTAAAGTTTTTTCCTAGTTTTACTGTTATATGATTGACAAAAGTTGTACAAACAGGGGTTGGTCTTTACTGGTTAAGGGAGCCAGATCCACATAGCCAATGGAGGTGTAAATCGCGACAATTTAGAATATACCAGACATGTGTTAGTGCATGCCTCAAATCCTGACAGGATGGAGAAATGGAGGAGAAAGGATTGCACCGTGACCATGCCCCATGGTGGTGTGGGGGTGCTTTCTCCCTCTATCTCTGGTGAGGACATGTGCCCTCTGGCAAGAAAGAAAATGATCCTTAGATACCTAACAATATACAGCATTTCCCTACCCGTGGAGTTAAGCCTTTTTTTCAGTAAAGTCCTTGGGTTCAATTCCCAATTAAACTTCAATCCTTTCAGAGGGTAATTAAGATACCTGGCTAATATATGAATTATTTTCTTAAAATTAGAATGAGTCCTAAATCCCAGACTTGATGGTCCCTCTAGAAGACTTCTAAGAATTAGATGTGCCTGAAACCTAAATTGTTTATGCCAACTTACTGTCTTGGTTGGAATAAAATCACAAAAAGATTTATGAAAAGACCTTTCAGGCTTTTATAAGCTATACGTACTTCTACCAAAATAAAAATATTTTTGATAAAAGGTTTTGGTTGCAACTGTTTTCATTTTTTACTAAATCTCACTTTTAGCAAAAATGTAAAACTGTATTACAGTCATTTAATATGCATAACTGAAAGGTTTCATTCAGTCACTGTGTAAACAAAAGGGTAGGCATATTTCCTGAGGAGATAAATTCTCTTGATATTTTTTTAAAATAATTGCTTATTTAATTGTATTCATTATCATTATTTTAATTTGATCAGAGGGAGACACAGAGAGAGAGAGAGAAAATGAGAAAGCAAGCTACAGGGCCCAAGACTCAAACTGCAGTTGGCCATGTGGGAGTCCAGTGCCTCAACCACCATGCCAGCTGCTGGCCCCTCTTTGACACTTTTCTAAACTCAAGACTGTACTCTACTCACACAAGGATTAGGTTTATGTATATTTATATTGTCTGATATTTGGTAGTACATATTTCAATACTGTAAATTATAAGGAATGTTAGGGAACAGCAGAAATGCCATGCTTCTAAAACACCTTGGATTTATGAACTCTGAATATAAGGAAAAGGGCGAACAATAACCAATGTTATTATGCCTTCCTGCTCGAAAACGATTGAAGGCCATTAGATGGATGTGTAATTTGATAAACATGTTAAATGTGTTCTCCAAACTCCAAGGTATTCTCTCCAGCCTCTGGCATCATTTAGCCATACGCCCCCTTATCGATACTGAAACCAGCCTGTCAGGAACTTCCCTTATCTTACTAATTCTCTAAGAAGCAACTTTCTCTAAAAATAACTTTTGTTCCTCCTTTGCCCTAATAAATACAGAGGAGGAGAGAGGCTTAGAAGACAGATACCTGATATGGCCTCTCCCTCTACCTCTCCCTCTTAACTCAAATCTGTGTCTTGAGTAGTTTTCCCATGTGCACTTCAGGTGACTCTCTACTGAACAGAAGAGTCGCAAAGGAATGCTGGTTATAGAACACATTGTGCAAGGAACTTACTATATTTTATTATATATGGGATCTAAATGAGTACCTTCTTTGCATTTTCTAAACTTAAATTTACAGCTATATTGTTATGAAATTATATTATTTAAAATAAGTTTATATTTTTATTCTTCTCCTTAGCATTCTATGGCATTTGTGTGAGTTAATTTAATGAATTAATTAAGGTGCTTATAGACATATTTTATGGATTTTAATATAAAGATATTCAAAGTAGCATCAAATGTATTTTCTACCATACACTTGAGTTTTGGGATTGCATTATACATGCAAAGAAAAGATAAATACATTTATTCTTTCATTTGACAAATACTTATTGAACATCTACTATGTCCTATTCATTATTCTCAGTGTCAAGAACAAAGTAAGATCAAAGCAGGATTATGATCATAAAGAATTTATACTTGGGACCAGCAGTTAATGCAATGGCTATGTCACAGGACTCTCGTGTATTCGACCGTGGTTCAAGTCCTGGACCCAGCGGCTTAAACTCATGCCAGGCACGTGTGCATATGTGCCCAAGATCCCAAGAGGATAATGGAAAAGAAGGGGTCGCGGCATGGCCACCCCCCCAGGGTGGGGTGATTTCTCACTTTCTGTCTCTCTGTCTCTCTCTGGCCAGAAAGACAGAGAGAGACAGAGAGACGGAAAACGAGAAAAGAAAAAAAAAACTCTCAAAAAAAACCTTATACTTTATGTATCTTGTAATATAGTGATAATAATAGTAGTGTTTTATCCTCAAATAATAATTTCAATCCAAGTCCTCATAATAATAAATTAATAATGGGAACCAGCAGTTAGCGTAATGGCTATGTCGCTGGATTCCCACGTAGTCGACCGCGGTTCGTGTCCCGGACCCGGTGGCTTAAAACTCACGCCTGGTGCATGTGCGTGCATGCCCAAGATCCCGAGAGGAGAATGGAGGAGAAGGGATTGCGGTGTGACCATCCCCCCTCGGGGGTGATTTCTTGCTTTCTGTCTCTATGTCTCTGTCTGTCTGGCGAGCGCACGCGCCCTACAGTGAAAATCTCTCCCCCCCCCCAAAAAAAAAAGAAAAAAAAAGATAAATAAATAATAAATTAATAAAATCTAGACTATTTCTGTTGTAGAACTGAGCTTACAAATTCTATTTTAATTGATTCCTGCTAGTTTTCAACAATAAAGAAACCTATGCTTTCGAATTTGAGATTTTACTTTCTTTGAGTCCTATCACCAGCAGCCCCTCTTTACTTGATGCCATTGATTGATTTGACTCATGGGGAAAGGACTGTGCTGTATGAATTGAAGAGAAATGTTTGACCCTTATTGTTTTAATTGCTAATACTTTATAATTGATGTCTTTATCAATGTAAGGTATTAAGAATTTACTATTTTCTTAATTCTGTATCCTTTACTGAGAGGTCTTTTTCTTTCATTCATTGTGCACATGTTTCCAGGTTTTAGGGAAAAAGCCAGAGCTTCCTGATGGAGATGATGATGATGATACCATAGCAGACATAAGTAACAGGAAAATGGCTAAACTCTACATGGTGAGTTCACTGTTTTCATGTCCTTTTGTTTCTTTCTTTTTTCTTAAGAATTATTTTATTTAACTTTATTTATTTACTTATTTTAACTTAACCAGAGAGGAACAGAGTGAGAGAGCGAGAATGAGAAAACAAGCCACCAAGTCTGGGACTCAAACTATAGTCAGCTATGTGGGAGTCCAGAGCCCTTAACCACCACATCACCTGCCAGCCCCCATGTCCTATTGTTTCTACTAGACTGGAAAGAGCTGAGAAGGGCTGTATCAGAAGGGATATTCTTTGTTGGGGACCAGCTGGTTGCGTGGTGATTAAGGTGCTGGACACTCCCACATGGCCAACCACGGTTCGAGTCCCGGACCTGGTGGCTTCCTTTGTCCCTTTCTCTCTCTCTCTCTCTCTCTCTCTCTCTCTGTGTGTGTGTGTGTGTGTCTCTTTCTGACTGAATAAATAAATAATAATAATTTTTAAAAAAGGAATATTCTTTGTTATGGTTGAAAACTATCATTGTTTTTAGTGAGAAATGAAATGTATAGGTAGAATTAGTTCTTTGCCCCAACATATTTGTTAAAATTATTCTTTTGATTATTTTTTGTTATTCTTATTAAAAACAACAAATAAGTGAAGTTATTGCTGTGATTTACCTAAAATTATATATTGTTGCTACTCTAGTTTATAATAATCTATTTTGATCTATTATACCCAATAAAATTTTTTCCTTTATGGAGTAAAAAATTTAAGTTTTCCATTAATTCCTGATATTGAGAGAAAATCTTCACCGTATTTAAAACACCCTTTTTAGCTATAATACAAGCTTTTTTTTATTACAGCAGCATAAAGATATTACATCAAGCAACTGGAAGGAAGCAGGATTTTTAAAAAAGAAAATAAACAAGCTTGTCCGGGGCATTGACAGATCTAGTTCTATGGAATTCAGAATTCAATAGCTTTCTGATCTGTAACAGGAAGGAGTTATATTTGCTGTTCTTTAATAGACTTTCTAGTTGAGAAACTGATTGTAAATAAATATAATGTTACTAATTTGTGTTGCATAACTTCTTTTTATAATAGGGAAGTGGATTCTTTTTTTCCTAAATGGCAAAGGAAAATATGTTTGCCATTTCTGCTGAACGCCAATAATTTTAATATGAGCCATACAGAAATTATCTACATAATTTGTGGCTGCTTTTTTTATTACTAGTCATAAAACCTATTTTAAATAGCTTTACAAATATTTTTCTTTTTCTTCCCCCCACCCCGCCCACCCTTAGGTTTTTGCCATAGGGCATGTGTGCTCGCCTGGGCGAGAGAGAGAGAGAGAGAGAGGAAAAGTGAGAAATTAGCCCTTGGTGAGGAGATGGCCACACTGCAATCCTTTCCCCTCCATTCTCCTCTTGGGATTTTGGGCACGTGTGTACTCACATCCAAAGTGATTTTCAAGCTCCCAAGTCTGGGACTTGAAATGCCGTTGACCATGTGGGAATCCAGAGCC
>NW_006199558.1:1820475-1822660 GCF_000334495.1 Tupaia belangeri chinensis
TTTTACTTTGGAAAACATGAACTAAAGGATTTTAAATGGAAAAATGTTAATCCTGAATCATGGCTCCATCTAGTGGAATTGTAATGTATTGCAAGTATCTTAAATAGAAAGTCTGAAAACAATTTGAGATTGCAAACTAAGGCTGAGAGGCAGAATTACCTGGAATGCTTTATAAAAATTCAGGATTAAAACCTCACCGTGGTGCTGCATAAAGCCACTACTGATCTAGGGAGGGCACTGAGCTCTGCAGAGTTAACAAGCCCTAGGTAGTTATGTTGCAGCGGTAAACTCTAACTTGCATGTTAATATCATTTCAACTTTATAAGACTATCTAAACTGTTTCAAAGACGTTTTATACTCATCTATGAAAATGAAAAAAAATGAATTAATTTTGATAATTTACAAAAAGTATACTTACATTGCAAGACCTACATTGGAAAAAACCTATAAGCATTAACTGCAGTATTATCAATGTACCTACTTGGCAAATTTTTTCTCTAAGATTTGAATGAAATAATTATGAGTGCATGTGGCTGCCAGAAGGAGTCTTACACGTGGTGCTGAAAGTGAGGGGTTTCCAGTGTGAGCTGTTGGTGCTGTGGTCCGCGACATGACCAAGACCCAGAGGTAGAAATTCGGTTACAATGTCAACCGAAAGCATCTAAACCAGAATGCTGGTCGGAAGGCATGCTGGGGACAGAGTGCACTCACGTCCAACATGCCTGGGATCATGCTAAATCCGTGCGGCAGAACCTGGCTGAGATGGGGCTGCTATGGACCCCAACAAGGCGGTGCCCCTCCGTAAGAGAAAGGTGAAAGCCATGGAGGTAGATGTGCATGGGAGGTCTAAAGAGTTTGTGGAAGCCTTTTGTGCTAATTGAACTCCAAGCAGAAGCCAGCCTCCCAGAAAAGAAAGGAAATACCCTGTCTTAGGATCTCATCGACTGTGTACTTTACGTGGTGGAGAACTGTGGGGAGGACTATAAGGCCATGGCCCGGGATGAGAAGAATTACTATCAAGACATCCCATAACAGATTCTGAATAAGATCACCATCTATAAATGTTTCTACCCAGTGCAGTGGCAAGACTTCATGGATTCTTTGCAGAATAAGATGGAGATTGAATGAGTGACCAACGGTTTACACAGGCCCATGACTGAGGCCTCCTGGACCAGTGAAGCCAGAGCCAGGGTTTAAGGCAAGGAGACACGAGTGACTTTAGATGAGGCTGGCCAAATCCTGTAGGATCGGGTCTCTCGAATGTACACACACACGCTCTTCCCACTGTGGGGAAGGAACCGTGTCTAAGAGGCTCCAATTGTATTCTTCTGGAGGCTCATAAAAAGCTAGACCTGCTGTTTTCAGAGTGGGTGGTTTATTCAAATACAGTTTATTCATAATAAAAGGATATTTTGCTTCAAAAAAAAGAAAAGAAAAATAATTATGTAAAGATAATTGTGTGGAGTTTATTACATATAAATATCTCTAATAAACCTTAGCCATTATTACTATATTATTATTTTCTGATGTTTTAGCACAGTGCCAAAATTTAACTTTTTCTGGTAGTTCCTTTACCCTGAAGAACTTTTAAGGAAACTTTTTAGGGTATAATTAGACTCACAGATATTTTTGTTTTAAAACAGCTTATTGAGGGAACCAGCAGTTAGCGTAATGGCTATGTCACTGGACTCCCACGTAGTCGACAGCGGTTCGCGTCCCAGACCCGGTGGCTTAAAACTCATGCCGGGCGCGTGTGCGTGCATGCCCAAGATCCTGAGAGGAGAATGAAGGAGAAGGGATTGCGGCATGACCATCCTTCCTGGGGTTAATTTCTCGCTTTCTATCTCTATGTCTCTCTCTGTCTGGCGAGCGCACACGCCCTATAGCAAAAAACCTCTCCAAAAAAAAAAAAAAAACCCAGCTTATTGAGATATATTTTACATACTGTGAAATCTGAAGGTTTAAAGTGTGCAATTCAATGGTTTGTTTAATTACATTTACTGAGTTATATAGTCATTGCCATAATCTAATTTTAGAATTTTTTAAATTCCAAAATGAAATCATAGCTGATTTATTTATTTATTTCTCTAATTGTCAGAGGGCACATGCATTCACTAGAGAGAGACAGAGCAAGAAATGAAGAGAGGAAGCACCCCCAGTGGGGGGGCATGGTCATGTGGCATTC
>NW_006199558.1:1822675-1844468 GCF_000334495.1 Tupaia belangeri chinensis
TCCTTTTTTATTTTTACATCCTATTGGAATTTGGGGTACACATACACATGTCTGGAGTGTTTTTTCAGACTTCCAGGGGCTAGGATTTGAATTGCAGTTGACCATGTGGGATCCAGCTCCTTTAACCCATAGGGCCAGCATAACTGATGGCTTTTATATTAGGTTTCAGATGCAAGTGGATCCATGAGAGTAACTGTAGTGGCAGAGGAAAATCCTTTCTCCATGGCCATGCTGCTCTCTGAAGAATGCTTTATTTTGGATCATGGTGCCGCAAAAAAAATTTTCGTGTGGAAAGGTAAAAGATGCCATTGACAATGTTGCTGCATTTCAGATTTATAGATACTTCTTCAAAAAGATAAAAGAAATATCTTTTCCAAAAAAAGAAAACTAAGTTTTGAGATTTGATCTGTAACTATCTCACATAAACTACAATCATTTTTCCCCTGCTAGTATCCATTTACCAGGTATTCTGGGATGAAAAAAAGCATCTGGACAATAAAAAAAGAATATCCTTATAAATAGCATTCATTATTATATTATCAAATATATTTAATGTAATAGGGAATTTTTGCCATTCTCACATTGCTATATTTAAATGACAATTTAGGTGTTTTTTTTTTTTTAAACTAGTATTTGTTAATCATTTAGTATCTTCCCCCTCTGACTCTCTATAATTTACCTTATATTTTAGGTAAAGATGCTAATCCCCAGGAGAGGAAGGCTGCAATGAAGACAGCTGAAGAATTCCTACAGCAAATGAATTATTCCACCAGTACTCAAGTAGGTGTGAAAATAGACTGAGTAGGGAAAAAAAATTTAAAACAAGAAACAAGAGTGCTCAGTATATCTCCACAAAACTCATGAGAGAATTTGGTTGAACATAATGTAGCACATGAGGCCATTCTCCACTTGGGTGTGTGCCATCTTGTGCTGTATGTCCCTATACTTTGTGTTGGGAATAGAATTTTGCAGAAACTGGAGATCAGATATCATTGGGCTGCATGATAAAAAAAAGAGCCCATTAACTTCTTCCACAGCCTTTAAAACAAGATAATCAACCAATTATACACCTATCATTTATTTCTTATAGTAAGTTTTCAGACTTGGGCTAATACTGATAAACTGAGTCATCTGAAAAATCATGACATATTTTTCTATGCAAAATGCATAACATTTTTTCCGACCATCCAATAATATTGATATTCATTAGGATCAGCTAAGACACTGTCTATATTACTCTTCCTTTCTGAATCTCTTGCCTTCATCTAACTCACTTCACTTTTATGTCCTGGCACAAGAAACACACTGAGATCATTTCATCTAGCTCTCTCGTGAATTTCATATAGTCTAGCTTATTTGACTCTAGTGCTAACATATGAAAGGACTTTATTCTGGTCTCAAACATTTAAATTTAGTGGCAATTACTTGAGTTGTAAGAAGCAGGGTTGGGTTATCTTAGTTTCACAGCTTCTACATTTACATTTGTAATCACAGAAACCAAGGTAAGTTTTTCATTTCTTAGTTCTTCACTATAAATGTTTTTATTCAATCCCTTATTTTCTTATTTATTAGTACTACTTTAAATTTCAGATTCAGGTTCTCCCTGAAGGAGGTGAAACACCAATCTTCAAACAGTTTTTTAAGGACTGGAGAGATAAAGATCAGAGCGATGGCTTTGGAAAAGTGTATGTTACAGAGAAAGTGGCTCAAATAAAA
Organism: Tupaia belangeri chinensis; assembly: GCF_000334495.1. Classification (NCBI taxonomy): domain Eukaryota; kingdom Metazoa; phylum Chordata; class Mammalia; order Scandentia; family Tupaiidae; genus Tupaia; species Tupaia belangeri. The sequence goes on from NW_006199558.1 coordinate 1,824,392, forward strand.
CAAATTCCATTTGATGCCTCAAAATTGCACAGTTCTCTGCAGATGGCAGCCCAACACAACATGGTGGATGACGGTTCTGGAAAAGTAGAGGTATTTACCTTGATTTTGTTTTGTTATCAAGTCCATTTATGCCAGTACGTGTGGACCTAGAACTTCAGGAAACCACATTTTGAAATGCGAACATTACTTAGTAATAAAGTTGATAGAGCCTGTAACTAAACTATGAAGTTTATAGCCAGAAGAGAAGTATGACCTTCACCCCCTATTTTAGAGATGTTTTGTTGATATTATAAGAGGTTAGATGATTTGTGCAAGATAACATAATTATCAGAGTAAAGACATGGCTTGAACCCAGGTGTTTTGTTTTCTTGTCCAGAACAGTTCTTTCTCTTTGAAAGCTTGTGCCTGGGTTTGTCTAGTGAGGGTATGTTGCTCCAAATATACCAACTACCATCAGTTTCTCCTTCCCCTGCACATTAGAGGCTTTCATTAAAGTAAATTTGGCATATGATAGAAACACAGATATTTTTAGAGCATTCAAATTGAGTTTGTTGACTATTCTATTTTAGACAAAAAGTGCTAAGCATCACCTAGTCATTCTGCCTAACTAAAATCTCTTTGCACTCAACCAACCAACTCATTAATCATCTAACTTAATGAGAATTGGAAGATGTCACTTCCCATTCTGAATTTTTTTTTTTTTAATGCATGCATGCACATGAGTGGTTGGGAAGGGACAGAAAAGTCTCCCCTGCATCCCCAACTGAGCCAAGTCATGCCATAACCTTTTTCCTTCAAATCTCCATCTCATCAAGATCCTGGGCACACTTGTCTCCAGCATGGCATTCCAGACTCTGGGCCAGGACTTGAACTCTGGTTGGCCATGTGGGATCCAGCTTCCTCTGTGCATCACTTAATCACCATGCTATGGGCCAGACATGAAGTATTTTAGTGACTCTCCAGTCTTTCTGAAAGACTGCGAGGCCTTCATCAGCAAGGCCTCCAAGGCCTTCCATAATTTCACCCTTGCCCTCTCCCAGTTTCACCTTCCACTCTGCTAAGGGCTGACACCTCTCTTCTGACATCTGTCTAATGTTCACTTCTCCATGGCCACTCACTCAAGTCATAAACCATAGGTCTTCTGAGAAGATTCTTGTGCTGAAATTGCCTTTCTCTGTATGCAACCATTAAGTGATATTTTTCATAAAATTTATCACATAAGTGCCATAGAATTGTTTCTATGGTACTTAACAGATTTATTTATTTATTTATTTATTTATTTTATTTATTTATTCATAGACCTCTCCCCAGTTCCCTGAAGATAGGAATTAAATTTTTCTTACAGGGGAGAGATTTTGTATTACAGGGTGTGTGTGCTTGCAAATGAGACAGAGACAAAGAAACAGAAAGCGAGAAATCACCCCCTTGGGAGGAAGGCCTTGCCACAATCCCTTCTCCTTCATTCTCCTCTCAGGATTTTGGGCACACACACACACACACACACACACACACACACACACACAGCATGATTCTCAAGTCCCCTGGGTCCAAGATATGAACCTTGGAAACCAGGTAGAAGTCCCACAGTGTAATTGCTCTGCCATCTGCTGGCCTGCTAGTCTCATGTCTTTTTTTTGTTTTTAGAATTATTTCATTTAATTATATTCATTGTCATTATTTTATTTTATTTTATGTTTTGAAGTTGACCAGAGATACACAGAGAGAGAAGGAAAGTGAGAAAGCAAGCCACCCTGTCTGGGATTTGAACCACAGTCAGCCATATGGGAGTCCAGTTCTTTGACTACCATACCACCTACCAGCCCCTAGTCTTACGTCTTAAAGCACAGGCAATAAAAGCATTTCACAACTGATAAAAATAAATTTACTTAAAAGTCAAGAGATATTACTGAGCTGAATAATGAAGTTTGCTATTCAAGACTACAGTGTTGTGTTATTTTCACTAATTGATCAAATAATAGGTTATTATTAATCAGCAGGCTCAGAATTTATCTAAATACTATAGAGAAAGCAAAATATAAGCATCTGAAAAGTCAACAAATTGTCCAATTGATAATTTCTTCCTGTTGCTTATTTGTAAACTAGTTAGAAAAATAATTTAGGGACCAGCAGTTAGCATAATGGCTATGTCGCTGGACTCCCATGTAGTCGACTGAGGTTCAAGTCCCGGACCCAGTGGCTTAAATTCTCGCTGGGCACGTGTGCATGCATGCCCAAGATCCCGAGAGGAGAATGGAGGAGAGGGGATTGCGGCGTGGCTATCCCCCCAGGGGGTGATTTCTCACTTTCTGTCTCTTTGTCTCTCTCTGTCTGGTGAGTGCACACATCCTATAGCAAAAACCTATCAAAAAAATTTTTAAAAGTTATTTAATGATAGATCTAAATTTTAAAAAATTTAAAGTCTTCTAGAAATATTGTTAGACTATGAAAAATTTTAATTTGGTATGTATATTTGAATATTTCCAGATTTGGCGTGTAGAAAACAATGGGAGGATCCAAATTGACCAAAACTCATATGGTGAATTCTATGGTGGTGACTGCTACATTATACTCTACACTTATCCTAGAGGACAGATTATCTACACATGGTAAGTTTATCTCTTGCACAAGATTTCAAGTTCCATAGGGGTCACATTTTGCTCCACACTATTATATGCCATTTGATATAGGGTAGAATAATTCTATAATTGCCCCAGTTAAATTTGTACAGCATACACATTTTCTTTTTTATAATTATTTATTTGTCATTGTTATTATTGTTGTTATTGTTTTGTAATTTGCTACAGGGCACTTGCACTTACCAGAGAGACAGAGAAAAAGAGGGGAAGTGAGAAAGCAAGCTGCCAGGTCCAGGACTCAAACCACACAAAGTCATATAGAAGTCCAGCGCTTTGACCACCAGACCACTTGCTGGCCTCCATATTTTCTTTTTCTTTTTTTTGAAAGGTTTTTGCTATAGGGCCCGTGTGCTCACCAGAAAGACAGAGAGAGATAGAGAGATAGAAAGTGAGAAATCACTCCCCAGGGTGGATGGCCACGCTGCAATCCCTTCTCCTCCATTCTCCTCCTGGGATCTTGGGCACACATGCACATGTGCCAGGCATGAATTTAAGCCACTGGGTCTGGGACTCGAATCGTGGTCGACTACATGGGAGTCAGTGACATAGCCATTACTCCAACTGCTGGTGCCCCATATTTTCTTTTAACATAATTTTTTACTATGTCTTATTGCTGCTATCCACAGGAAGATAAATTTAGATAAAAAAATAATCTTTTTTAGGAATAAAAAAATAATCTTTTTTAGGAAAAGGTTTTGATAGCTTTGATAGTGCTCTCTTGGATATGTCGTTGAATATTGGGTACAAGTCTTCTTATAGGTAAAATTCACAGAGGCCCATCCTGATTAGAGCTATGAAGCTGTAGTGAGGGAAATACTGAAAAGGATATAACTTGTGATTCCATTTTATATTCCAAAGATCTCAAATTTATGCATCCTTACTCACTGTCCTCATGAAATTCACAATAATACTGGAGAAGATATGCCAGCATAACTTACATAATCTTATATAATGATTTGAGTTCATGGAAGTTTAGATTTACGTACAATTAATACCAAAGCCCTGCTCCAGGAGGAAGGACCTAATGTCCAACCACATAAGTACCTATATCATGCTGGGCTATTTTAAGGGATAAGGATTCCAATCATATAACATGTGCTTCTCTAGCCTTTTACTAAGTGATATCAAAGTAAAATAGATTATTGCTAAGAAGATGTAAAAACAAAAGAATTTTCAGAAAAGATCTTAAATTTGAGAGGTATGGGTACATGGGGGAAGCAGAATCCTACCTTTGCCTACAGATAATGACAGTTTTCAATAGATTGAATTCAAGTATCTACTGAGATGGTGACATTTCTCTTTAACCTCACATCAGATGTCAGAGTCACATTTATCCCAACAGTCAGGCCATTTATTTTGTCCAATGCCTTGAGCCCAACCAAGTTCAGGAGATGGACTATTACCTAAGGAGTGGTTTAGGAAACAGAAACATCAGTATCACCTGGAAGCTCATTAGAAATGCACACTCTCAGTCCCCACCTTTCACCAACTAAACCAGAGACTGCATTTTAATGAGATCCTTGGGCAATTCATACATACATACCTTAATGATTAACAGGTACTAAACGCTATCTTCCTGCTGGAATAACCTAGACAATGTTGTACAAATCAAACTGCTCTCACCCCACACTATATTAATCAAAATATCAGATGGTTGGATTCATGAGATTCTAATGTACACCTGCATTAATGAGAACCACTGTATCCAGAGACATTTCTGACTTCACTGATTCTATATCTTATCCAAGATGAATGTAGTTATTTAGTTCTATGGTTAAGATGGTTAAGATGCTATCTGTTGTTTTTTTTTTTAGAGAGAGAGATTTTTGCTATAAGGCAGTGTGCTTAGCGGAAAGACAGAAAGCAAGAAATCACAACACCACCACCCCACCCCACCCCCGCCCAGGGTGATGGTCACACCACAATCCCATCTCCTCCATTCTCCTCTAGGGATTGTGGGCACACACACATGCCCAATGTGAGTTTAAGCCACCAGGTCCAGGACTTGAACTGCGGTTGACTATATGGGAATCCAGCAACATACCCATTACACCATCTGCTAGTCCCAAAATGTTATCATTTTTTTTTTTTTTGGAGAGGTTTTTGCTATAGAGCACATGTGCTCACCATAAAGACAGAGAGAGACAGGGAGACAGAAAGCGAGAAATCACCCCCCAGGGGGATGGCCACACCGCAATCCCTTCTCCTCCATTCTCTTCGTGGGATCTTGGGCATGTACACACACTCACCCGGCATGAGTTTAAGCCACTGGGTCCAGGACGTTAACCGCAGTCTACTATATGGGAGTCCAGTGACATAGCCATTACGCCAACTGCTGGACCCCCAAGCTGCTATCTTAACAGCATTCATTTTTCAGTCAGCATGTTTGCGCCAGCAAAGTACTAGATATTTCCACATATTATCCCTCTCCCAAAAATAAAGAAAAAAGAAGAAAGGGGATCAGACAGGTTAAATAATTTAACCCAAAATCAAAACTATTGGGATGATTAATAGGTTATTTTTAGTGTAAAATAAAGGGCATTAAGATACCACCAAACTAAATAATCTCTGTGGAATTATAGACACAGTTTACTCCTAAATAGAGGACACCTAGAAGTGACATTAAAGTGGGAGCTAAACAGGCAAGCAGAAAGGGAAGTTATTCTGAGCGATGCAGGAAAAAAGTGTACTCAAGTCTACTAATAAGGAAGTATGGCTAGAGCAAGATAGGAGCAAAAGATAAAATCAGAGAAATAAGAATCAAATTATAAATGGCCTTGTAAAACCATGCTTCGTTTCTTTATTTTCAGAGCTTTGGGAGCAACCAAAGAGCTGCACAAAGGACTTACATGATTGTTTTTCATTTTAGAGAAATTATTCTGGTTGACATCTGAATGATGGATTGGTGGGGGAAAACTAGAGGCAGAGAGACCACTGGGAATTAGTTGTAGTTAGTCAGCCGAATAGCAATGTGTCCTAAACTCAGAGTAATGACAACAAGATGGAAATAATGAGACAAAATTGTAAGGTGTTAAGGAGTTGGCATCGGAAAGACTGGTTGTGGGAAAAGGAGAAGATGATAAAATCAAAGATGACCCCCAAGTTTCTGGTCTGAGCAAGTAATGCTTTTATAGGAATGTAAATATAACCTATTTACATAAAGTCCAAACAGAGTTAAAGGTAAAAGACTAGAATTAAATCAACTTCTGAATATACAGATATGTATGTTTTCATTCTGAAAACTTGTATTCTGAAATTATAGAAGAAAAATAATTTTAGCAATGATCACTTTTCTCTGAAATTAAACATTGAACAAGTGACAATGATGAATCTCTTGAAGTAATAGATTCCATTTATTTTTTTAAAGGAAAAAGTACTACAGTTTTATAAAACAGAAATTATTTTAATGTAGATTGCTTTTCTTTCTTTTTCTCCTGCCTAAGCATAAGATTTTAAAATTAAGGGGAAAGAGCCACTATTTTATGTCTGGATTAAATTGGAATAATTGGAACCTTTGGTTATAGTATAAAAAGCAAATTCATTTGGATCTGTGTGGATTGGAGTATGGTACTATGACAGAATGGGAAGAAGGGCTTCAGATAATAGTGAAGTGTTTATTGGGACCAGCAGATGGCATAATGGCTGCATTGCTGGACTCCCATGTAGATGACCACAGTTCCAGTTCCAGACCCAGTGGCTTAAACTCATGCCAGAGTGCATACCCAAGATCCCAAGGGGAGAATGGAGGAGAAGGGCTTGTGGCGTGACCATCCCCCTGGGGGCGGGGGTGATTTCTCGCTTTCTGTCTGTCTCTGTCTTTCTGGCAAGCTCATGTGCCCTATAGCAAAAACTTCTCCCACCACCCCCCCCGCCAAAAAAAATAGTGAAGTATTTATTAAGAGTGTCAGAAGGGAAAAGTTTGGTGATATTTTTTAGGATTGCTTGTTGAAATAATCCAAGATGGTAGAGCAAAAGAAATGCAAAAGCTGGGTGATACTATCTATTAGTTGGTTGAATTTTTTTCCTCCACGGTAAAGGTAAAATGAAAAACAGCCATTTTTAACAACAGGTGGAGCAAGAAGTCAGGAAATTACAAGTATGAGCAAGGAATAGCATATGGTGACAGACATGCTAAAGGCCATCACCATGTGCTCTGTGCTATGCCCCACGGTATGTTTCAGGCGACTCACAGAGTTTATTAGCATTATTAAGCACATGGAAAATTTAGGCTACTAACATCAAAAGACTGTATTTTGTAGGCACTTTTATTAGGAAAAAATTTTTTTCATTTTCTTATGTACCTATGTGCATGTTTTTTTTTGGGTAGCCCTTTGTGGAACAGTTTTATGTCAAATATTTATTTATGCTGGCCTGGTGAAGAAAATCTGTGATAAGACATGCACCCTGCTTCCAGTACGCTGGTGATGTGTTGCCCAGGGTCATGGGTTATTTTAATCTGTTCTGACTATGGAACAGGTTACTGTCATGGTGTCAGATGAAAAGATATGTTTAACTTTCAAAATCCAATTCCAAGTTTAGTATTGCTATTACTAACCCCTAATCAGACAGAGATAGGGACGTTACCTAAACCAAACAAACAAACAAAAATAAAACAAAAAAAAAAAACCAATGCTCAGTGAATGCTTAGGCTATTCAGGTTTTTGTTTGGTTTGGTTTACCTACAACTCATCAGACAGACATATTTCCCAAAGATTGCTTTGGGAAAGTGATTTAGAGTGGCTAAAGTGATATAGAGTTATCACCCACAAGTGACCCTAGAAAAAGTTGCAAGTGAACTGGACAAATTGATTTACAGACCCTTATCTGGGTCCCACAGTTCAGCATTTCTTACTGCTTTATTAAAAATTTCTTACAAAATTGCCAGAATGAGGGAACCAGCAGTTAGCGTAATGGCTATGTCGCTGGACTCCCACGTAGTCGACCGCAGTTCGCGTCCTGGACCTGGTGGCTTAAAACTCACGCCGGGTGCGTGTGCATGCGTGCCCAAGATCCTGACAGGAGAATGGAGGAGAAGGGATTGCGGCGTGACCATCTCCTCTGGGGGATGATTTCTCACTTTCTGTCTCTATGTCTCTCTCTGTTTGGCGAGCGCACGTGCCCTATAGCAAAAACCTCTCAAAAAAAAAAAAATTGCCAGAATGACGAAATAGAGCTTACCGTTTGCCTACATCCAATTATTTTCTTGATTTTTCTGGGCTCCAGACAGTTGGTTCTGTGTTCATTAAAAATTCCAAGAGGGGCCAGCAGATGGCATAGCAGTTACATTGCTGGACTCCCACAAGGCCTACTACAGTTTGGGTCCTGGGCCCAGGGCCTTGAAAAGTATACCAGGCGTGTGTTCATACATGCCCAAGATCCCTGAAGGAGAATGGAGGAGAAGGGATTGTGGTGGCTATCCTCCTGAGGGGCAATTTCTTACTTTCCCTCTCACCGTCTCTGTGAGACAAAAACTTCTTTAAAAAAAAAAAACTTAAGAGAGATAAAATGCCTCAGTTCGAGTCCCGGACCCAGTGGCTTAAACTCACGCCGGGCGCGTGTGCGTGCGTGCCCAAGATCCCGAGAGGAGAATGGAGGAGAAGGGATTGCGGTGTGGCCATCCCCCCTGGGGGGTGATTTCCTGCTTTCTATCTCTCTGTCTCTCTCTGTCTGTCTGGTGAGCGCACGCGCCCTATAGCAAAAACCTCTCAAAAAAAAAATGCCTAGTACATATAGTTCTAGACAATACACAGGGCAACTCAATACTTAGAAAAGAAAAAAAAAAAAAACAGAAAAACTATAGCTTCTGACACAGCCACAGGGGCACAGAAGTAGCATGACATTCTGCAATGCTGGAAACCATATGGAAGAGTAGGATTTGGTTTCTATGTCTAACAGGCACCCATGCCTGCCTATGAATTTGGCTGGTTGAGAAGACTGGGGATGAGGGATTGGGATGTGGGATCCTGTTGAGGGTATTTGTCTTTGTCTCTCTCATGAAAGAAAAAAAAGTAGCTTCAACAGCTTATATAAATTGGTTTCTTATTAATCCTTTATAATAGTTTAAGTTTCTGCTTGAAATACTTCCACTTAAATGTAAGTTAATTTATTTTACTTTATATCACTAGGCAAGGAGCAAATGCCACAAGAGATGAGCTGACAACATCAGCATTCCTAACTGTTCAATTGGATCGGTCACTTGGAGGACAAGCTGTGCAGGTTCAAATTTTTTTTTTTTTTTTTTTGGAGAGATTTTCACTGTAGGGCGCGTGCGCTCGCCAGACAGACAGAGAAAGACATAGAGACAGAAAGCGAGAAATCACCACCCAGGGGGGATGGTCATGCCGCAATTCCTTCTCCTCCATTCTCCTCTCGGGATCTTGGGCACGTACGCACATGTGTCTGGCGTGAGTTTTAAGCCACCGGGTCCGGGACACGAACCGCGGTCGACTACGTGGGAGTCCAGCGACATAGCCATTACGCTAACTGCTGGTTCCCGGAATTTTTTTTTTTAAGAATTCTTTTAGGGACCAGCAGATAGCATAATGGCTACATCACTGGACTCCCATGTAGTCGACTGCGATACGAGTTCCGGACCTGGTGGCTTAAACTCACTCCAGGCATGTGTGCGTGTGTGTCCAAGATCCCGAAAGGAGAATGGAGGAGAAGGGATTGTGGCGTAGCCATTCCCCCTGGGGAGTGATTTCTCGCTTTCTGTCTGTCTGTCTCTCTCTGTTTTTCTGGTGAGTGCACATGCCCTATAGCATAAAACCTATCAAAGAAAAAAAAAAAAAGGAAGGAAGGAAGGAAGGAAGGAAGGAAGAAAAGAATTGTTTTACTTAACTTTATTTATTTATTTTAATTTAACCAGACAGGGACAAAGAGAGAGAGAGGGGAAAAAACTGCCAGGTCCGGGACTGAAACCATGGTCGGCCATGTGGGTGTCCAGCGTCCTTAACCACCATGCCACCTACCAGCCCCACAGGTTGGGATATTTTTATAACCAAAATTCACATAGGTCAACATTTTGCTAATTCAATCTCTAAAATTCCCCTCCCAAGTTAGGATGAGAAGTTGACATCTTCTCATGCCATACAAGCTCTCTCAGATTCTACAAAAGAGGGAACAAATCAAAAACAACAAAAAATTAACAGATTTGAGAGCCCAAAAGAATCTTCCCATTAGAATCATACCACATGTCAGTGACAGTCACATGCCATTAAAACTGTTTTACTTGTGTTATTATTTCTGGCTTTCATTAACCAGATATGGTAGGCATGGTAATGCCCCCGAAATGTTCAGGTCCTAATCCTCAGAACCTGATAAAATGTTATGTTATAAGGCAAAAAATAATTAAAGTTTAAGGTCTACTAATAAGTAGCCTAAGGCTTGAAGACCTTAAAACAGAGTGATTATCTGGGATTACTGGATAGGCTAAGGGTGATCACCAGAGTCCTTATAAGTAAAACAAAGAGCCAAGCAGAGTTAGAAGGGCATAAAATAAGAAAGATTCAACTGTCTGATTGCTAGCTTTGAAGGTAGATGGGCTCTCCTCCCACCCCCCTGCAGCTAGCGAATATGTAAACTTAAGAAACAGGAAAAGGCAAGGAAGTGAACTCACTACTAGAGAAAAATTATCCCAGATTTTGGCCCAGTGATTAAATTAGCCCAGTAACTCATTTTGGATTTCTAACCTCCAGAACTGTAAGGTATAATTAAAAAAAAAAAAAAAAAGTTGTTTAAACCACTAAAATTATGGTAATTTGTTACAACATCAATTGGAAATAAATGCAATAGTATAGAACAAACATAAATAATTCTACTGAATAAGAAAGTTGAACAATATTTTACACACTCTCAAATCATGAAAGTGTATAAGTTATGTTTTGCAGAGGCACACTGAAATAAATCTTAGAAAGGGAGCATGGATCCTATTTTTTTTCCCCTTTTAGGTATCAGAAGCTTGACTGAAACAAAAGTCCAACACCCAAACATGAGGGGGCAGTGGAGGAGAGGTGGAAAAGACTGATAGAACTGAAGAGGAGGGAAGAAAAGAGAGGACAAAGATAAGGAAAAAGAGAGAGAAGGAAAAGGGAGAGGTGGGAAGAAAGAGAGGGAAATCGTGGAGGAAGAAATGAGAGCAGAAGGGAGTACAGAGGAGGAGGGGGAAAAGCGTTTCTGCCTGCCTGTGTGTTTTGCCTGGCCAGTTTGGGGAAGGCATTTGCTCCCATCTGCTGGGACAAGTATCTTCCAGATTGGGGTTTGCACTGAAAGCAGGTATTCAGTTGGCCAACATGGTGAAGTTTCTGATACAGCAGCATTAACCATTCCTCCTGCGGGTCATATCTGTTTAACAGTCTCATGACTAATGTCAAATGAGCTCAAATTCTATGAGGTATACAAGTTTTTGTTTTGTTTTCAAGTTTTTATAAATGTGAAATTGCTTATTTTTCTTTTTCTTTTTTTTTTGGAGAGATTTTTGCTATAGGGCATGTGTGCTCACCAGAAAGACAGAGACAGAGAGACAGGAAGCAGGAAATCACCCCCCGGGGGGATGGCCATGCCGCAATACCTCCTCCTCCATTCTCCTCTCGGGATCTTGGGCATGCATGCACACGTGCCCAGCATGAGTTTAAGCCACCAAGTTCGGGACTTGAACCGTGGTCAACTACATGGGAGTCCAGCAACATAGCCATTACGCTAACTGCTGGTCCCTGAAATTGCTTTTTCAAAGGCAATAATTAAATAAAGAGGTAAGTCAGATACTTTACAATATATTGGGTCGCTGGAAAAGTCATGACATATTTTTCTGTTCATACAAAAATGCATCATGACTTTCAACGACCCAGTAAAGTCTAAGATCTGAAGGCTGAATTATGTTTTTTAAGTTTCTTCCCTTTCCATTTGGTATTTTTTAATAATTAATTGCATATTAAATTTTGTTTTTACAGATTAACTTGATGACCATTAATTTAAAATTAACAAGATGATTGGATTTTTTAAATGCACTCTACTTTATTTCCCTGTTAATTCATTTATTGAATGAAATATTTCTAGCTAAGAACTGACACCATCTATGATATTTAGTTGATCTTTAAAGTATTGCTTACCAAATTATTCAAAAACTTTGGAGATATGCATTGCCTCTCACGTAGTACAAATTTCACAGAAGAACATTTGATTTACCAAAATAATAAATTGCTATAAATTTGTTAGCCGGTTGATCCTAAGATAACAAAATGGTGATTTTTAGTTTCATCACTAGATGGCAGTAGTTTAAAATAATACATTAAAAGTAAGGACCTATATTGCTGTTTTGCATATTCCCTTGCAGAGTATATTTTCAGTGCTGAATATTTTCTAATCTACCTTTTCCCATTTCTTAGCCTCCTTTCAAGTAGAGGATGGGCCTTAATCAGTGGTCCCCTTTCTCTTAACGTTGGCAATTGAAGTAAAATCTGTGAAATGCTGAGCTGGTAGTTTTAGTACCTCCCACCCCTTCCTTATCCAAGCTCTGGGACTGTGACTAAAGAAATATTTCCATAATTTTCTGCTCACTTATTTAAACACCTACCAATTAAAATATATTTATGGACCAGCAGGTGGTGTGGTGATTAAGCACTGGATTCCACATGGCCAACTCTGCAGTTTGAGTGCCAGACCTGGCAGCTTGAAAAACATGCTGGGCACATGTGCAAGTGTGCCCAAAATCCTGAGAGGAGGATGGAGAAAAAGCTATTGCAACATGGCCATCCCCCCATGGGGGGTAATTTCTGAGGAAAAAAATGGAAAAAGAAAAAAAAAAAAGATGTTTATGAAGATAATTCTTTTTAGTGCTCCCTAGGATTCCCTGTAATAGTAGGTGCATCAGCACTCTCACTCACCTGGCTTTTAGAAAAGAACAAAACAGAATAGAGATGAAATAGATTGAGATGGTTAAATTTTAGCATAAGGCAGAAAAAGATAGAAAATAAAATGGGACAGACACAATATTTGAACTCTTCATGTTTAAAAAAAAAATCCATCACTAGTTTATGCAAGAGAGAAAATTCTAATCCAATTTAGGTGTTAATTTAGTAGATAAAATCAAGTAAATAATTTATTGTTAATTTTCTTCAATTTCCTCATTCTGAAAAGCCCTTATATTGTATAAAAACAAGTTGCTTGTGTTGAACATATCTACTATTACCATTTCTATAGGTAAGTTAAAAAGTAAAAAGTATACTCAATTTATTTTTGACAATTTTTAATGTTTGGATAGAAATCTTTTTTGTATTTGGTTTTTTTTTCCTCATATATATGAGGGTATAGACATAATGAGTATGATTTTGCATTAAATTATATTTTGAACCATTTCAATGCATATCCCATATCCTTCGAAACCAGATCCAAAACGTACAAGAATCTAGTATGTCTATAATATACTGATGCTCTTGAAAAGAGTAATTGTCATATAAAGTTACAGACACCAGCACTTTACTGTTGATGGCTTTTCTCTTTTAGCAATGTATCTGAACAAACTTACATCTTCATGCTTTCTGAAAGCAGAAAGTGCTACAGTGTGATGATGCTTCCCCTGACAAGAAGCTACTTAAGGACACTATGTCTGGGTGACAAAAAATTCTGAAGTTAAAGAGGGAGCTAGGTTTATCATGGGCCTACATTTTCCATTAACCATTATTCCTCCTGTTCTGGAATTTTGTTCTTTGTTTTTAAGAAAAATAAGAACACACTTAAAAATATTACCTTTCTCATTGCACTGTTTCTTTTATTTCTTTTATTCTTCTGCCTTCCCCTGCCCTCCAGATTAGAGTTTCTCAAGGCAAAGAGCCTGCTCACCTGCTGAGTTTGTTCAGAGACAAACCACTCATTATTTACAAGAACGGGACATCAAAGAAAGGAGGTCAGGCACCTGCCCCTCCTATACGTCTCTTTCAAGTACGAAGAAATCTGGCATCTATTACCAGAATTGTGGAGGTAATGTTATACATTCAATAAAACAAGTCCTGGTTACAGACTTGCCAAAGGACCTGAGCCATTAACAAATATTAGTCTTCTAAAAATTGGCAAGTAAACTGTCATTTCTATAATTAATCCACTATTCAGAATAAAAAAAAATAAAAGCAGGAGAGTAAAAGTTAACTTCAGGTACCAAGCTTCTTACATTTTTCAGATGCATTGTAGTCAAACAAATGAATATTGACAACATAACAAATCAAGCTATCAAAGGCATGAGGTAGCTTAACATCTGTTTTGGGGTAGACAGATCATGGATGGTCGGGTGACTCACCACACTGGGGAGATTTGAGGGAGAAGGTCCTTGTTCTCACAAGTGTAACAAATGTGGGAAGCAAGTCTGACCGTACTGGGCCAGAAACATAACTGTTCTGGCTAAATAAATTATCTCTAACAGCACCTGGGAAGAAATCAAACCCCATGTCATGGTGCTGTAAAAAGACCTCCAGGTATAGGCAAGACCAGCCTGCCCAGTTTTAAATAGTTGAATGCTGGGACCAGCAGATAGCATAATATTTATGTTGTATTCCCACGTAGTCGACTGTAGTCCAAGTCCCAGACCTGGCGACTTAACTCCTGCTGGGTGCATGTGCGTGCATGCCCAAAATCCCAAGAGGAGAATGGAAAAGGGACTGTGGCGTGGCCATCCTCCCTGGGGAGTGATTTCTCACTTTCTGTCTCTTTGTTTCTCCAGCGAGTGCATACACCCTATAGCAAAAATCTCTAAAAAAAAAAAAAAAAAAAAAAAAAAAGCTGAATGCTTTGACGTATAGGACAATCTCATCAGATCCTATTCACTTCAGTTACCATATGAAATCTAAGTCTCCCAAATCACCCTGAACTTCCCTGCACACTCTGAATATCCCCAAATCTGGAACCATCTCCAACCCTTCCCCTGTGCATAAGCCATTTAGCTGAGCCTTTAAAACTACATGAGTTATCTTTTGTTTGTAAGCTCTTCTCTAAGCCTCCCTTCCTTTTCACCTTCTTGCTCTATGCCTGTCCTCTGAGGACAGATTCTCATACAGTCCTCTCGAGTGAAAGTTGTGTTTTCACACCATGCCCACTGAGCAGGGCTCAGGAATGTTCACTCTTGAGCGTTCAGTTTCTCTCCATTTTATTAGATGTTCCTTCTCCGAGCCCTCTTGTGCTGTCGTCTACTGAGCTGCCAGCCCTTCCCCTCTTATTCCTTGATGGCTTCAGTCATTACCCTACTCTCTCCATCACTCTGGCTTCTCTCTTCCAATCTTATTTTCCTTGACTCATTTCATCTCACACTCACATTGTCCTATACTAAATCTGGCTATTGACAATAACTGTAGCTCCTCAGAAATCTGTTTCAATCATCTAATCTCTGACAGCTATCTTCTGTTTGGTTCCTTGAATCCAGAATACATACATAGTAATTCTCCAGTCCCAGGACTAAATCCACAACACAAATCCTCTTCAGCCTTCATATTCTTCATGTCCTTATCTTTCTCAAATCTCTAGCATCCTCTGTTCACTATGGTAACTTTGATTCAGAGTTCATAGAGAACATAGAAAAAATCACATATAGATCACCTCAACTACTCCCCTAAAATTTCACCAAATTGTCTACAGCTATACATAATCTCTTTGTTTTATGAAATAAGTTTTAATTTTAATATATGTATATAATATTTTATCAGTGACTTACATATAGCATTTTATAAATTAATATCACTACATTATTGTCTATAAGTTAGTAATAAGTAATACATTTGTATAAAATGATATATCAATAAATAATTTAATGAATGTTTGTTGCATAAAATTTTTTAAATGGCTCCTATCTAAGACCAAATTCCTCCTGCTCCCAACCCACTACCATCTTCTGTCTAGGATCCTCTCCCGTTGTTTTCCTGAATCACCTTTTTCCTGTGCATTTATCTCACTTCCAGTTCATCAAGACTATAAGCAATAATCTATTTTCTCTTCTGTGTCATCAATTTATCCCTCTATCCTAGATCATTATTTTGAAATACAAAGATCCCTTTTTAAAAAGCTGTCATTTCTTTCAAAACTCTCTTGACCTTCACCTCTTCTGCTGCCAAATCTGTCTGTCTGTCTTAAAAGCATACATTCTTGAAAGAGTTGCCTTTACTCACTTCCGTCTCTACCTTTTAAGCCTATTTTCTCTAAATCAAATCCATCAGGAGTCCATGCTCACCACTCCACTGGTTCCTTTCTCTTAGGTCACCAGGAAAGTCTAGATGCATTTTTGCATAGAAAAACATAGAAAAATACATCACAAGGATATTATAGCTCTCAATGGCCTACCTCTTGCCACAATCAAAAGTAACTTCTCTGATTTCTTTTCTCTTAACCTCCCACTAGCATTTGCCACAATCAACCTCTCCTATTTTATTAAACACTTTTTTTTCCTCACTAGGTCTGTAACATCACATTTATCATGATTTCTTCTAAGCCTATTGGCCATTTGTCTAGGGACAGTTTTGCCATTTTTTCCTTATCTTCTTGATCTCTACATACTTGGGTGCTC
Source organism: Tupaia belangeri chinensis (assembly GCF_000334495.1). Lineage (NCBI taxonomy): Eukaryota > Metazoa > Chordata > Mammalia > Scandentia > Tupaiidae > Tupaia > Tupaia belangeri. The sequence continues at coordinate 1,840,565 of NW_006199558.1, forward strand.
CAAGGTTCAGTCTTGGCCCTCTTTCTTTTTTTTTTTTTTTTTTTTTCCATGTTTAAGTCTTGCCCCTTTTTTTTTTTTTTTTTTTTTTTTGAGAGTTTTTTTTCGCTATAGGGCGCATGCGCTTGCCAGACAGACAGAGAGAGACATAAAGACAGAAAGCGAGAAATCACCCCCCAGGGGGGATAGTCACGCCGCAATCCCTTCTCCTCCTTTCTCCTGTCAGGATCTTGGGCACGCACGCACACGCGCCCTGCGTGAGTTCTACGCCACCAGGTCCAGGACACAAACCATGGTCGACTACGTGGGAGTCCAGAGACACAGCCATTACGCTAACTGCTAGTTCCCAGTCTTGGCCCTCTTCATAGTGACCTCATTCAGTCATATAGTTTAAATGCCAGCTTACACACTGATCTCTTCCAGAACATTCTGTGCATGAATTTTCATGTATTCAATTATGACTAATTTTTTATTTATCTATCAAATTGACAGTTAAACTCTCATCCATGGGCACTCAGTTGATTTCAGATTTGAACCAGAATGCATCATTCTTACATTCCTGATCTCCTTTCCAGTGGGCATTTTTTTTTTTTAATGAGAAATCATCAGTTGTTTGCAGTGTTTCTCATTCCCTTGCAGCCTCTCAAACAAACCCTTACATTCCCAGCCTCTATCAAATGCACTAACCAATCATTTTATAAGACTCTCTATATTCATCTACAGGCAGGTTAAAGGTTTATAAATGGCCCATTTTGGATCACCTTCCCTTGTCCCGCACACCTGTCTGGGCACAGCCCTCTAATCACTTTCTCATTCCTCTGTATCACTAAGAAGACATAGATCAGTAATTGGAGCCCTAAACACCAGACATGGTTCCTGTAGTTCTCCATCATCACTTCTGATAGATTCCTTTGAACGTGGTCCATGAAGCCTCATTCATCTTGAGAAAGGGCTACACTTCCCTAAACGCTACCAATCCCTGTGACACATCTTGCATACTTCCAACAGCCATTCCTCCTCCTGAAATGCTCTCTGAGTACAGGGTCCTGTCAAGGCTGCTAATATCCAACTTTCCACATAGTTAATACCTTCATCCTGGCAGTTTAATGTGCTGAGCCTAGTTGAATCATTTGGCACAGCAGATCACTCCTGCCTTCTTGAAACATTTTATTCACTTGGCTTCAAGACCACTGTGTTCTCTTATTTTCCTCTTCCTTCTTGCCTGCCCCATCTCAGTCTTGCTTACTGGGCGTTATTCATTTCATACATCACACTCAGTTCCATAGTTGTGCAGAAAGTCATACATAGTGATGTAATTACGCATATGGTCAGACAGGTTTTCACAATCTATATAGTCACAAAATCACAGGGTCACAGACAAAGTCAAAGACATAAGCCCATCCTAAGACCCCATGTTCATTACCAAGTCTGAGACTTTGCATGTGCTTTGTTCCTGCCCAAAGGTTCCACCTTCTACCTCATCTTTTGTCAGACCTAGTCAGGCCACCTCACTCCTCTGTGGTCCCATGGACCAAAACTCTGCTCATCTGTAGAATTCTAGACTGTGTCTGCAGCTTCTCGGTAGGAAAGAACTATGCTTATATCATATCAGTGCTATGTTTGTAATCCCTTATAGTCATTTATAATTTGGTCTATAATTTATCTGGACCTTAAGAACCTTTTAGTGAGTTAGTAGCATTATCTCTTTGCCTACATTGGACTTTAGTTCATTTTATGATTTTTTAGATTTCTATTTGGTTATTTGAAAATTTTCTCCTTAGTAGGGGAGAGAAAACTTAATACCTTCTTGCTTGATGTATATCATTTAAGAATACTATACACTTTCCAAACATAAATTAACCCATTCTTATTTTTATGGTATTCTTTGACTATTATCTTGTTATTTTTCCAGACACTCAATTTTTTTTTTTTAAGAGAGACTTTTGCTATAGGCTAACCAGAGTGTATTAACCAGATAAACAGACAGAAAGACAGAAAATGAAAAATCACCCCCAGAGGGTTGACCGCAAATGATCGCAATCCATTTTCCTCCATTCTTCTCTCAGAATTTTGGGCATACATGCACACGTGCCAGGTGGTTCTGGGGCTTGAACCGTGGTTGGACTCTGTGGGAGTCCAGCAACTTAACCATTATGCCATCTGCTAGTCTTAGACACTCAGTTCTTATCACTTAAGTTTGACTAATTTTACTCTGAAAGCTCTCTATCACTTTCTTGGTTTTTTGTTTTTTGTTTTTGAGAGGTTTTTCCTATAGGGCGCGTGTGCTCGCCAGACAGACAGACAGAAAGCAAGAAATCATCCCCCAGGGGCAATGGCCATGCCGCAATCCCTTTTCCTCCATTCTCCTCTTGGGATCTTGGGCAGGCACGCACACGTGCCCAGCGTGAGTTTTAAGCCACCAGGTCTGGGACACTAACCGCAGTTGACTACATGGAGTCCAGCGACATAACCATTATGCTAACTGCTGGCCCCAAAGCCCTCTACTACTTTCTGAGAACAGTTGAGCATTAAAGTGGTTCAGATCAAAATCTCCTACCCTAATGTTCCAGATGCCATAGTGGTGCCGTAGAGCTGCCTGAATTAATTTCTAGGGATAGAGCAGAAGGCTATGGATATTTTGTGTGTATGTGTGTGTGTGTGTGTGGGGGGGTGTTAGAATTATTTTATTTCATTTATTATCATTATCGTTATTTGTTTAATTTGACCAGAGAGAGACAGAGAGAGAGAAAGGGAAAGTAGTAAAGCAAGCCTCCAGGTCTGGGACTCGAACTGTGATTGGCCATATGAGAGTCCAGCACATTAACCACCATGCCACTTTCTGGCCCTGGATGTTTTGTTAACAGTCATTTTTCTGGACATGTTTGTTGAGGGAGCAGCTATGTATTTGAATCACTATTATTTTTCTTGATATCCTAGGTTGATGTTAATGCAAATTCTTTGAATTCCAATGATGTTTTTGTCCTGAAACTGCAACAAAATGATGGCTACATCTGGATAGGAAAAGGTGCTAGCCAGGAGGAAGAGAAAGGAGCACAATATGTAGCAAGTGTCCTCAAATGCAAAACTGTAAGGATTCAGGAAGGCGAGGAACCAGGTATGTGCTATGGAGCCAATGTAACCAAATTTACATTTGTATGTGCTTGCTAACCAACTCCTCATAGTCACTTTTTAATGATTATAGGAGGTTAAAAAATCCCTCCTTAGTTGTGAAAGTAGGTGATGGTACCCCATATATACTTACGTAACTTCTTCACATGAAATTCCAGGTAAGATAGCATTTGTTAATGTAAAATAATAACAATTATATGCTACTGAATTTGCATTGAATAACTCAGTATATTTTCCACAGATGAGTTTTGGAATTCCCTTGGAGGGAAAAAAGACTATCAGACTTCACCATTGTTAGAAACCTTGGCCGAAGATCATCCACCTCGGCTTTATGGCTGCTCTAACAAAACTGGAAGATTCATTGTAAGTGTTTTAGGAAACAGTGGGATAGAACTTAATATAGAACTTAATAACATTTGGAGAGTATTCCTATGTTGGCTCTGATATTTTCTAGCCATGTCACAGCTGTGAGCCTTAGTTTCTGTTTACCGGCACAGGACAGATGATAATCTTTGCTCTACACCAGGTAATTTTAAGGATCAATGATTCAATGGGTGTGAAAGCATTGAGAATAGATTAATATGGGGGGGCCAGCAAATGACATAGTGGTTACATCACTGGACTCCCACATGGTCAACTGTGGTTTGAATCCTGGACCTGGTGGCTTAAAAATCACTCTGGGCATATGTGCATGCATGCCCAAGATCCCAATAGGAGAATGGAGAAAAAGGGATTGCAGCATGGCCATGCCTCCTAAGAGGTGATTTCTCTCTTTCCC
>NW_006199558.1:1844522-1845142 GCF_000334495.1 Tupaia belangeri chinensis
CAAAAACCGCTCAAAAAAAAAAAAAAATAGTGTAGGGGCCAGCAGGTGGTGTGGTCGTTCAGGGCACTAGACTCCCAGATGATTGACCATGGTTCAAGTCTCAGACCTGGTGGCTTGCTTTCTCACTTTCTTTCCCTCTCTCTGTCCCTCTCTGGTCAAATTAAGATAAATAAAGTTAAATAAAATAATTCTTAAAAAAAAAAAAACTAAAAATAAAAAGTGTAATATGGTATATGAATCATGCTGCTCTCAAAAATATCATCTGGGCCAGCAGTTGGCATGGAGGTTAAGGTGCTGGATCCCACATGGCCAGCTGTGTGGTTCAAGTCCCAGACCCAATGACTTGAAAATCATGACTGGCATGTTTGTGCATATCCAAAATTCTGAGAGGAGACTGGGGGAGAAGGGATTGCAGTGTGGCCATACCCCCGGGGGATCATTTCTCAGTTTCTTTCTCTGTCTCTGGTGAGCACTCATGCCTTATATAAAAATCTTAGACAAACATAAAAACCAAAAATGAAACTAAGAAAAAAAGAAAATACACAAATACACACATATATACCTACGTCAGCTACTTTACACCTGTGTCAGCTTCCACTAGTTAGAAGGTGCCATATAGT
>NW_006199558.1:1845173-1852731 GCF_000334495.1 Tupaia belangeri chinensis
TGCTAATTTTTTTTGACACTTTCTGTGGGCAGAAAAATGTTTCCAACCTAACTAAACTTTACACTTCAATTTCCCAGGAGAATAAAAATCTTTTACTATGTTGACTGAATACAAATACTGTGAAACTATTATGGTCATGGGCAAAATCACAGAAAGTTATATATGTACTTGCAAATCAACTGAAGCCAACAGGAATGTTTTATAGTCATTTATAGGCTTTGACTTCAAAGGCAATTAGAGGTAAAATTAGGAGTATCTGAGTAAATGTCTTCTTAGTCAAGCTGCTGTAACAAACATACCACAAATTAGGTGGTTTGAACAACAAACATTTATTTCTCACACTTCTAGAGGCTAAGTTCAAGGTCAAGACACCAACAGATCCTTTTCTAGTGAGGGTCTCCTTCCTGGCTATCTCACTATATCCTCACATGGCTAAAAGATCAAATTCTAGTCTCTCTTTTTATATGGACACTAATCCCATCATGGGGGAAGAGATGACTTCACCTAGATTAATCGGGTTGTCTAAAAAGCCATGACAGGGACCAGCAGTTAGTGTAATGGCTATGTCACTGAACTCTCATGTAGTCGACCAGGGTTCGAGTCCTGGACCTGGTGGCTTAAACTCATGCTGGGCATGTGTGCATGTGTTCCCAAGATCCTGAGGAGAAGGGAAGAGAAGAGACTGCAGTGTGGCCATCCTCCTGGGGGTGATTTCTAGCTTTCTGTCTCTCTGTCTCTGTCTTTCTGGCGAACGCACATGCCCTATATCAAAAAAAACCTCTCCAACAAGAAAAAGATGATGAGGAAGGAAATGACTATCAAATTTTCTTTTCTTTTCTTTTCTCTTTTTAGAGAGATTTTTGCTATAGGGTGAGTGAGCTTGCCGGAGAGACAGAGAGACGGAAAGCGAGAAATCACCCCCCAGGGGGGATGGCCATGCCACAGTCCCTTCCCCTCCATTCTCCTCTTGGGATTTTGCACATATGCACATATGCCCAGTGTGAGTTTTAAGACACCAGGTCCTAGATTTGAACTGCGGTTGACTACATGGTAATCTAGAGACGTAACCATTAGACCATCTGCTGTCCCTCAAATATTTTTTTCATTGCAATCCAAAATAACATAAGTTATTTTTAGTGTGTGTGTGTGTATAGTTGTTTTCCTTTTTAAGATTTTTACTATAGGGCATGTGTTCTCATTGGAGACACAGAAAGAGACAGAGGGAAAGTGATAAATCACCCCCCAGGGGGGATGGCCATGCCACAATCCCTTCTCCTTTCAGGATTTTGGGATTGCATGCACATGTACCCGGTGTGAAATTCAGGCCACTGGGTCTGAGACTCGAACCACGATCCACCACATGGGAGGTCCAGTACCTTAACCACTACACCACTTGATGACCACAGTATTCTATATATTAAATAAACTACTGACTTACTGTTTACTCATAGAGCTTTTTATATATTTCAGATTGAAGAAGTTCCAGGAGAGTTGACCCAAGACGATTTAGCAGAAGATGATGTTATGTTACTAGATGCTTGGGAACAGGTAGAAACTACATTCTGTTCATAACAAGAGCTCACTTATGATTGGGAAGTGGAAGAATCTGCTTTGAGAAATGGCTTTTCTAATAATATATGGGTCTAGAATTTAGGCTTTATTTAAAAGAAACAACACAGTTTGACCAAAATAAAACTGATACATAGGGCAAGTTGATTTTTTACTATAGAAATAATTTTATAGCTACCATCTTTGGCTCTAATTTTAAGCAAAAAATCTTCTATTTCTCTTTTTATTTATAAAAATATTGCTTCTAATTTATTCAGACATTCATTTAACTGATAAGCACATTAATAAGTACACTGCCATGGAAGAGACTGAAATATTCAGAATTTCTTTTTAATTTTTCAAAAAGTTATAGAGGCCTCTCTTCTGGGAAAGAAACAGGCACAGAATAGGTTTAAGTTTAGTAAAATATGCCATATCTAATAATTTTGTTAATCCTCTATGTAACAATAATGAAAGAAAAACATGTTAGGAACTAAATTATATAAAACAATTATAAAACAGTTATCTGATTTAGGTCTAGTCTTTCGGTTAACCACAGAGATCGTTACATTTAAGTCTGCTTCTAATTGATAAGCCTTTTGGTTATTTATTCCTTAGATTCTTGGTCTATAATGACCATATTTGGATTGTCCAGTCACAGATTCTTCTCAACTGAATAGATCATTCATTTCTAGAAACAAAACTTAGAACTTCATGTCAATAAGATATCTTCATGTATTTAAGAATTATAAGTCAATCTGTTACTTTTTTGAAAGACCACTTAATAAACTAGAAACTACTATATAAACATAAAATGTCAGAGTATGAAATATGGAGTCAAACTGGCTGTATATAAATGTAGGCATCTCTTGATGAATGTGAACACTAGAAAAGTGATCAAACTTTTGTAGATCCCCACATCTTTACCTCTCTAACTTCTGGGGTGTGAAGATTAATGGAGCAATGTTGTCTAGAAAATACTTTGCACTAGGCCTAGCACTGGGTCAACCCTCTGAAATTGGTACATAATTAATGTTTTGTTTTTCAGATATTTATTTGGATTGGCAAAGATGCCAATGAAGTTGAGAAAACAGAATCTCTGAAATCTGGTAAGACAGACCTCATGGATGATTTTGTAATAACCCAACATGGTCATTACTGAGTGCCCGACTGCCCATTTTCATTATATATATTGATATATATTCCAAAAATATATATCAAAATAGAGAAATGACTTAACTTTCATCCTCAGAACTAAAGAGAAGTTAAATTTTTTTTTGAGATATTTTTGCTATAGGGCACGTGTGCTTGCCAGAAAGACAGAGACAGAGAAGACAGAAAGCAAGAAATTACCCCCCAGGGGGGATGGCCACACTGCAATCCCTTCTCCATTTTCTTCTCAGGATCTTCTTGGGTACACATGCACATGCGCCTGGCGTGAGTTTAAGCCACCGGGTCTGGGACTTGAACCATGGTTGACTTCATGGAAGTCCAGCAACATAGCCATTATGCCAACTGCTGGTCCCTGTGGAGTAGTGAAAGTTTTCAGTACTAAACAATTTCAGAATGGACACAAGAAAAATATGTTTTGTTGCCTAACTTAGGATATAAGTATGTGAACTTATTCTGAAAAAAAATAATTCAATTAAACCCTTGTTTTATTATGAGAATAGTAAAACCTTCATAACTACCATAACCTACATTTTTTTTTTTTAAGATTTGTTATAAAACACACACACAGGACCAGCAGTTAGCGTAATGGCTATGTCGCTGGATTCCCACATAGTCGACCACGGTTCGCATTCTGGACCCGGTGGCTTAAAACACGCTGGGCGCGTGTGCGTGCATGCCCAAGATTCCAAGAGGAGAATGGAGGAGAAGGGATTGCGGCATGGCCATCCCCCCTGGGGGGTGATTTCTAGCTTTCTGTCTCTCTGTCTCTCTCTGTCTGTCTGGCAAGCACACGCACCCTATAGCAAAAGCCTCTTTAAAAAAAAAAAGAGACACATACACTCACTAGAAACACAGAGAGACAGAGAGAAAGAGAGAAATCACCTCCCAATTGATGGCCATGTCACAATCCCTTCTCCATTCTCCTCTTGGGATTTTATGCATGCATACACATGCCCCTAGCGAGTTTCACGCCGTCAGGTCCAGGACTTGAACCAAGCCATGTGGGAGTCCAGTGGCATAACCACGATGCCACCTGCTAGTCCTAACCTACATTTTTTAAACTACATTTTGAGTTATGCTATTCTTTCTTGCACAATATTTTTCATTGAAAAATAAAGTAATAATTATATCATAAAGATAATCTCATGAAACTTGGAATTTTTGAAGTAATAATAAGACTCTCATGGTGCTTTCCATGGCAGATGAGAGAAATCAGTAAGAAACTGTTCATATTTGGCTACTTAGGAGTGATAAAAAATTTAATTACTGGGGACAGCAGATGGCATAGTGGTTATGTCAATGAACTCCCACATGGAAAACCACAGTTTGAGTCCTGCCCAAGATCCCAGGAAGAGAAGGGACTGCAGCAGGGCCATTCCCCTCAGGAATGATTTCTCACTTTCTCTTTCTTCCTTTCTTTGTCTTTCTGGTGAGTGCACACGCCCTATGACAGAAACTTCTTAAAATATAAAATTTAATTATTACTTTTATTGGAAGAATTTTCATAGTTCTTTTGGTTTGACCAAAACTAATTGAATTTGTCTTTGCAACTCTTTTTAGCCAAAATGTACCTTGAGACAGACCCTTCTGGAAGAGATAAGAGGACACCAATTGTCATCATAAAGCAGGGTCATGAGCCACCCACATTTACAGGCTGGTTCCTGGGCTGGGATTCTAATAAATGGTAAACTGATTTTTATAAGAAAAAAAAAGCCAACATGAGGCAACTGTTTTGGGAGAAAAAAATCTTGTTTGTTTGACTTTAAAAAATTATCCTCAGCCAAATGGCTATTTTTTAATACCTACTATTGTTTTGAAATTATTTTTAAGCTAAAATGTTGTTATGTTTATATATTAAAAAAAATCTAAAATAGACTTTTGTTACAACCAACTCTAATTCTTAGGGAATTGATTAAAATATTTTTATATGGGGCCACCAAGTGCTGTAGAAGTTAAAGGACTGGATTCCCACATGGCAGTCTGCAGTTTGAGTCAAAGATCTAGAGGCTTGAAAACCACAGTGGGTACAGGTGTGCATGCCCAAAATCCCAAGAGAAGAATGGCAGAGAAGAAAATGTGGCATGGCATCCCCCCTGGGGATGATGTCTCATTTTTCCTCTCTCTGTCTCTCTCTCTTGCAAGTGTACATGCCCTATGACAAAAACCTAAAAAAAAATAATAATAATTATGTATCTTTTTGAAAGTAAAAGGCTATACATAATTTAAGGGAACTTATATGTATAGTCTCGGTGAATTTTTCAGGCAGGAAATTTTATAATTCAGCCCCATTAGCCAAATTTGTTCTTTTGTCACCCAAAGATGAAAGCTGTAATGCCTGTGATGTTATTTTTTTTTTATGCACTGTGTTCAAAAGAATTGTGCATTTACAGTAAGGCTTATATTAAGATGACTTTAAAATTTTGTTGATATTTTTCTTGTTAGTAAATGTGACTCTGATGCCATTAACTCCAAAGTGTCATTTTCTAAGAACTTTATCTCTTTTGACTTTTAAAAAACCCTTTGAAAGCACAACTCTTCTGTGACAAAAATTGTATTCTTATCCACATAGGTATATGTATTTGATAACACATGTTTAATATCACAAAAGATATGTACATAAAAACTTCACTAATACTGTCTTTCATTATTAAATTGCATCTTTTTTTGAAAAGGTTTTGTGTTGTGACTTTTTATTCATATTTGATATGAATGAGCTGCACTGTTTTTATGCATAAAAAGATATGAATTTAGTATTTTTTAATTCATCCTCATTAAGTAGTCAAAATTAAACAGCTCTATAGTTAGATAATAATGAAATATTTAATATTATGTTGTATGTAAAATACGGGCCCTTAAAAAACAGGAGTTGGGACGGAGTCTAGAGATCAAGTGAAGCAGAAACAAAGTCTCATAGTTAGGTAGGGTATGACTTGTTAAGGAGAGGAAACCGAACCTCTAAGGAAAGGGAAAATTAAGCAGGGAAGGGATTTGAGAACTCTAACCTCTCTGGGGAAATGAAGGGCACATGTTTCAAATTGGATCCTGGCAAAGGAAGTGGGCCCAGTTCCATTATGACCATTTGCAAGTGGTCTTGTGAGGGGAAGTAAGCGAAGCAGTGGGAAGCTCTACTTCCATTACCATTCATTCAATAAATATTTATTAGGCATCTACTTGGTGTCAAGCACTATTCTAGGCACCCAGCATGACTAAAACATACCAAATTCTAATGCTTATTAAATTTATATTCCAAGGAAGAAGTCAAGGAAAACAAAATCAGTTAAGTATATATTGAAGGAATCCAGGAAATATCACCCCAAAATATGCCACATTGGTGTGCTGATTACTTAAACTGAAGGCATTTGGGGAAATAGTAAATGCACAAGGAGTCTTTTCCTAAATTTCTCTTATCTGACTAGTGGTAAATTCTCCAAAAAGCAGCTAATTATCATGAAAACTCTCCCTGCAATTTTTTATTTATCAGAGAAAATTGAAAAGCAACAGGAATTAAACCTAGAGGAGGCTGGAAGTTAGTACCTTGCCCTATTCTTCTGAAGGCCCTCTCATAATCCTTTGCTCTCCCTGGGTTGCCTACATGTCCCACCTCCTTCTCCCTTTTGAAGTTGAATGTAGAAGCTTCTAGACCTCATTGGATTCTTGTTTTCTCACTTTTCTGTGATGTCCCATACAGATAAATAAATTAGTATGCTTTTTTTCCCCCTGTTAATCTGTTATCAGTTTATCTCATCAGACTTTAGGACATAAACCTTTCGAGGGTTTTTCCTTTTGCCACTGTAATAATATTATTAATATATTAAAGTGTATTAGAAGGTAAGTTCTGTGAAGGAGAAACAGGGAAGATAGATGTGGAATACCAGTTAAAGAATGAGGCAGTGTGAAATTTTAATAGTGTGGTCGGGGAGACCTTGTTGACTACAAGATATCTGAACAGAGTGTTAGGCCGAATTAGCAAAATCACCGCCATGTTAGGGAATGCTGGGGAAGTTAGCTTAATCACTACCCTGTTGAGTCTTCAGGGACGGAGCCCACTTTGTTAGGGCCTCAAGGACGGGAACCAGGAGTCTGGGAACTCTCAGATAAGTGGAAAACGGGAGGGCCCAGCACCTCCGAGGCAAGGTCATCCAAATCCTTAGCTGAGAGCCCTTATCTAGACCTGAGCAGGGGGTGAAAGCTGTACCCTCGTTTCTCATACCCCCCCTTCCTTTGTGTGTTACAGTCTAGAGAACATCCTGAACTATAAAAGATCCCTTTATCTTAGGCTCGGGGTCCTTGTGAAGGCCCGCTGCGACGGGCTGAAACTTGGACCCCAGCTAGCTGGAAAAATAAAAGCCTCTTTTGCAGTTGCATTGTCGCCGTCTTTTCTGTGTCTCCATCAGTTAGACCGATCTCTGGACCCTTACATTGGGGGCTCGTCAGGGATGGGTCAGCCTGGTGGACACCAGATTAGACACGACAAAGGGAGGCTCTGCATTTTGCCGCGGAAGGAGGATTGATCACCTCCGTCTGAGACTTGCAAGGGGCTAAAGAGCCTGTCTCAGACCTGTCTTGCTCTGGAAAGGAGAGTTGGCCGCCTCCGTTTGGGACTTGCAGGGGGCCTTGGAGCCTGTTCCCAAACCTGTCTGATTCTGGTAGAGAATTCTCCGTGGAGGAACCGGGTTAGCCACCCGGGAGGCTCCACCTGAAGTCAAGGGAGACGTCCCTGACAACCAGGAGGTCAATAAGCGTCGTCCGCATTAGATGCCGTTTGGTCTAGCATTTGGTAAGGATCCTATACGGACTGGTGTGAATCCGGTGTATGTGGTGGAACTGACCGGCCGGT
>NW_006199558.1:1859292-1861149 GCF_000334495.1 Tupaia belangeri chinensis
TTCCTTTGTGTGTTACAGTCTAGAGAACATCCTGAACTATAAAAGATCCCTTTATCTTAGGCTCGGGGTCCTGGTGAAGGCCTGCTGCGACAGGCTGAGACTTGGACCCCAGCTAGCTGGAAAAATAAAAGCCTCTTTTGCAGTTGCATTGTCACTGTCTTTTCTGTGTCTCCATCAGTTAGACCGATCTCTGGACCCTTACAAGAGAACCAACCAACGACAGTTGAGTAGGGAACCTAATGGTTACACCCAAGTAGAAGAACCACCAAGCACAAAGGCCTTGGAGATGGAGCATGCCTCAAGTTTAAAGAAGCAGGGAGATTCTACAGGGCTCTCTCCTACTGCCATCGCTGAATTAGAAAAAAAAAAATTCATCTTAAGTACAATTGCTGTGTTAAGCCTGAGCTGTGAGAACACTGTTTTTTCAAATCCCAAACCTAAGAATTCAGAAGCAGTGACTGTATCAGCGGAAGAAAGGCAACATTAGTTAGTATAAGCACTATGAGGAAAAAGTATTGAGCAGCAGTGCTTATCTAAACAGTGGGGGAGGTCAGAGAAATTACAAGCAATCGCAAATGCTGTATCAACTAGATTTACAAACCCCATTCTTAGTAAAGTGAAGGGATAAATAGAACTCATAAAAATTATCTAAAAAAGATAGAATTTTTTAAATTACCTAGAAAGGATCAGGTAGGGAGTTGCTGTTTTGTCTTATGGAAACATCAGTAACACATGTAAAATTATTAGAGGAAAAAACAAAAACTTCTAAAAAGGGGAATATTTGTGGGATTATAGAAAATTATTTTACAGAATTGTTCTTATATTATAGTCTTAAAATTCAAATGATATGTAATCCCTCATAAAAATTAGTCTTTTGAATTTGAAATGGAGTACTGTATAGCTTAACCAATAAAAATAAAGATTTCATAATTACTTTCCTATTTCTCTTTTATGCAAGTATTGCTTATTAATTTTTAATATGAAACATTAGATTTTTTCTCTTTTCTTTGCATTTACTCAGATTTTAGAGATATAATACCAAAACAGAAAACAAATATATTTACTCCACAATTACTAGTGTTTTACAGACCCTTCTTTGCCCCAAACAATGTACAGACCTCATTTTTGTTGAACTTTATGAGTAGGGGAAAAAGAAATCGCAGATGCTGTATCAACTACATATATAAACCTTATGCTTAGTAAATCCAGAAACACTTAGTGCTAATCAGAAATAATCTAGTAAGAAGTAGCTCATCTCAGGAATTTCAAGTAATAACCCAAATTATGGCATTAATTCTAAGCAAATGACAAGGGAACAAGGAACCTATGTAAAATAAACCATTGTTTTGTGGTTTTAGCAGTGGTTTGTTTTGTTTTGCAAGATGATTAACTAATTGGCTTCAAAATAACTTCTGGATAGGACAACGTTATGGTTTGGATAATAGTTTGTCTCCTAAAGTTTCATGTTTTAGAAGTTGGTCTGCTTATGTAGTAATTGCATGTCCCCCAGAGATTCATGTATTGGGACTTGATTATATTGACTATACTGTAAAGATCTTAAGTAAAAACTGAGCTGAGGAAGGGAACCAGCAGTTAGCGTAATGGCTATGTCGCTGGACTCCCATGTAGTCGACCGCGGTTTGTGTCCTGGACCCGGTGGCTTAAAACTCACGCCAGGTGCGTGTGCGTGCGTGCCCAAGATCCTGAGAGGAGAATGGAGGAGAAGGGATTGCGGCGTGACCATCCCCCCTGGGGGGTGATTTCTCGCTTTCTGTCTCTATGTCTCTCTCTGTCTGTCTGGCGAGCGCACGTGTCCTACAGTGAAAAATCTCTCAAAAAAAAAAAAAAAAAAAAACT
>NW_006199558.1:1861375-1878142 GCF_000334495.1 Tupaia belangeri chinensis
AGGAAAAAATCTCTCAAAAAAAAAAAAAAAAAAAAACTGAGCTGAGAAGCAAAAAATAAGATGGAAGGATCAGCCAGTGGCAAAGTGGTAACACAATGCTCTGCAATGCTGAACCCAGAGGAAGGTTCTGAGTTCAGGTTCTGAGGCCTCTCTGTATAGGCCAGGCATGCAAGTGTGCATGTGAGTCAGGCTGGCTTAGGCTGGGGTTTGAGGGTAAATCTCTGAATGAGGTCTCTGTTGGAAGTTTCTCTTCCTCTTTCTTTCTTTCTCTATCTCTCATAGGAGATATAAACAAAACAAAAAAAGATAAAAATTGCTATGCAAAAATTAGAGAAGGGCTGATTCTGTGGCACAATGGTAATGCCCTACTCAAGAGATGCTGGATTCCACATGGTGACCATAGTTCAAATCGCCAACCTAGTTGTCCTGAGACACATCCAAAATATACACAAGTATATAGGATATGACAGACTGGAGAACTGGAGGAAGGGGATCACTGTGTGACCACACACTTTGGAAGGTGCACCTTTCTCTTTTTCTTGTACCCTCTCTCTTTTCTCATGGGTGCACACACATGCTCTATCATAAATAAAGTAAAAAAAAAAATTTTTTTTTTGGAGAGGTTTTTTCACTATAGGGCACGTTTGCTCATCAGAAAGACAGAGAGATAGAAAGCGAGAAATCACACCCCCCAGTGGGCTGGCCACACCGCAATCCCTTCTCTTCCATTCTCTCAGGATCTTGGGCACACACGTGCACGCGCCTGGCATGAGTCTAAGCCACTGGGTTCAGGGTTCGAACTGCGGTCGACTACGTGGAAGTCCAGCAACATAGCCATTACGCTAAATGCTGGTCCTGAAAAAAATTTTTTTAATGTTATGCCAGCCCTATAGCCCAGAGATCATGGGAGCTGGATTTCACAAGGCAAACTATGGTTGGAGTCCTGGCTCCAGTGGTTTGAAATACCAGCAGACTGTGTGCATTCTCGAAATCCCAACAGGTTAGAGAAATGGAAAAAGTATTGTGCTTGACCACATTCCATTGGAGGGTGTTTTTTCTCTCTACCTCTCTTTCTGTCTCTTTCTGGCTAACGCATAACTCCTCTGTCAGTTAAAAAAAAGCTAGGGACCAGCAGATGACATAATGGCTATGTC
Organism: Tupaia belangeri chinensis; assembly: GCF_000334495.1. Taxonomy (NCBI): domain Eukaryota; kingdom Metazoa; phylum Chordata; class Mammalia; order Scandentia; family Tupaiidae; genus Tupaia; species Tupaia belangeri. The sequence continues at coordinate 1,862,530 of NW_006199558.1, forward strand.
ACTGGACTCCCATGTAGTCTACTGCAGTTCAAGTCCTGCACCCAGTGGCTTAAACTCACGCCGGGTGCATGAGTGTGTTTGTCCAAGATCCTGAGAGGAGAATGGAGGAGAAGGGATTGCAGCATGGCCATCCCCACTGGAGGGTGATTTTTCAGTTTCTGGAGGAGAAGGGATTGCAGCATGGCCATCCCCACTGGAGGGTGATTTTTCAGTTTCTGTCTCTCTGTTTTTCTCTGTCTTTCTGGCAAGGGTACGTACCCTATAGGAGAAAAACAAAAAACAAAAACAAACAAACAAAAAAAAAAACCTCTCCAAAAAAAAAAAATTAGAGAAAACTTCTCACCCCTCCCAAAAACACTTGTCTCTCACAAGAATATTATCAACCTCTTTATATATTTGCTCTTCCTACCTTTTGTATTTACCATAATCTCCTAAAATCAGATATGAGTAAGAAATTTAATTTTTAAAAGAATTATTTATTTAATTTTATTTATTAATTCACTTATTTTTTAATTTGACCAAACACACACACACACACACACTAAGAGAGAGAGAGGGAGGGAGGGAAAATGAGAAAGTAAGCCACCAGGTCCGGGACTTGAACTGTGGTTGGCCATGTGGGAGTTTCCAGGCCTTAATCACAATGCCACCTGCTGGTCTTGAAATTTAGATTTTATAGAACATTTCAAAAAGTAGAAGTGTAGAAATACAACCCCTCTAGCTTTGAAAAAAACAAAAACAAAAACAAATACAACTTGAATGACACAGGAATGTGTCATTCACAGAAAAGCAGAATGTATTAAAAATTAAAAATTGGTTTTATTGGTTGGTGATTTGGTGCTGATAAATAGTATGAATTCTCAAAAATATAAAATCTAGATTGGAAATATATCATTTTGTATGTAACTTGGTAGCTAAAAAATTATTTGTTTTTTTTTTTTTTTCATAATTTCCAGAGGGTACATGTGCTTGCCAGAGACAGAGACAGACAGAAAGAGAAGGTAAAGTACCTTCCCAAAGGGACATGGTCATACTGCAACCCCTTCTCCTCTGTTTTTCTATCCTATTGTGATTGGGGCACACATGTGAAAGAAAAATTTTTAAAACAAGCAAACAGTAAAATTTGTTAATGTGATGTTTGTGTATATATATATGTGTGTGTGTGTGTGTGTGTGTGTGTGTGTGTGTATCTGCTAAGTGGCTTTCATTATTCATTCTTCCTTTTTTCTTTTAGTTATAGAAACACTGCGTACACATCTTAGTATGCCTCATTCTTTGCGTCCCTAACTGTAAAATGCAGACATCTGACTAAATTCTAGCCAATGGCATTAGAGCAGAAGGCTTTTGAGTTATGAAGACAGGTTTTCTGTCACTTCTTTAAAAAGGAAGTCCTTTGTCCGCCACTTTACATTTTCTTTTTATCATTTCTTTAAAAAGGAAGTTTTTTGTCCTCCACTTTACTTTTTCTTTTTTTCTTGCTAGAAGGTGAGACTGTTTACTAGAGAGAGAGAGAGAGAGGAGAAAGCATCCCCAGTAGGGGGTGGTCATGCTGCAATCCCTTCTTCATCTTTCTCTCCTTTTGGAATTTTAGGCACCCATACACACCCAGCATGTTTTTCAAGTTGTTGGTTCATGTTGGATGCACATCCAGCCATTTAACCACCAGGCCATGGAGCTGGCTTTGTCGACCACTCTTTTATTACCTTTTCCACTGGCTAGGAAATGATGAGGACTTGACTAGCCACTTTGAGGACAGAAACAAAAGCCACATGAGGCAGATATCAGGGCTTTATGACTGTATCTGCTCATTTTAAGACTGATACTAATAAAAAAAACATTCTATCCATATTTATCTATATTTCAGAGTCTCATTTTTGAACAGTCCAGCCTGTACCACAATATAAAAACTGGTATCAGAAGTAGGGTTTTATTGTAAAAATGTTCCAGCCCTGTTTTAATGGTAGATTTGCTGAAATCAAGTAAATGGATATTTCAGGCTGGAAGGCAAGTAATCATTTTTATGGCAAATCATTAAGTACAACTTTTAGCAGTAGTAACTAAGACAGATATGTGCTTACCAAGCATGTACCTCCTAGAAAAGGAGTTAAGAAAATTCAAGCTATTAATGTCTATTAGCTGTCCTTGCTGCTTTTAGCAATGTGCTATGAGAGATGAAGTCAGGCAAGAATTAATCAGTTTAACACAGAGATGAAAGGGGATATAACTGAGCATTCTCAGATGGCATGAAATCTAAACTGACTGATGGATTAGTAACTTAGAAATCACTGTTTCTGTAAACAAAATAACAGTAATGAATGTTGTTATCCACTCAGGACTTTGGTCAAGAGTTTTCCCTTAAGTGTTCTCAACTAGAAATGTGAGTCAACTCAAAGACAAAAATCATATTAAGACTATTGTTTTCCCGCTCTTTGTGCTGATAGCTGCTATTAATCAAGAGAAAAAAAGGATGATAGCTCTGTCATGTTTACATCCAAATCAAAAAAGTTGGCTGCGGTTTTTTCATATAAAATTGCCTAGAACCAAATAGACCAGGAGTTAATCATGTTTTTGAGGAAATTAAATTGCTAAAGAACTTGGAAGTCTAGTTTACAAAAGCTTGTGATTGACCATAAATCAGCTCCTTAAATGTTAATCCCAAATCAGCAGAGTTGAGAAACTTGGGCTAAATTCAGCTGAAAACCTCGCATTTCTTGTCCAGATCACACCTAAGTGGAAAAGAGGATATGTCCTCCAATGTACATTATATGTGTGCCTCAAGGATGATAGGAAGGGAAGAATTTCCCAAAAGGCAAAGCCAGGAGATCAAACAGATAATGAACAAAAGAGTCTCCCAGAGAGTAAAGCCAGGATGTCTCAGGGAATTTATTCCAATGCTTGAGAAAGAGTCTTTGGAATCTTTGTCCAGCCAAATTTCAGTTTTGCCATTAGGTTGTAATGAAAATCATGACATATTTTTCTATATAAAATGCATCATGACTTTCCCAACAACCCAATACCTACAAGTGGCTCGGCGTGTTTTCCCTTCTTCCTTTTACCAAAGAGGAATTTCTATTGCAGTTATCCTGTAATAAAATTCTATTCCACCACTGAATTTTAGTATATGCTGCTATAATGAGTGACAGTTAAACTACCTACTAGTTCATAGGTCACTGAATCAGAAGAAGAAACATTGGGATTCATGTACAGAATTCTTCCTCACATTGAGATCCTATATTCTGAGCTGAAAGTGCTTACAGGATTGACCTCTACATTATTCACCTTTGAAAAAGTGTGTAATTCATGTGGAAATGAAAGAAACGAAGACTACTGAGTGGTAATACAAATGGAATATGGTAAAACAGCTATCTTCCCTAAGTACTCAATATACTTAAATTCCCTTAAGTACTCAATATACTTAAATTCCTTTAGTTATAGAATCTACTGAAATTTTAGCAAATATGTGGTTGTTTAGGTAAGCAAGAGATTTCTCAGCCTTACATAGAGCTGATTATGGCCATGTAACTCAGTTGTGACATTTGCAAAAGAGTACATTTAGGGGCTGGCAGGTGGCATGGTGGTTAAGGCGCTGGACTCCCACATGACCGACCATGATTTTAGTCCCAGACCTGGCTGCTTGCTTTCTCACTTTCCCTCTCTATCTCTCTGGTCAAATTAAAAAGTAATAATAATAAATAAAATAAAATCATTCTTTTTTTTTAAAAAAAAAGAGCACATTTATCTATTTCTAGGAATAGTAATGGAAGGAAAATAATTTTAAAATATGTATTTATAAATATCTTGTGAGACAAACTTAATATTGTACTCCAAAAGCTAAGGAGAAGAAAATGGATTATTAAATAGCACTTTCCCACAAAACTTGTGAAAGGCAGAAAAAGGTTCAATATAAATTCTGTTTCACTAAGTTTCTGTAGTTTAGCTAGGTTTTTCTCATCTGTGATTTCTATCATAGACCTAGTCATATAGCAGCGTCTCAGTTAATATTTATTAAATGGCAATCTTAAAAATGAGATAAGTGGGGAAAAAAGAGAAAGTAGAATAAAATGCTCTTAAAATGATTATTTAATTTTGTTGTAGAGAGGTTCAATCTGTCCCCCTAAAAGGAAAGAGAAGAAAATACAGCATAGTTTCTTTTTCTTTCTTTTTTTCTTTTTGGAGAGGCCTTTGCTATAGGACGTGTGCACTCGCCAGACAGACAGAGAGAGACAGAGAGCTAGAAAGCGAGAAATCACTCCCCAGGGGGGATGGCCACGCCACAATCCCTTCTCCTCCATTCTCCTCTTGGGATCTTGGGCACGCATGCACACGTGCCCAGCGTGAGTTTAAGCCACCGGGTCTGGGACTTGAACCGCAGTCGACTACATGGGAGTTCAGCGATATAGCCATCACACTAACTGGTGGTCCCTACAGCATAATTTCTAAATGGATCACAGCAAAAACAAATGTGCTCAGAAAGCATAAAATAAAAATAAGACAATTTTACTACATGAACATATGACATACACAGTGCCAAAAAAAGGTGAGACACTCGGACATTAATGTGTAATACATACAATCAACATTACAGTTACACAATGATTTTTTTCATTGAAGAAGAGTTCTGGGCCAGCAGGTGGCATGGAGGTTAAGACAACTGGATCTCACAGAGACAACTGTGTGATTCAAGTCCTAAATCTGGAGGACTGAAAACATACTTGGTGTGTATATGTGCATACCCAAAATCCCAAGAGGAGGGATGGAGGAAAAGGGATTGTAATGTGACTATCTCTGCTGGGGTGTGATTTCTTTTCTGTTTCTTTTTCTTTCTTTCTTTCTTTTTTTTGGAGAGGTTTTTGCTATAGGGAGCGTGTGCTCGCCAGAAAGACAGAAAGAGACAGAGAGATAGAAAGCGAGAAATCATCCCCCAGGGGGGATGGCCACACCGCAATCCCTTCTCCTCCATTCTCCTCTCGGGATCTTGAGCATGCTTGCACATGTGCCCAGCGTGAGTTTAAGCCACTGGGTCCAGGACTCAAACCACAGTTGGCTACATGGGAGTTCAGCGACATAGCCATTACACTAACTGCTGGTGCCCTTGGGTGTGATTTCTCATTTTTTTCTCTCTCTCTGTGGTGAGCACCAGATATCAAAACTAAAAACAAATAAACAAAAACACCAAGAACATACTGGGAACCTATGGAAAGAGAGAGAGACATAAGTGCTCCCAAGCAAGGCAATATATTGGTATTCCTTCAAACTGATATACTAGCCTATTTGTCTAACATTTAATCAGAGGAAAGAGAACACAGAAAGACCCAGGAAGCCTACTGTCAACAGAGGTCAACCTCATGTATCCTTGCTGGTCCCAGAAGTGTACTCAGCTCAGTTAAACAGAAGCCTGACAGCTAACTTGGCCTTTGAGATCCATTTAGATATCATCTATATTTACTCAAATACAATTCTTGGTGTTCTCATCTTCTGTCTCAAGTGGTTTATCAAAAACTTTCCATCACCTATTTCGAATAGTTATGAGAAAGAGAATTGCTGCCACATTGTATTTTGGTAATGTTTTTACTTCCAATAATGTTTAGGAACCCACTATAGATTTAAACAGTAAGCACTTGTTTACCTGACTCATCACTCAGTCATGTAATGATTCTCATACCAATAATTCTCCAAACTACACACTGTGCATATATATTGTTGTATATGCCCTTCTACTAAAAAAATAAGCTGAGACAAACTTTGAATTAAAAGGAAAAAAAAATGAGGGCCAGCAGGCAGCATGGTGGTTAAGGAACTAGACTCCCACATGATTGACTATGCATCAAATCCCAGACCTGGCGGCTTGCTTTCTCACTCCTCACCTCACCAACCAACTCTCTCTGGTCAAAATTTAAAAATTAATAATGATGACAAATAAAGCTAAATAATTAATTTTGGGGAGATGTTTTTGCTATAGGGAGCATGCACTTGTCAGAAAGACAGAGAGATGGAAAGCGAGAAATCACGCCCCCCCCCCCAGGGGGGATGGCCATGCCACAATCCCTTCTCCTCCATTCTCCTCTCTCTTGGGCACACACGCACACGTGCCCAGCGTGAGTTTAAGCCACCGGGTCCAGGACTCGAACCACAGTCGACTACATGGGAGTCCAACGACATAGCCATTATGCCAACTGCTGACCCTTCAAATAAATGTGTTTTTTATCCCTTTTTTAAAAGAATTATTTATTGGGTCCAATAGTTGGCATAATGGCTATGTCGCTGGACTCCCATGTAGTCGACTGTGGTTCGAGTCCCAGACCCAGTGGCTTAAACTCACACCGGGTGCGTGTGCATGCATGCCCAAGACCCCGAGAGGAGAATGGAGGAGAAGGGATTGTGGCATGGCCATCCCCCCTGGGGGGGTGATTTCTTGCTTTCTATCTCTCTGTCTCTCTCTGTCTTTCTGGCGACCGCATGTGCCCTATAGCGAAAACCTCTCCAAAAAAAGAATTATTTGAAACCTAAGTAATTTAAATTGGGTTTGAATTTAAAAGTCTACTTATGCACTATATATGTAGAATGTCCATATATTCCAATTTAGCTCTTGGTAAGATAGATAATGCAAAAGGCAAAAAAAAAAAAAAAAAGACATGAATGCACTTCACACAAAATGAGTTAAAAATATTCACTAAACCAGTAAAAAGTGGCTCAATTTTAATATCCATTAAAGAATGCTGAAAATCAGATTCTACTTGGTAATATCAAGTAAAAATACTGGAGCGAGTATAGTGTGATAGAGTTTCCATCCACTGCTCATGAAAGCATAAACTGATATAATGGCTTTGAAAACTATTACTTTCTACTAAAATGAACATACACATACCCTATGCCCTAGAAATCTCCATCATGGATGGTATATATCCAGCTGGAATATAGAAATGTATAGACCTATGTACCAAAGGATACAGTATGAATGTTATGTGCCTATTTTCTTTTTTGGTATAGCAAAGAAATGAAGATTATTAATTATATAATATAATGCAATCAGTTAAGAAAAATCAAAGGTATTATTATTTTTTAAATAATTATTTATCTATGTAATTAAATCCATATGTCATTATTATTATTTTTAATTTGACTTGAGAGAGACAGAGAGAGAAAGGAAAAGTGAGAAAGCAAGCTGTCAGTCAGATCCAGAAATAGAACCACCATCGGCCATGTGGGAATCTAGCTCCTTTAACTACCACGCCACCTGCTGGCCCCAATTAGAGGTATTATTTATTTTCCTTTGTGTTTTGCAACTTGTGCTGTTTTCTCTTTTCACACTTATATGAAAAGCAGCCAAGTGTTATTTGACAACATCAGTCCCTTGTTAATGTATCATTTTCAGTATATATTTTATGATATTTCATGTATTTCATCACAGAGATGTCTCTCCATCTTATCAGAATCATAATTTCTAAAATATTTTTCTTTTTTCTTTTTTTTTTTTTTCAAGAGGTTTTTGCTATAGGGTGTGTGTGCTCGCCAGAAAGACAGAGAGAGACTGAGCTATAGAAAGCGAGAAATCACCACCCAGGGGGAATGGCCATGCCGCAATCCTTTCTCCTCCATTCTCCTCTCTGGATCTTGGGCACGCACACACATGCACCCAGCATGAGTTTAAGCCACTGGGTCCGGGACTCGAACTGCAGTCAACTACGTGGGAGTCCAGCGACATAGCCATTATGCTAACTGCTGGTCCCTCTAATATATTTTTCTCCCAATGCAAGAATAAGAATTTGGTAGTCATGTTTTTTGTTACCTATTAAAAAATGGATCTTTTAATTTAATTAACAAAGGACACCCTATTTCAAGAAATTATTTTTAATATAATAAAAATGACACCTTTACTAAAGTTATTTTTCATAACATGTTTATTTCTGGGTTGATCGTAAGCTACATTGAATTATTATTCCTGCAAATTTACTGTGATTGGATCTAAGGTTTTAATAACTCATAAATTAAGACTAATGTCGATATTATCCAAATGATGCTGGCAAATGACAACTCCTAGGAAAACAGTAAATAAGAACGAGCTAATTTCAGTTTTCTTAATTATGTGACATTGCTATTAGCTTGTGATCTAGCTAGAATATATTTTGTCAGATTCTCTTCCCAAGGAACTGATGAGTTCAGTTATGAGTGTTGTGAGTTTGTAATGTCCATGAAATGTTCAGGAGGCTATATGAATAAAAGAATTGGAGACAAAGTCTAGAGCTTAAGAAATATATCTAGATAGGAAACATAAATTTGGAAGTCATCATCACTTGTACGCTATCTGGAATCTGGAGAAGAAATGTAGAAGTCCAAAGAGGCATTTAAAGGGAGAAAAGGTGAAGCCAAGGACAAAAGCTGGTGATTTTAAAGGGACTGGTCCAGTTGCATGGCACAGAGGTAATGTGCTGCTCATGAGAAACAGGATTTCACATGACATACGGTTCAAATCCCTAGCTTGGCCAGTCTAAAACATCCCGGCACATGCAAGAGCAACCAAGATCTGACAAGTTGGAGGACTGCAAGAAAGGGATTGCAGACCCTGTGGATATTGTTCATGTCTCTCACTGTCATGTAATGTGCACACACTCTGTCATAAATAAAAGGAAAAAAATACTGCAGAGATGATGCTATAATCTGAATGTTTGTGTATCACCACCTCTACCCAAAAATTCATATGTTGAAATCTTAGCCCCCATAGTGACAGTGAGGCCTGTGGGAAATAATTAGGTCACAGCAGCAAAGCTTTCATGAATGGGATTAATGGTCTTACAAAAGAGACCAGAGATTTCTCACCTCTTTGGTCAGGTGAGGTGATAGAAGTCACTTCATATCAACCAGAAAGTGGGCTTTCACTAGATGCTGAATCTTTGGGTGCTTTGATGTTGGATTTCTCAGCTGTCAAAATTTTGAGAAGTGTATTTCAGTTGTTTGTAAATTATCAGTTCATGCTTTTCTGTTATGACAGCCTGAATAGACCAAGAAAGATAGACAGTAAGAAAAATAAAACCTCAAAGGAACTTGAGAAGAGAAAAAGGAAGGAAGGGGTGAAGAGAAAGATTGTGGTATTAGAAAAATGCTAGGAAAGAAACCAGCAGATGGCATAATAGTTATGTCACTGGACTCCCACATAGTCAACCACGGTCTTGTGTCATTTTGGGTTGGGACCAGCAAATGGCATGGTAGTTAAAGTGCTGGACACTCTCACATGGTTTGAGTCCTGGATCTGTTGGCTTACTTTCTCACTTTCCCTCTCTGTGTGTGTGTGTGTGTCTCTCTCTGGTCAAATTAAAAATCAATGAATTAATAAATAAAATTAAATTAAAATAATTCTTTAAAAAAAAAAAAAGAAAGAAAATTCACGCCGGGCTTGTGTGCATGCGTGCCCAAGATCCCAAGAGGAGAATGGAAGAGAAGGAATTGTAGCATGATTTCTCACTTTCTGTCTCTCTATCTCACTCTGTCTCTCCAGCAAGCATATGCGCCCTACAGAAAAAAATTTCTAAAAAAAGGAAAGAAAGAATAGTGCTAGGAAAAGAAAAATTGTCGAAAGTATCAAAATTGCTGAGTAATCAAGAAAGTAAAAATCCAATAAATATCCACTAGATTCAGCTCTAAAAATCTTTGCTCACTTTTATGAAAGCAGGTATAGTGGAACCTCAGAGGCTAAAGGACTAAGTGAGTTAACAGAAAGAGTGAATACAAAAGACTTAAAAGAATTTGGCAGTACAATAACCAAAACAGCATAGTACTAGCTCAAAAACAGAAGCATAGACCAATGAAATAGAGAATCTAGAAATAAACACAACAACATATGAAGAAATGACTTTTGACAAAGGGTACTGGACAATCCAGTGGATAAAAGACAGTTTTCAATAAATACTGTTGGAAAAACTGAATATCCACTTGCAGAAAAATGAAACTAGACCCCTATCTCTCACCATGTACAAAAATTAACTCAAAATGGATTAAAGATTTAAATGTAAAGTCAAAAATGTAGAACTACTTGAGAAAAATACAAGAGAAACACTTCAAGATATTGGAGTATGCAAAACTTTCTTAAATAAGACCCATAAAGCATGGGCAGCAAATACAGGGACCAGTAGTTAGTGTAATGGCTATGTTGCTGGACTCCTGCGTAGTCAACTGTGGTTCGTGTCCCGGACCCGGTGGCTTAAAACTCATGCCGGGTGCATGTGCGTGCATGCCCAAGATCCCGAGAGGAGAATGGAGGAGAAGCGATTGCAGCATGGCCATCCCCCCGGGGGGTGATTTCTTGCTTTCTGTCTCTCTCTCTCTCTGTCTGTCTGGCAAGCGCATGCACCCTATAGCAAAAACCTCTCAAAAAAAAAAAAAAAAAAAAGTTGGAAGTGCTGATGTGTAATAAGTCTTACTGTGCTGCGATTTTTAACAATGTTTCCCCCAAGACCATCATGGAAAGAGAAGCCCAGCTGGCTAACAGAGTCACAAATCCCAACACCAGGCTGTACAGTGAAGAAAATAAGTAGACAGCTTATGTACACACTTTATTTTTTTCTAAATAAAACCACAAGCCCACCCCTACCCCCCCCAAAAAAGAAACAACAGAGTGAAGAGAGTACTTAAAGAATGGGAGATAATAATTATAAAATATACTTCAGAGAAGGAATTGATAACCAGAATATGTAAGATTTGGCTGCCATCATCTTTATAAGCTCTCTGGAATCTGGAATCCTGAGAGGATCCCACATGACAAACTGCTGTTTTACTCCCACACCTAATGGCTTGAAAAACATGTTGGGTACATGTGCATGCACGTCCCAAATCTCAAGAGAATGGAGGAAAAGAGATCACAGCATGGCATGGATAGTGATTTCTTGGAGAGTGATTTCTCACTTTCTGCTCTCTCTCTCTCTCTCCAGCAAACATATGTACCCTACAGGAAAAAAAATGTAAAAATTGCACAATGTAATGTAATTTTTAATATCAAAGAAGATGAATAACTATATTCTTAATTTTATACTGTATGCATACTTAGAAAAACTATACACTACCCCATAAATATGTACAATTATATGTAAGCCAGAAACAATATTTTTTTTAAAAAGGGGGGATGGAGAGAGTGAATTAGAAGCAGTTAAGAGTGGTGCATAGAGAACTGGATTCCATAAATTGACAATGGTTTGAATCCTTGACCAAACAGCTTAAAAAAACACACCAAGGGGCCAGCAGGTGGCGTGGCCGTTAAGGATGCTGGACTCCCATATTGCTGACCACAGTTCAAGTCCTGGACCTGGTGGCTGGCTTGCTCGCTCTCTCTCTCTCTCTTTCTCTCTCTGGTCAAATTAAAAATAAATAAATAAATAAAGTTAAATAAAAAAAGAAATTTAAAAAAAAGTCAAGTCTTCCTTTAAAAAAAAAAATCATCAAGAACACATGCATGTGTGTCTCAAATCCTGAAAAGACAGAAAAATGGAGGAAAAGGGATTGCAGCATGACCATACCCCATTGGGGGTTGCTTTCTTCCTCGCTCTCTCTCTGTCTCTCTCTGGTGAGTGTACATGGTTTCTGAAAATTAAAAAAAAAAAGTTACACCCCCCAAAAAATTATCTGTCAGTAATGGCAATTGAAAGCTCAGGAACTGCACCAGGTTCTACAGTTGAAGGAAGATTACTTTTAAGAATGAAAGGGCCAGGGTCAGCAGGTGACATGGCGGTTAAGGTGCTGGACTCCTACATGGCTGACCATGGTTCATGTCCCAGTTGCAGCAGCATAGGCAATAATCCCCAAAATAGACAAGTGGGACTACATCAGACCAAAAAGCTTGTGCATGGCAAAATAAACACTAATTAGGGTGAGGAAACAACCCTCAGAGTCTCCCAATAAAGAAGGGAGCCTCAGATAAGGGTCTGATAACCAGAACATAACGAAAAACTCAAGCTTACCCCCCCACACACACACACGCACACACACACAAGATTTCAATCTGATCAAAAGATAGGCAAATAAGATGGGCTGACAATTCTCCAAGGAAGACATATGAACAATCAAAAAGCATATCAAAGAATGCTTAATATCTGGGACCTACAGGTGGCATGGTGGTTAGCATGCTTGGTCTCCCACATGGCCAACTACAGTTTGATTCTTGGACCTGGCAGCCTGAAATTCACACTGAACACACATGTGTGTGTGCCCAAAATCCCAGGAGAAGAATGGAGGAGAGGGGAATGTGGAATGGGCACTTCCCTGGGAGGTGATTTCTCACTTTCCCTTTCACTGTCTCTCTAGAAAGTACACATACCCTATGGAAAACCCTAAAAAACAACAAAACAAACAAATATAAAACCAAACATCAGACAAAACCCTCAGCATCTCTTATCATAAAGGAAATGCAAATCAAAACCACAATGAGATACCACTTAACTCCAGTCAGAATGGCTAATGTTTAAAAAAAATGATAAGTGGTGGCGAGACTGTGGTGAAAAGAGAATCCTCATATACTGTTGGTGGGAGTGTAATATTAGCACAACCACTGTAGAAAACAATATGGGGTTCTTCAGAAGCCTACATATAGAACTACCATATGGCCCAGTTACTCCACTCTTCTATATCTACTTGACGGATAGAAAAACCTCAACAGAAAAAACACTGGCACATCTATATGTATTGCAGCATTATTCACAATTTCTAGCAAACCAGCACAATTTCAAAGCAAACCAGACTATGAAAGACAGGCGTTATATGTCCCCACTTAATATATATTGAATATCTGGGGCCAGCAGTGGCACGGCGGTTGAGGCACCAGAATCCCACATGGTTGACCACAGTTCGAGTCCCAAACCTGGTTGTTTACTTTCTCACTTTCCCTCCATCTCTCTCTGGTAAGATTAAAAAATAATAATAATAATAATTGAGGCCAGAAGGTGGCACAGTGGTTAAGGTGCTGGACTTCCACATGACTGACCACAGTTTGAATCCCTGACCTGGTGGCTTGCTTTTGCACTTTTCCTTTCTCTCTCCCTCTCTGTCTCTTTGGTTAAATTTAAAAAGATAATAATAAATAAAAGGGTCCAGCAGGTGGTTAAGGGTGCTGAAATCTCACATGGCCGACCACGGTTCAAGTCCTGAACCTGGCAGCTTGCATTCTCCCTTTCTCTCTCTCTGTCCCTCTCTGGTCAAATTTAAATAACTAACTAACTAAATAAATAAATAAATGTTAAGTAATTATTTTAAAAATAATAAATAAAAAATAAGTAATTTTTTAAAAATAATATTTTTTTAAACACCACTTTTCTGCATTTTATAGTAGAAAGTGAAAGACCAGTGTTACATCCTAAGAAAAGGAGTTGAGTCATATTCTTACATACTTGAAAAGAAGTGGGAGGGAGAGTATCATGAAAAAACAAACAAACAAAAGATTTGCTAGACACAAAAATGAAAAGTTATCTATTGACAATAACATATATGGTAATGTCTTTGGCTTGACTAATATGCACTGCATTCATGCTGGGAAATCCATGTTTTACACTGTAAAGATGTACAGTGATTAAATGTAAATAAAAAAGTAATTAATTTTTAAAAAGTGATGCATATTGTAATATCTTTCGTTTGACTGTCACTAAAGCATGTATACTTTCTTCTTTTTTTTTTCTTTCTTTTTCTGGAGAGGTTTTTGCTATAGGGCACATGTACTCGCCAGAAAGACAGAGAGAGATAGAAAGTGAGAAATCACCCCCCAGGGGCGATGGCTATGCCACAATCCCTTCTCCTCCATTCTCCTCTTGGGATCTTGGGCACGCATGCACACACACCCGGCTGAGTCTAAGTTACCAGGTCCAGGACTTGAACCACAGTTGACTACATGGGAGTTTAGCCACATAGCCATTATGCTAACTGCTGGTCCCAAGCATGCATACTTTCAAAAACCATATTATGTACTATACAGATGTGCAGTGATCGACTGTAAATAAGATATCATAAAATTTTTAAACAATAATTTTTTTTTTTTGGAGAGGTTTTCGCTATAGGGCGCGTGCGCTCACCAGACAGACAAAGAGAGACAGAGAGACAGAAAGCGAGAAATCACCCCCCCAGGAGGGATGGTCACACCTCAATCCCTTCTCCTCCATTCTCCTCTCAGGATCTTAGGCATGCACGCACACGTGCCCAGCGTGAGTTTTAAGCCACCGGGTCTGGGACATGAACCACGGTCAACTATGTAGGAGTCCAACGACATAGCCATTACGCTAACTGCTGGTTCCTAACAATAATTTTTTTTTTAATGGCATAAAGTAATGGGGAGGTGTAGTTATCTGGGGAGTGAGAGAGGACATGGTATATTTAAACACTGGAGACAAATAAAAAGTTTTAAAATAACCATTGTAGAGATAGAGATGTTTCAAGAGAAAGAAAAATTAAGAAGCAGAGTAGAGGATATGCAGGTAATGTTGAAAGCCTAGTCATGTCTCACAAACAGGAATTAATAAAAGTATCAGTTTTTATTATTGAATAACTAAGTTATTTCCAGCACTATTCCAGGTTTCTGAGGACGTCAGAGTAACATCAACTCTTTAGCCATATTTATAACTTCTCTTATTTTCTTCTTTTTAAAAGTATCTTTTATAAAATTTATTGTAAAATTTCATATATAAATTTAAATTTTGTGATGCTGAACATTGAATATAACTATTTATATACATATACATGCAAACACACATGCACACACACACACACACACACAAAATCTTTCATTTACTTTTTAAGTTTGGAACAGGAAAGCACAGATTTTGGTGCAAAAGAATTTTGAAGTTGATGCAATATCTTTAGGATATGCATTTTCCATGAATTTATTTTATTTTATTTTTTTGGAGAGGTTTTTGCTATAGGGCACATGCGCTCACCAGACAAACAGAGAGAGACATAGAGACAGAAAGCAAAAAATCACCCCCCAGAGGGGATGGTCACACCGCAATCCCTTCTCCTCCATTCTCCTCTCGGAATCTTGGGCACGCACGCACACGCGCCCGGCGTGAGTTCTAAGCCACCGGGTCCGGGACGCAAACCGCAGGCGACTACGTGGGGAGTCCAGTGACATAGCCATTACGCTAACTGCTGGTTCCCCATGAATTTATTTTTTAAAGGAATTATTTTATTTAATTTTATTCATCATTATTATTAAATTTGACCAGAGAGATTGAGAGAGAGAGAGAAGGAAGGGAGAGGAAGGAAAGTGAGAAAGCAAACTTCCAGATCCAGGACTTGAATTGCAGTCAGCCATGTGGGAGTCTAGCACCTCAACAACCATGCCATCTGCTGGCCCCTCCATGAATTTTTTGAAGACTACTTGTATACACACACACACACACACACACACACACACACACACTTGCAGGCACACACAGAATTTTAAGTAAGGGAATAACACAATTAAGAAAAAATAACTCATTCAACCCCTTCTCCTATCCTCTGCACCCATCCTAAAAGCTATGTTCTTGGTGCATGGGAAGATACTGTCCACAAACTAGCTAAGTAATCTAAGAAACAATGGTTTCTTTTTATTTTGTAAAATATTTTTGGCTGTTTAGGTCATCCTGCACTTTGATCACTATTTTCCCTA
>NW_006199558.1:1878162-1896781 GCF_000334495.1 Tupaia belangeri chinensis
CCACAAAGAAGCTGGAAGCTAAATGGAACTTAAAACACCACCTGTCAGATGCAACCATATCATGCTTGAATTGAGAGTGAGGGAGATTTGTGTTGTGGAATCTACTTTCATAAGAACAGTAGTGGAGGTGCCCAGTGTACAGAGGTGCTTAAAGTTGAGGTCCCAGCAGTCTTGTTCAGGGATGTTTCTCAGAAAGACCAGCAGTGTCATCTGTGGTACATCAACCCGCAATAGCCAAAAGTATCTTGCAGGCAGTTTATCAATGATGAGAGGTGAGGCACTAATCTTTTTAAAAATTGTTTATTTAATTTTATTAATTATTATTTCTTAATTTGCTACAGGGTACATTTGCTCTTAGTTATGCAGCCTCTAAGCCAGGCTTTCTAGCCCTCTTGCCTAGTCAGAGTTCTCTAACATTCTGTTGATTTTATAGATTCCCTTTTCACTTAGCCGAGTAGAATTTATCTCATTTGTTGGCAGCTAGAAACCCTGACAGTTACACACAAACAACTGTGCTGGTTTTGAGGGTTTTTAAAAAGAAATACAATCTTCCCATCTAGTCACTTCTAATTGTGACCTCAGTGAGGGCTGTAGTTCAGGACATTAGTAAATAATGCATAAACTTCCATGATTTCAGAAAAGTCCTCAAAGTTGCTTTTGTAGATAATTCTGGATAATATCAACAATCTGAAAAATAACCAACATTTGCTCCCCTCCAAATATGAGATGATTTATCAGAGCTCCTCAGGATGGAAAAAGAAGTCTGGCATCAAGATCCCTTTTAAGTCATTTAGAGTTATTTGCATAAAAAGATACACAGAGGGAACCAGCAGTTAGCATAATGGCTATGTCGCTGGACTCCCACGTGGTCAACCGCAGTTCGCATCCCGGACCTGGTGGCTTAAAACTCACGCCGGGCGCGTGTGCGTACGTGCCCAAGATCCCAAGAGGAGAATGGAGGAGAAGGGATTGTGGCATGACCATCCCCCCTGGGGGGTGATTTCTCGCTTTCTGTCTCTATGTCTCTCTCTGTCTGTCTGGCGAGTGCACGTGCCCTACAGTGAAAATCTCTCAAAAAAAAAAAAAAAGATACATGGAGGGGGCGGAGAGGGGGCAAAGTTAAATTTTAACATTACTATGTATTTGATTAAATGATTTGTACTATTTTAAGAGCTAAAATTACGAAAGAAAATAACATATGGTGAGATGTACTATAACAGTGGTTAAAGAACATACTGTATTTCTTTGTATGTTTTTTATAAATAGGTATTATTATGTGTTTCTAATTCCTCAGAGTCCAGCATATTCAAAAAAGACAGTCTCTAAATATCATACATATGTACTTATATAATCAGTCTTTGCATAAAAGAATGTTTAATTTTCAAGACATAAATTATTAGGCTGCCAAAAGAATCCATCTACATAACACTGTGTTTATGTCGAAGTTTCATCAGTCATGTGATGTTCAGTTTGGTAAGGAGTCCATATGTTCAGCCTGGGTTAGAAAGTATACAACTAGAGCTGCCAGAATAGAGATTTATGTTTCCATCCACTGGCACAATGGACTGCCAAGTATCTTTGCTAAATCTTTGTTTAGTCCCTTCTTTGATGTTGTAGCAGTGCAATATTCTTTATTTGGAATGAAATATCTGTAATACAGAAATACATAGTGAGCACAATCCTTTCTAAACTATTCAAAGGCATTCTGTTGTTTTGTGAAGCCCTGCTATGGAACCAGAGATAGTATATGCTAATTATTTGCTTCTTGGCAAATCACTCTTCAGATGATCAGATTCTGTCATTCAAAAACTCAGTGAGACCTATTAAAAGCTGATAATCTTTTCCTTTGATGTAAAAAATAGTAATCAATTTGTTCAAAATTTTAATTCTTGGGGCCAGCATGTGGTGTGGCAGTTGAGGCACTGGACTTCCACATGGCTGACCACGGTTCAAGTTCAAGATCTAGTGACTTGCTTTTTCACTTTCCCTCTCTCTCTGTCTCTGGTGAGAGCACATACTCTCTAGCAAATTAAAAAAAATAATAATGATAAATAAAATTGGGTAAATAATTTTAAAAATTCTTCTAAATACAACATGAATAATACTATGAATAATATCTATCCTGAAGAGCTGGAGTATTACAAAAATATTTTTTTTATCTCAATCAATATGCCAGATTTAAATATCCTTGAACCTGAGCAAATGTGCAAATCTTTTAGAAGAAACATAATTACTAACACAACCTACTAATTTTGAGAGATTTCTATTTTTTTACCATTTCAATTATTTTAAAATATATTCACAGAATTGTATAACCATCACCAAAATTCAAATTAGAATATTTTTATCAACCTAAAAGGAAGACTTGTACATATCAGCAGTTACTTCCCACTTTGCTTCAACTCTCCCACATTCTTGACCCTAGGCAGTCACCAATATATTTTTGTTTCTATGAATTTGCCTATCCTGGACATTTCATAGGGATGGAATCATATGCGATTCTCTGTGACTGAATGATTTCACTTAGCATAATTTGCTTAATCCTTGTTATAGAATATATATCAGAATGTCAATTATTTTTATCATCAAATAACATTCCTTTGTATGAATATATTATCTACTAATTTGTCACCTGATATTCATTTGGATTATTTCTGTTTTATGGCTATTATAAATAATGCTGCCATAAACATTCATATAAAAATTTTTCTTTGAACATAGATTTTTATTTCTTTTATTTCTCTAGGTATGGAATTGCTGGTTTATATAGCAAAGCTATCAATTTTTTAATCTATAGAGGAACTTCCAGTTTTCCACAGTGACAGCATCATTTTATAATCCCCATAGCAGTTGCATATGATTTTAAATATCAAAACATGTCCTATTCTTGTAATTTATAAAAACTTTTCTTTTCTTTTCTTTTCTTTTCTTTTCTTTTCTTTTCTTTTCTTTTCTTTCCTTTTCTTTTCTTTCTCCCCCTCCCCCTTTGGCTATAGGACATATGTACTTGGAAAAGGGAAAGTGAGAAATTAAACCCGTAAGGGGGATGGCCATGCTACCATCCCTTCTTTTCCCAGGATTTTGGGCACACACACACACACACACACACACACACACACACATATGCCCATTGTGTTTTTCATGCCACTGGATCTTGGACTCAACCCGTGCAGTTGGTATGTGGGATCCAGCATCTTAACCACCATGCCACCTACTGACCCTGAATTTCTACATTTAATAAAATAATATTTCCTAGTCTTTGAGTAAAATTTAAATGAATGGACTTTCCAATTATTTGAAAATTATAGCTTAGAATCCAAAATATTACATGATAATTTATATTTAGAAGACTGGTTTATATTATTTACTTTTCAAATAAGGGATTTTTTTTCTCTATTACATATTTTGTTTATAAGTTGTATAAAAACTTCCAAACAGGGGCTGGCAGGTGGGGTGGTGGTCAGGAGCGCTGGACTCCCACATGGCTGACTGCAGTTCGAGTCCTGGACCCAGCGGCTTGCTTTCTCACCTTCTTTCTCTCTCTCATTCTGTCTGTCTCTGGTCAAATTAAAATAAATAAATGGATAACGAAAATAAAGTTCAATAAAGAAAAAAAAAAAAACAAAACTTCCAAACAATCCATTACAGTCTACTTTTTCAATCACTGCATAACTGCATAATAAGCAATGCCTTCCTCTGGTCTCTCAGTAAATAAATGAGAAGTCCATTTAGTAAGAGAAAACAGAAAATTATAATTATGCACATCATTTATAATTTCCATTTTTTAAATAATTATTTTATTTAATTTTATTTATTTATTTTAATTTGATCAGAGAGGGAGAGAGAGAGAAGACAAGCCACCAGTTCTGAGACTTGAACTACAGTTGGCCATGTGGGAGTCCAGTGCCTTTAACCACCACACCACCTGGCAGTCCCTATAATTTCCATTTTTTAAAGAGGTTTTTGCTATTAGGTGTATGTGCTTCCTGAAGAAACAGAGATGGAGAGACAAAAAGCAAGCAATTATCACCTGGGGGCATGGCCATGCTATAATCCTTTATCTTCCATTTTTTTCTTTTTAATTGATTTATTTACACTCATTCACACTGTACATTAATACATTATACAAAATAAGATTTTCTATCCAGAATACACTGTATGTTGGCTCAATAAAGGATGTTACCATACATGTTATAATCAACAAATAATTTTCCATTTCTTGTTTTTAATACGTTTTGCTTTATTTTATTTTTCCTCCCCCTTGATTCCCTATCTCTCGCCCTCTGTCATTTCCAACCCCACTTCCACACTGTCTCAGGTATCTACAGTTGTTTTCCATGTCTTTTTTTTTTTTCAGATTTTATTGAATCATTACGTCTTAATTAATTTAAAAACTTTCAATAGCAAGCACAGCTGATACATACATATCTATGAACATATGCCTGACTTAAGACATAAACCTCAGTGAGTAATATGAACATACTATAAAGTAGCACATAGCTGTGGCTATATAGCTTACTGTAGTCATTAAATAGGTATTTTTTAATGCAGTTTTTAATTTCAAGAAAAACAATTTGGTTTGTTTTTGTTTTATAGAGGTGTTCACTATAGAGCACTTGCACTCACCAGGAAGACAGAGAGAGACAGAGAGATAGAAAGCAAGAAATCCCCCCCTAGGGGGGATGGCCACACTGTAATCCCTTCTCCTCCATTCTCCTCTACAGATCTTGGGCACGCATGCAAACATGTCCGGCATGAGACCAGGTCCAGGACAACTACATGGGAGTCCAGCAACATAGCCATTATGCCAACTGCTGGTCCCCAGTTTTAGTTTTTGTTTTTTTTTTCTTCTTTTTTTGGAGAGGTTTTTGCTATAGGACGCGTGTGCGCGCCAGACAGAGAGATAGAAAGTGAGAAATCACCCCCCAGGGGGGATGGCCACGCCGCAATCCCTTCTCCTCCATTCTCCTCCCAGGATCTTGGGCACGCACACACACGCGCCCAGCGTGAGTTTTAAGCCGCCAGGACTTGAACCGCAGTCGACCACATGGGAGTCCAGCGACATAGCCATTACATTAGCTGCTGGTCCCAATAGAGCAAATCTTAACATGATTTAAACTCAGCTGTTGTCCCCAACTTTTGGACAATTCCAGCCAGCCTCTTGGTCAACTCGTCCTCTTAGGTTGGCAGAACAGAAAAATTGAGGTGTTCAGTAAAAGGAAAGTGTCCTATACAAAATATAAGTGAGAGAGTGAGGTACAGAAACCATCGGTTACATTCTAAAGTTTGTCTGTATTTACACAGTTAAAAAGGAAGGATGCTGGTGACTGACTAAAGCTTAGTTGCTATGATTGGCTGTAACTTACCAACCAACTCAGATAAACAGCATGTACGATTTTGACTTGTAGGAATCAAAGTATGGGAGTACAGCGGCTGTTTTAGGCCAAAATAGTTTAACAAAAGACTATTTTGAGGATAATTGATAAATGTAGAAAACTATGTGTTCTAAAATAATGTGTTAACTACATGCCCTTCATTCATTTATTTTATATGAATTTTTATAGAAAAGCAAATTATTTATCAAAAATAAAATTTAGGTGTCAGTTTGCTCACTGAATTACTTGCAAATAGCCAGTAATTTTATTTTTCTCTTCACTAGAAGTTCAGAAATTATGCTTTATTTTTGCTCCGTTTACCTGTTTCACACCAAAAAGTTCAGTAATTGAATGCTTAAGCCCTAACTGCTTATGATTAAAATGTTGTTTAGTTAAGTTCCGTGATTTTCAGGAAGCTAAAAAATAAATGTAATCTTATACCAATAAAATACTGTAGTCATGCATTACTTACAAATGGGAATATGTTATGAGAAATACATCAATGTGCAAGTATCATGGAATGTTTTCATACAAAGACTAGATGGTATATCCTACTATACACCTAAGCTATATAGTTTAACCTATTGCTCCTCGGCTACAAATTTTGCAACAGTGTTTACCGGAAACTATATAACACGATAGTAACTATTTATGTATCTAAACATAGAAAAAGTATAGGAAAATACTGTATAAAAGATGTTTTTAAAATAGTACACCTATATAATACACTTTCTGTAAACGGAGCTTGCAACTCAGGAAGGTGCTCTGGGTGAGTCACTGAGTGAGTGATGAGTGAATGTAAAGGCTTAGGACATTACTGTACACTATCAAAGAACTTATAAATACTGTATCTTAGGCTACAGTCAATTTACTTATTTATTTTTAAGGCCTTTGCCATAGGACAAATACTCTCATCAGAGAGAGAGGGACAGTGAGAGGGAATGTGAGAAATCATCCCTCAGGGGGGATGACCATTCTGTAGTCCCTTCTCCTCCATTCTCCTCTTGGGAATTTGGTCATGTATGCACACTCACCCAGCATGATTTTCAAGTTACCAAATCCAAGACTCAAACTGTGATCAGCCATGTGGGAGTCTAACTCCTTAACCACTATGCCACCTGGTAGCCCTAACACTAAATTTGTTTTAAAAATAGTAAATTGACCTTAGCTTACTGTATATTTTTTCTCTATAATTTCTTCAATTTTTAAAAATTTTTTACTTTTTTGTAGTAGCACTTAGCTTAAAACACAAACACATGGTACAGATGAACAAAAATATTTTTTCTTTATATCCTTATTCTATAAGCTCTTTTCAATTTAAAATAAATTTAATTTTTAGTTCAACCTGTTACATAGTCAGTAGTGTGCCATACTATGAAGCTGGAAGCCACATGCCTATCCTGGTTCAAATCACTGGTCAGGTCACCCTGAAAACAACCCATGTATATGTATGCATGCCCAGGATACTGGAAGGGGATCGTGATACGACTGAGCCCTGTGGAAGGCTCTTCTCTCTCCCTCTGCTTCTCTCTCTCATATATACACATATACTCTATCATGAATTTATTTTATTATTTTATTTTATAAACTTTTTTGTTAAAAATTAAGATACAAATACACACATTGGCCTAGGCCTACATAGGGTCAGAATCATCATATCACTGTCATTCACTAACATATAATTGTCCTACTGGAAGGGCTATGACAAACAAGTCTATATGAGATTAAATCAGGCACAAGAGAAAATTATGCAATCAAGAGATATAGGAAACAGATGTAGGAGGCTGCTGCTGGCATGACATGGCATGCTGGGGTTTTTGTTGTTGTTGTTCTCTATTTGTTAGGTTTTTGCCATAGGGAGCCTGTGCTCACTGGAGAAGGACAGAGAGAGAGAGAGAGAGAGAGAGAGAGAGAAACAATGAGAGGGAAAGTAAGAAATTACCCAGGGGATGACCATATCACAGTCCCTTCTCCATTTTCCTCGTGGGATTTTGGGCACACGTGCACATGTGCCTGGCCTGAATTTCAAACTGCCAGGTCTGAGACTCAGACTGCAGTCAACCATGTAGGAGTCCAGAGCCTTAACCACCATACCACCTGCTGGCTCCAACATACTGTTTTGCACTAAGCGTTTTTTTAATAAGTAGAAGGAACACACTCTAAAATAGTGATAAGTGGTATGATACAGTAAATACCTGAACCAGTAACATAGTTATTCATTATCATCACCAAGTATGAGGTACCATACTGTACATAGCTGTAACTGCTATGCTATTTTCTGGCAGAGCAGCATCATCACAAACATGTGAGTAATGTGTTGCACTGTGATGTTATAATAGATACAATGTCACTAGGCAAAAGGAATTTTTCAGCTCCAATATATCATATGGAACCATCATGGTATATGCATTCACTCATTGATGGAAATGTCATTATCCAACACATGACTATTTTATGTAACAACTTGTACTGTTCTTGTGCCTAGAATAACTATACTCAATGCCCCTACTCCCCAAAATAAGGCACTAAGCACACTTGTTTTGATAACTTATTCACTGAAGAAATATTTTCCAAATGTCTACCAATTGCCAGGTTTGGAACTAGTAGCAGAATCTATGAGAACTAAAAATCTCTTTCATTCTTCTTTTGATCCTGTACAACTTACAGAGGGCACTCTTATTACTTCTAAGATTTCCAGCCCTTCAGTTCCTCAGGATCCTGAATGTCCATATGTATGCCCAGAATATTTTCAGGCCAATCTGAAGGTCCAAACCCATGGTCAGCCATATGGCTTCCAGTCTTGCAGAGTACTTCCTTCCTACTATGCCACAGTGGCTGGGTCAACACTGGAATTCTTATATACAACTTACCATTTTTTCTTTTTTATTTACCTTTATGTATTTATTTATATTTTAATTTGACCAGAGAAGGATAGACTGAGAGTGAGAGAGAGAGGGAAAGTGAGAAAGCAAGCCACCAGGTCTAGCATCCTTGACCACCATACCACCTGCTGGCCCCACAACTTACCATTTCTTTTTAAAGAATTATTTTATTTAACTAACTTACTTTCTTCCTTTCTCTCTCCCTCTCCCCCTTCTTTCTTTCCTTTCCTTTCTTTTTTTCTTTTCTCTTTTCTTTTCTTTTCTTCCCCCTCCCCCTCTCTTTCTTTAAATTTGACCAGAGAGGGACAGAACAAGAGAGAAAGAGAGGAAAAGTGAGAAAGCAAGCTGCTAGGTCCAGGACTTGAAGTGTAGTTGGCCATGTGGGATTCCAGCACCCTTATCCACCACGCCACCTGCTGGCCTACAATTTATCATTTTTATAAATTATCAGCATAGAGGGTATAAAATAACTATGTTGCCCAAGAATACAGATTTTATTTGAATGCCTGCTGCTAACTTGCAATCATTGTTTTTCTGCTACTTTCTACTCATATAGCATTATATGCAACAATAGTTTATAGAAGAGAAGTAAATAAAAATGCATTACCAGCTTAATAAATCATGGTATAACTAATTTGTAATCTAATAACTCCTCTCCTGCCTTATAAATCTAATACATTTCTAGTATCTACTAATCTTCTCTCCAAATGATTAAACTCTTATTTTCCCCTCAGTGAATTTCCTCTCAATTACTGTTGTTTAGGGTTCTATTACCTCTAACCACAAGTCTTACCACTCCTCCTAAATAGCCCTCCTCTCTCTATTCTTACCTATGTTTTTGTCAGAGTAATCTTCCTGAAGAATATATCTAGGCTTGCCCTTCAAATGAAAAAAACAATCTCCAATGACCATTCTGTGACTGGTATGGCCTAACTCTTTGGTTTAAAGTTTAGAAAGGTTACAACTCTTATTTTTCTCAATAAACTGTATCAGGAAGAACTGTTAGTTTAATAGGAAGACCAATGTTTTTCTCTCAAGGCCTCTCCTCTCCCACTGAATAAAGGATCCCATAAACATGGGAACTTAATTTAAAAGCCAATCCTCCTTCCAAATGCTTTGAAATGATAAAAGTTCACAATAATATGACCAGTTTTTCAGCAGCCCTAACACAAAGAATATCCAAAGTAGGTCCACCATGCCAGAGAGACAAATGAGGAGAGTTTTGGCTATACCTACAGAATGCACCAGCACTAGGCTTTCCTCCCATCTCTATTCAAACTCTGATGTTAATAAGTCCAGGTTACTATTCCAGACCCCCTTTCATGTTGAAGTTCTCATGGGGCCCGTTCCTGCTATACACTTGCTTGAGACATTCATAGTCTAATAAGTAGGTTTTAAAAAAAGATCCAATAGGTAAGTTTTTAAAATGTCTTTCCATCCAGGAGGTTCCTTGTCCTCTAAACAACTGAGATCACAAAGTCAAGTCAGAAAATTAGACATGACAACAAAGAATTTCAGCATGACTAGTGCTTATAGTAGAGGTGTATCTATGAAGTAGAAGAGGCACAAGGAAGGAATAGTTTATTTTGTTTAGGAAAGTTAAAAAAAAAAAAAACCCTTGTCAAAGTTGGAACCTTATACTCAAAAACAAATAGATTGCCAAGTGGATATGGTTCAGGATAGAGTTGCAAAGGGGATGGGTATGGGACACTGTGGACATGATATAAGAAACTATAGATGTGAATCAGCATGATATGCTATGGAATGTTTGGAGAAGTAGTTTTATATGGATGGAGCATCAAGTAAGAGTGAGTTAGGAGGAAAGAGAATGATGAAGATTAGGCTACGAAGAAGCAAAAGTTTTCAAATTAGGAGACATGGAGGTATTTTAGGAACATGCATGTCTACAGTGTAAATATGTGCATCTTGCTGAAACAATTATTTTCACTTTATGATGAGAGAAGAATTTATGGTGATTCTTTTTTCTAACATCAAAAGTAAATTTGTATGCCTTTGATGATAAGTAAACTCACTAAACACCTACACTCTCTAGGAGGTCATCAGTGATATGGTAAATAATTTGTGGAAAGTGACACTGCATCCAAAGGTCAGATCATCCCAATCCTGTCATTATTTTACATCTTAAATCTTTTTAAAAATTCTTTTCTTAAGCATAAGTTGTAAATAGAAAAGCATTCACATTATAAGTGTGCATCTTGATGAAGTACAACAAAATGAGCATATCTGTGTAAACACTGTCCAGGTCAGGAAATAGAATACTGAGGTGGTGTGGTGGTTAAGACACCTAAATCCCCTATAACCAATTGCACGGTTCGAGTCTCACACCCAGGAGCATGAAAAACATGCAGGTGCATGTATGTGCTTTCTCTCTCTTTCACTGTATCTCTCCAGCAAGTGTGTATGCCCTATAGCACACATTAAAAAAAAAAATAGAATGTTACCACCTACTTTTTTTTTTGAGAGGTTGATCGCTATAGGGCGCATGCACTCGCCAGACAGACAAAGAGAGACATAGAGACAGAAAGTGAGAAATCACCCCCCAGGGGGATGGTCACGCTGCAATCCCTTCTTCTCCATTCTCCTCTTGGGATCTTGGGCACGCACACACACGCACCCTGCGTGAGTTTTAAGCCACCGGGTCCGGGACACGAACCACAGTTGACTATGTGGGAGTCCAGCGACGTAGCCATTACGCTAATTGCTGGTTCCCTTACCACCTACTTTTAAGAAGTCTTTGCTATGTGCCAGACACACTGAAATACTTCATATAGATTTTGTGACAGACTAGGTATGGGATGGTAAGAGTAGTCAGAAATCAATGTCAGAAATTCAAGTTCTTTAACAAGATATACAAGACATTATCAAAGTCCTTTCCCAGTCTCTTCTGTATTTGCTTCCTTCACAAAACTTTATGTTCTACTTAAGTGACAATTTACTTGCCATCTCCTTGATACACATTCTGATTCTCTCTTTCCATACCTTGCTTATGCTGTTTCTTCCTGAATATCCCCCTTTCTCAGCTCCTTCCTTTGCTGTGCTTTTCCTGGCACACACAAGCTTAAAGTCTTTTTTCAAGATCCGGCTTCAATATCCTCTTTTCCATGATAAAAAAAAAATTTAAAAATCACTTTTTCAGACATTTCCACAGCACTTTATATATTCTCCTGCTATAACTCTTATCTTTTCCTACATTATATCATTGCTATTTTAGTTTATTAGTTTGTTGCAGATAGGTTTACTCATACATCATTTATATCTGTTTGCTAATGAAATAGCATCTTAGAGAAATATCATCTTAAAGCAATAATTATTTCATATGCATCATTTTATCAACCATCAACCACCAACCAACACTTAAACTCCCTGTTTTTTATTTTTCCTTTTCCTGTTTTTTTTTTTTTTCCCTGTAGGGCACATGTGCTTACCAGAGAGACAGAGAGAGAGAGAAGGAAAAAGAAAGATAAAGTGAGAAAGCATGGTGATTAAAAGTGCTAGACTCCTACATGTCCGACAGCAGTTTGAGTCCCAGACCTGGTGACTTGCTTTGTCCGTTTCCTCTCTCTCTCTCATTCTGTCCCTCTCTGGCCAAATTAAAATTAATTAATAAATAAAATAAAGTTAAATTTAAAAATCTTTAAAATAAATAAATACATAAAGTAAAATATAAGATATAAAAGATTTTTTATTGCCAGAGAACATATAAACTCACCAGGTAGGCAAAGACAGAGATAGATATATATATAGAGAGAGAGAGAGAAAAGGCACTCTCCATTGAAGCATGGTTATGCCACATCCTTTTTCCTCCATTTCTCCATCCCATCAGAATTTGGGGCACATACATACATGTGCCTGGCATATTTTTCAAGCTGATTGCTCAGGGTTTAAACAGTAGCTGGCCATATGGGCTCCCTATGCACATCACTTAACTACTATGCTATGGGACCAATCCATATAAAAGATTCTTTGTAATAATGGCTTATTGGATTAGACTACATGACTTTTTTTTTTTTTTTCTTTTTTGGAGAGGTTTTTGCCATAGGGTTTTTGCACTCGCCAGAAAGACAGAGAGAGACAGAAAGACAGAAAGCGAGAAATCACCCCCTGGGGAGTAGCCACACAGCAATCCCTTCTCCTCCATTCTCCTCTCAGGGTATTGGGCACTCATGCACACACGCCTGGCGTGAGTTTAAGTCACCAGGTCCGGGACTCAAACCACGGTCTACTACATGGGAGTCTAGCGACATAGCCATTACGCTAACTGCTGGTCCCTAGTCTGTAACACTTTTATGGTCTTTTTTTCCTTTGTTTGTTTGTTTGTTTGTTTGTTTTGGAGAGGGTTTTGTTTTGTTTTGTTTTGTTTTGCTATTGGGCACATGTGCTCGCCAGAAAGACAGAGAGAGATAGACAGAAAGCAAGAAATCACCCACCAGGGGGATGGTCACACCACAATCCTTTCTCCTCCATTCTTCTCTTGAGATCTTGGACATGCACGCACATGTGCCCGGTGTGAGTTTAAGCCACCGGGTCCGGGACTTGAACTGCAGTTGACTACATGGGAGTCCAGCATGACATAGCCATCACGCCAACTGCTGCATAGAACTGTATGACTTTTATACCACAACAGAAAGTGCATTTAAATTTTTCAATATTCTCATAGGCAATAAAAATATATTATTTGTAGAGTGATAGATATATGGCTATTCAAACACATGTAACATACTCTGCCATTTAAAAAAATTATATATTCTTATCATCCATCAAGAACAAAATTTCAGGTAAAGCATGCTGGTTTTCATCACTACATGAGGACTCACAAAGTGGAAGCAAAGATTCTACCTGACTTATATTTTTAAAATGAGCCTTAGTTTGGGCTGCCCTTAAACACTAAGTATAAGACAATAAAAAAATCATATTATTTATGATCTTGAGTTAGCTATTCCTTTCTCAGGATTAGTAAATCATACAGATATTACAAAAATCCTTTATCTTTCCTGCACATTCTCATCGGTCTCACCTGTCTTCTCCAATGCCATCATACACAAATACACTCATTAAAGCAAAGATCAAAGTACATGTTCCAGTGCTGATCTAGTGCATTATAAAATGTTTGTGGAATTTAAGTAAATGGAAGAATAAATAAAGTGTATTTATGAAAAATGGAACAAAATTTTTTCTTCCCCTATCTTCTCTAGGATTTTAGTCCATAGTCTTTCTGAACTGTCTTAGTAAAATTATTTAGTAGGTGGCTCCTTGCAAAGAGAACTAATCTAGTCTTTGTTTTATATATAGCTACACATTTCATTTGAAGATACCTTAGATTGTAAGGAATTATTTAATAATAGGGAAGTATCTGAGGTAATATTTCTACTAGATACCATTTCATTAGATACCAAAATGTTTTTTCTTAATTAAAACTTCTAAAAGTGTTATAATATAAATTCTCATTTGAGTAAAAAGTAAACTTACCTTGCTAACTATACAGATGTTTGGTTTAGATTAGAGAATTTGAAATTAGTTATCTAACCCCTTTATTATGTCTTTGACAAAGAATGAAGTACTTGCAACTTTATTTGGCTGTTCTAAACAGTCATTTCAAAAGTGACTGTGACATACTTTCTTCAGGTATATATGAATCTCTGACAATACAGGTTATTTTGTTTTATCTAGACAGATTAATGTATAAGAGATACACTTTTGTAGGCTTGAAAAGAGAAATTTCTGCCCATTCCCAATTCATGGGGATATATATTTTCATTTCTTATTCAAGGGAAATGGTATGATAGTGTTAACCATACTTTAATTATTATTGTCACCCCACCTCCATCACAGGATGATCACCAATAATAAAGCAAACACAGCTTAAAAACAAAATAGAAATGTATAAAACAGAAAAACATGGTTTAAAGTCAAGCTAAATTTAGTACCTGAAATACTGATTGTTGAAGGTAGTGGAAAATTACTTTTCTCAAAATTATAATTAGTTTCTGCCCCCAAAGATTTTAATGCCTGGACACCCCTGAAGCCTCCTCCTCTTGGGACTGAGAAAAACACTTAAATGGGTGTATTAGTTATATAAACATAGCAAGTACCTGACAATTACTTTTAGGAATATTAAGTAACTTAAACTTAAGGCAAATATTTTACATTAAAAAGGTAAGCATTCTAATGGATTATAGGGAAAATCATGATAAATATTACATAGAAAAATACTCATGACTTTTCTGATGACCCAATATTTGTAATAATGGTGCATTTAAAGTTGTTTCTATAGAATCTACTGTCTATTTAAGAATAGATACAAGTTATTTGTCTTGTATTTTCTCTGTATTGCATAGTGCCTTTGAAACTATCACTTGGGTCAGCTCTGGTGCAACAGTAAATCACTGCTCAAGAGAAGCAGGTCCCCACATGGTGATTATGGGTTTGAATCTTCTACCTGGTCAGCCTAAAACATGCTGGGCATGTGTGCGAGTGCCCAAGCTCCGACAGGACGGAGAACTGCAGGAAGGAGTCATGATATGACCAGATTCTATAGAGGATGCTCTTGTCTCTCTCTGTCTCTGTCTCTCACTCTCTCATGCTTGTGCATATACTGCATCATGAATAAAGGGAAATGCATTTTTTTTAAAAAAGCAACTATCATCGTGTTTTCGTGGAGGTCTGAGAGTTGTTTATGGAAATTAGGTAAATATTCTTAGGTAAATATTCATTCAAAAAAGTTACTGAGCTTCTGCTATGTGCCAGACATTGTTGTAGATAATGGATATAGAGCATCATACAAGACTGGTATTGTTCTCAGTTCCTGGGACTACCAACAGGAAAGAAGAAGGTGGTAGTAAGTGACAGCACAAATTAAACAACTACAAATCATGCTATGTAATGACAAGTGCTAGAAAGAAAGAAAAAAAAAGGCAGAGTAAGGAATAGAGAGTGATGGTGGAGAGGAAAGGGCAGGGTAAATATTTTAGATATTCAGGGAGGACATGAAGAAGTGATATTCGACTTGGGGGAAGAGATGTCTCTCAGAAGCAAAGGGACTACATGAGAGGACTAAGACATCATGGGCATAAACTAGAGGGACAATAGTCGGGGCAGTAAGAAGTGGTCAGGTTTGGATATATTTGTTAACAGGACTTGCTGATGTTTCATGTGTGGCATATGAGAATGACTCCCATGTTATTGCTCTGAACAAGTAGGTAAATTTGGTTGCCAATGAACACAAAGGGAAATACTGAGTGGAAGGCACAGTTTTAGGAGCTGTTTGAGATTCTTATTCTTACCTGCCATTCAGTTTTGGAGTTCAGGGAAGTGGTTATGGCTGGAGGCAAATTTAGGAGAACATAGGGTGTTTACATTCCCAGTACTTAGTGAGATTACCTAAGGAGAGAGCACAGATGAAGGACCTACAGGCCCAGCTGTGGTGGCGTAGGATGTAGGGGTGCTGCTGTGTAATGCTAGAGCCATCTGAGAAAGGTTTGGAATCATGTTCCAGATCTACCTGAACAAGAGGATGCTCACCGGTGTACTGTAATACTGGCTGGCTGCAGGGCTTTGGAGAAATTTGTGGAATTAAGATTGTGGATTCCCTATTGAGGATGCCTCTCTCTGTCTCCCTTAATAAAATGAATAAACTTGGAAGAAGAAAAAAAGCCCTAAGGAACACACCAACAAGAGAACATGAAAACCAGTGACAGGATTAAAATGGTCATGATAGAGGACAGGTGTAGAGAAGTACATGAAAGTCCTCCCAGAGAATGAAGCAAATTGCCCTGTGACTTAGAAAGGGGTGGAGATAGGCCTGAAGTTGCCCATAAAAGAAGTTCATGAAGAGGTTTGGACCTATGAACCCTGGGAATTCTTATCTAGGATTCATTCTAAGTGAACTTTGGGTTGTATTTTCCTTCTGACCTCCTCTTTCTAAAGTCTTGTGAAAAACTGTATCCTGCTTTATGCTGGAACGGATCAAAGTGACATGTGGGTTTCCTACAGTGTGGTCAATAAGTGAATATGTGTGGGACCAGAAGTTGGTGTAATGGCTATGTTGCTGGACTTCCACATAGTCAACCATGGTTCAAGTCCTGGATCCAGTGGCTTAAACTCATGTGGGGTGCATATGCGTGAATGCCAAAGATCCCAAGAGGAGATTGGAGGAGAAGGGATTACCAGCGTGGCCATCCTCCCTGGGGGGTGATTTCTCACTTTCTGTCTCTCTGCCTCTCTCTGTCTTCTGATGAGCACATGTGCCCTAGCAAAAACCTCTCCAAAATAAATAAATAAATAAATAAATAAGTGAACGTACGCTAGAGTAAGACATAGGAGACAAATTCCTGTTCCTTATGAGTTGAAAAATCAGTTAGAAGATGTATTAAGTAGTTTAGGTGAGAGATCACGAAATCACAAATAAGTACTAAAAATGGAAAAGAAAAAAATAGATTAAAAGGAGGTTGGTAGGTAATCATAAGGAAGATAGAGAAAAACTTTTCTTTTTTAATCGCCAGAAAGCACATGTGCACTCCAGAGACAGAGAAAGAGGGCGACAGAGAAAGCACTACCCTCATGGGGGATATGGTCAAGCATCAAGAAAAGCATAGCAGAATGCATCATGACTTTCCTAATAACCTAATATAATCCCTTTTCCTCCATTTCTCCATCCTGTTGGGACTTGGAGGCATGCATGCACATGCACCCGATGTGCTGTTCATGCTGCCAGCAATTTGAAACGCTGTTGGCCATGTAGGATCCAGCTCCTTTAACCACTAGGCCACGGGGATGGCCCAGGAAAAATTTTTAAACAGTTCTGGAATTTCCCCTAGGATCTATTGAATAAATTACCATTAATCACAATAAGAACTACAGGAGGACCATGTCTTAGCAGAGATGATGATGAAATAATGCAATGGATTAAATGTTTTATGTCCCCTTGAACTTCACGTGTTGAAATGCAAATCTCCAAGGTAATAGTATTAGAAGTGGGGCCTTTGAGAGATGATAAGATCACGGGAGAAGTGCCAGAAATGGAATTAGTGCCCTTATTAAAGTGGACTGAGAGACCCCCTTGCCCTTTCCACTATGTTAGGACAGAGTGAGTAGGTGTTATTTATTTAAAAATGGGTCCTCATCACACACTGAATCTGTCAGTGCCCTGATCTTGAACTGCCTAGCCTCCAAAACTTTGAGAAATAAATTTTTGTTGTTTATAAGCTACCCAATTTATAGTATTTTGTTATAACAGCCCAAATGGACTAAGATAGTTGATAATTAAGTTTTGAACTTACTGGGGATTTGGCAGAAGAGTTCAAGAAGTTGGAAACAGTACCCAGCTCACTAAAACTTTCAGACTATACAGTTATGCAGCATAGAATAAATTACTGTGAGTGTAAATGGTACTGATACACCTCTTCAAAAACAGAAGATGCACCATTTTTATCATTTCAGGCTTAAGAAAAAAATGTCCTTTATCTAGCACATCCTTTCTTGTCACTGGAAATTAAAATCTCCTCTTTTGGATATGCTTGAACATCTTGTAATTTTGTGCCTCCATGTTTTGCAAACTCTTGTTTATACTTGTAATTCTGTTCCCTCATCCCTGTCTGAGTTCTCTTAATATGCAACTTAAAAATGACATTTCTCTGTTAAGCTACCTTGACTCTATCAGATATAGTTTATACATGCCTTGGACTTGATAATAAATTCTATTTTCTATCTATAAGCCTGTTGAATATTAGGAATCATGGGCTTGTCTGTGTGTCCTTCATCTCCACTAGACTAGTTCTTTCAACTAGTGACTATACCTTCTATTTATCCAGAACTTCCAATTTGAAGTGGGGTACTTTGAAAAAGAAGTGTGTGTGTGTGTGTGTGTGTGTGTGTGTGTGTGCATGCGCACACACGCATGTGTAGTGGCAAAGGTCAGTTAGGACATTAGTTTCAATGTGAGCATGCATAACTCATGCATATCACAGAAAATCACTGAAAGGAAGAATGTTACAGGCATCAGATATGACATGGATCCTGTATTTAATACAAAGAGAGAAATAAGGCCCAGTCACAGTAACACACACTGGTAGATACTGCTACTTGGTCATCTCATGAGTTTGATTCTTAACCCACTCTAAAAAGCTGGGCCTGGTGGTGCTCACCTGTAGTACCAACTACTTGAGAGGCTGAGTCAGGCAGATCACAATTTAATAAGACCCTATACATAAAAGAAAGTGGGGAGAGAATAAGATAAATTACCATTGTTGTTAATGCTCAATCATTAATTACCTGAAGTATTTATTAAAAATGTAGATCATTGGACCCTCTCCTGATTCTGACTTGGGATGTCTAGAATGAGAACCA
>NW_006199558.1:1896812-1901311 GCF_000334495.1 Tupaia belangeri chinensis
GAATGCCATGTTTAGGAAATTATTGGGTTGTCTGAAAAGTGATGACACACTTTGGCATAGCAACACATAGAAAAATACATCATGACTTCTCAATGACCTAATAAAACTAAAGAGGCTCACAGAGATCCTACTGTCTTAGAAATCTTTTCATTGTGCCTCAGGCTAAAAGAAATACTCCAAAGTCTCATTTATTAAGTAGCTAGGTCCAAACAAATCAATAGTTGTAGTTGTTTAAACAGTCCAATAGATGTCACTGTGTTTCCCTCAAAAAATTAACTATCTCATAGAATCCCTAAAAATTCTGAGGTACCCCAGGATATAGCAACACATAGTTTATGAGTCTCAGCTTAAAGGAAACATTTTTCTGGCATAGCATCTAAATAAAATATCTGAATGGCCCTTCTATAGGAAGACTGTGCAACAAAATGGACAAGTGCTTTGTACAGTTCATCACTTTTTAGATCATTTGCTGCTGTTTCAATATGGTTGTTGCTGTTATAGAACAACAATACCAAACATTTTTCTCTTTCAAGAGGCATGGAGCTAGTATTTTAAATTTTGTGAAGTACAGATGATCTCTTGCATATTCTTTTTTCATCTTTTCTCTTACAGCCTTTAGGCTTGTAAAAACCATATCGGGGGAACCAGCAGTTAGCGTAATGGCTATGTCGCTGGACTCCCATGTAGTCGACCACGGTTCGCGTCCCAGACCCGGTGGCTTAAAACTCACGCCGGGCGCGTGTGCGTGTGTGCCCAAGATCCCGAGAGGAGAATGGAGGAGAAGGGATTGCGGCGTGACCATCCCCCCTGGGGGGTGATTTCTCGCTTTCTGTCTGTCTCTCTTTGTGGGTGATTTCTCGCTTTCTGTCTGTATGTCTCTCTCTGTCTGTCTAGCGAGCGCACGTGCCCTATAGTAAAAATCTCTAAAAAAAAACATATGGGGACCAGCAGATGGTGGAATGGTTATGTTGTTGGACTCCCATGTAGTCAATTGTGGTTTGAATTCCAGACCTGCCATCTTAAAACTCATGCCTGACCCATGGGCATGTGTACCTATGTGTCCAAAATCCAGAGAGGGGATGGAGAAGGGATTGAGGCACAGCCATCTCCCATGGGGGTGATTTCTTGCTTTCTCTTGTCTCTACAGCAAGTACATTGCCCTACAGTAAAAATCTCCCTTGAAAAAAAAAAATTCCTATTTCTTGAATTTAGCCCACTGGCTGCAGTTCTCCAGCCCACTGCTACAGCTTGGAAACTCATGCTGGGTCTGTGTGTATGCCCAAAACGCCGAGAGAATGGAGAAGGGATCGAGGCATGGTCATCATCTCCCCACCCCATGATTTCTCACTTTCTCTAGCAAGTACATGTGCCCTATATTAAAAAATCTCTCTTAAAAACAAAAGCTTATGGTAGAATATTAAAATATAATTTTGTGAGGGTGATACTGCAAGGTTGAAAACTCTTGTGTGTTTATTTCTTTAAGGAAGACTTGTGCTGAAATGCTTGATTTCAAAGGTATTGTAAACAGAACTGTCATGAAATTTTCTTGCTCTAAATTGATTTAAGGAGAATTTGCAAGTTATTTCAATTTAATAAAGACTCTTTGTCACATAGCAAGAAAAGGAGACTTTCTGGCTAACAAAACCTTATAGTCCTAACAAGGCAATCCTTAGTTTATAACGTACTTGGTAAAAAACTGGGTACAACATGCTATTTGAGATTTCTAGCTCTTATTACCAAAATTAGTATGGCTGTCTTGAAACTATGTTTTGCGTTTAGTCCTTAGTCTTTATGTCAGCTATTTCAAAAAATCCTGTATCACAAGTCCGAAGTTCCTATACTAGTCATAAAAGAGAAAAGTACACTGGTTCTAGTAGTCCTTAAGGAAAAGAAAGAAATTTCTTCAGGAAATTTCAATCTCTCTCTATTTTTTTAAAAAAGGTACATCTTAAAGAAAAATGTACCCTACAGATTTTTCCAAGTTACAATCTCTTACAGCCTCAACACAAAACATGTTTGTTCACTGAAGCTTTCTAAGAACTTAAGTCCACACTCCTATTCAACATTATCATAATCACCCTGAAATTACATTTCATTATTAAATTTATTCATGTGACAATGATATGGAAAGACCCTGAATTCACGAATAACTCAGGGCTGATAGCTGCCTGAAGTTTCTGCCCTTTGGCAAACTTACTACCCCTCCTAAGAGCTACAGGGTAAATTGAACATCTTGAATGGATTAGTAACTGAAAGGATTAGTGCCCTGAATAGATTAGACTTCAGGCTTCTCTGACCCCACCCTTTGACGCTAGGAAGGGATGATTCTGAGCCCAGTCCCCACCCAGAAACCTCCCCTTCCCTAATTCTCTCATAAAAGATCCAACCCACTTCCCTGTGCCTGCTGCCCTAATAAACAGTTCTCCTAATCTCTCAGAGTGCTTGTTTCCATTTCTTGGCATTTGGTTTTCTGCAACGATTTAGTGACTGAGGTTTTTCACCCATACAGACTCCAATGCATCACAAGAGAATGTCTGTTTTGGTCCCATTCTATCTCTGAGCACACAGAATTGTACCCACTGCCTAACAGATGATCAATAAATATTTGTAAATTTATGGTTCAAGGGTACAAAAATCACATTTAGCCAGACTATTTCAATGGAAAGAAAGCATTAAGTCTTAATGCCTAGTAACTAAGATTCTCAATAACAGAACCACCACTAATTTTCCTGGGTCATTAGAAACATTTAATCTTTAAAGGTATTTTCTTATCTAAATAAAAAGCTGAGGTATTTGTTTTAAAATGTATCTTAAAAATATCTAACTTTACTCCTATCATTATTAATTTGTATAGGGCACTTGCGCTCTGAACTTCCACATGGCCAACTGAAAACTGACGTACTTTTTTAA
Source organism: Tupaia belangeri chinensis (assembly GCF_000334495.1). Taxonomy (NCBI): domain Eukaryota; kingdom Metazoa; phylum Chordata; class Mammalia; order Scandentia; family Tupaiidae; genus Tupaia; species Tupaia belangeri. Next base: position 1,899,723 of record NW_006199558.1, read on the forward strand.
AAAGAATTACTTTTAAAGAATTTGCTACAGGGCACGTGCGCTCTGAACTCCCACAGGCCAACCTAAAACTGAGGTATTTCTTTCTACCTGACGCCACCTCGCTGGGATGTAAGAATCATGTGGGAAGGAGCCCGTTTATTAGCTTTACAACAGGCAGGTGCGTTACCAGTACAGCCAGTCCAGGCCGCTCAGCGCAGCTACTAAGGTACCTCCGCATCACCCCGTTATGTAAGAAGTCCGCATTTCTGATGTCCTCTAGAATCCCTGACCGCGCGCCAGGCGGTCGCTACCTCCAGAACGCCCCAAGAGGCCCTGAAGAGAGGTGGAGTTGGGTGGGGTGGGGCCAGGGTGGAGCGCGCCCGAAGCGAACCGACAGCGGCAGAAAGGTTCCGGAGCCACGATTCAGGGCCGGAAGCCCCATCCGACCTCGCGGCTCGCCAGCGGCGGTCTGGTTCGAACGTGACCCTGTTTTGGCGTTGCTAGGAGACCTAGCTCTCTCGCGCGCCCACTGGTCGGTGCAGGGCGACGCGCGGGAAGGGGGCGGGGCCGCAAGCGGGCCGAGAGCAGCCGCGTGAGCACCGTTAGGAGGTCTGGCGCTCGGCGCCGCCTCGGCGCCCCTGGAAGCGGCGTCTCTTCCCTGCTACGGGCCAGGCCATGCTGGTGTCCATGAACTGGTATTACGGAGCCTTTCCAGCAGCTGAGAAAAGCGTTGAGTCTGGATCCTCAGGTGAGCTGCGGCGAGACCGAGGGCCGGGGTAGCCACGCCCTGCCAAGCGAGAAAAGCCGGTGGAGCACTGAAAGCTGAGCTGAGGTGAAGGGACCCTGCTAACAGAGAGGGTGGATCTGCCCTGATGGGGGTCGTAAGTCGGATCACCGTCGCCTGAGGGAGCGGCACGGCGTGGCCAAAGAGTGCACTCTCCGGCCAGCGGAGACAGGGTTAACACGCCGTTGGTGACTGCGGGCCCCGGATGTGAGAGCCGCGGCGCCGCGCCTTGGAGCCGAGCTGCAGGTGCGCCGTCGTGGGCGGAGCCGTGGGAGCGGTGGTGACCTGACCGACCGGGCTTTCCGCTCCCCTGCAGGGGCCGCTGGGCTCCTTCCGAGAGCGCCTTGTTTTCTAACTTAAGGGCAACAGGTGGTGCCAGTGGACCGAGAGAGGGAGCCCTACTCCGCCCCTCTGGGAGCGGCAGTTATCTTCACCAATTAAGGTTTGGGGGCGGGAGTTGAGTGGCCACCCGGACTCGATCGACCAATGGAATCTATAATCATGGTTGAGCCGCGAGGAGGGGGCGTGGTTACACTCTGGGTCCAAGGTTTCTAAGTGCAGTAAGGGCCAGATCTGCATGGTGAGCTTTCCTGCGCGGTCGTGGGGTGTTACACCGCCCCCCGTGAAAAAAACGCCTGCTGATGCTTTCTCATTTGGATCAAGATTTCAATTAGGGAGGTGAGAACGTTATTTCGGGGGTAGGGTAGTGGTAAAGTGATCTTGAGTATGCTGTTAAGCATGTGGAATTGGATCCTCAAGACAGGATATCTGTTTTGAGTTCTTTGCCCCAAAGAAAAAAAAAAAAAAAAAAAGAAGAAAAAAAAAG
>NW_006199558.1:1901321-1920640 GCF_000334495.1 Tupaia belangeri chinensis
AAATGCACTTCTATGGTTACCAGCGGCTTGTACCAGACACTGGAATGAGGTCTTTTAAGTTTGGGGCGAGATTAGTAAAAAAAGGAGAGTAAAGTACGCATTACCACAATTTAACTGAATCAATTTGAATCACCATTATTCTGTCATTTGTATCTCATCTGGTTTGTTTACTAAAGCAGGTTTTATCAAACACCTCATGTTATTTTAGTAGAAATACTATGAAAATCCATTTTAATGTATTATTTCATGAGAATAATCTACTCATTTTCCTCAGCAGTCTTGTAGCTGGATCACCTAGGAAGAGAAGTTCTAAAGCAGTCAGAAGAGAGCAATTCCATTTATTTGCTGCTGGAAATGGGGAATGGATTGTCAGACCAGACTTCTATCCTTTCTAGCCTGCCTTCATTTCAGTGCTTCCACATTGTAATTCTGGGTTTGGACTGTGCTGGAAAGACAACTGTCTTATACAGGCTGCAGTTCAATGAATTTGTAAATACTGTACCTACTAAAGGATTTAACACTGAGAAAATTAAGGTAACCTTGGGAAATTCTAAAACAGTCACTTTTCATTTCTGGGATGTCGGTGGTCAGGAGAAATTAAGGCCACTGTGGAAGTCATATACCAGATGCACAGATGGAATTGTGTTTGTTGTGGACTCTGTTGATGTTGAAAGGATGGAAGAAGCCAAAACTGAACTTCATAAAATAACAAGGATATCAGAAAATCAAGGAGTCCCTGTACTTATAGTTGCTAACAAACAAGACCTGAGGAACTCATTGTCTCTCTCAGAAATTGAGAAATTGTTAGCAATGAGTGAACTGAGCTCATCAACGCCATGGCATTTGCAGCCTACCTGTGCAATCATAGGAGATGGACTAAAGGAAGGACTTGAGAAACTACATGATATGATAATTAAAAGAAGAAAAATGTTGCGGCAACAGAAAAAGAAAAGATGAATAGTACCTTTTATATCTGTGTGGAGTAGGTTATCTCTTGTCTGATTTTGACAAATGGAAGAGTGTCTACAGCCTGGTTTGCCTGTCTGCCCTCCTGGATGCTATTCAAGCTTTGTTTTACTGAACAATCAGATGCCCAACTTTGTTGCCTTGTGGAAGATGAGTAAATGCGGTGCTTCTTAAAGTGGTCTCTTCTCTACCCCACAATCTTTCGGTACTACTGTTTTTGGGAAGCCAAACAAAGATAATTAATTGATCAGAAAACAGCTATGGAAATTTGACCTGAAGTTAGTGAAATAAAACTTTGAAGAGTGTCTGCCTAGTGTTTTGTGCTTATATCTTTTTGGGGTAAGCCTTTGCAAAGAAGTTGCACACAAGGCTTTTTATGTTATGATAAAATGCTAATGAATTGAAATGTTAAGGTAGATTAATGCATATGCAGTCATATTGATCACATTGGTCCATTCTTTTTTTGATGTAAGGGACAAGGAGGAGAAGTGTTGCCTTTTTTTTATGTTTTGGCCAAATGATTTTTGACATTTTCTGAAATCAAATAATTTAATAATTATATCTTAATTCTGGACAATGTTTAAATTGGTCTGACTTTAATAAAAATAAGGTATTTGGGGGTATATTCAAGTGCATGGGTTAGTTTTTCTGGCAAAGCATGTTTTGGTGTGTCGTCTTTTTAGAAATAGCTATGCATCTTTTCTGCACAAGTTTTAAACAACTTTTTTGGGACTTAGGGCTATGATAGAAATTGTTGGAAGCACTTTCACTTGAACCTAAAATAAAGTAATTTGACTGTTATAGTAAATACGAACATGTAGACTAATCATAAATGCGTATGCTTGGATCCATATATGGATTTATGAAGAAAGCAAGTGATGAATTCATTCAAGAGGTTGTAATTACAATACGTGGTCTCTGAAATATTCCAGTTATTGGATATTTGTTCTATTAATGTTTGCTGGTTGAAAACAGATGTGGTTTTTCATATATTTTTGTAGTGTTTTGGGAGGAGTAATGGCTTTATAAACATTTGATGCGCTGTGGAATGAAAATGTAAAAGATATATATGTGTTCTGAGCTTTAATTTGTTTACAAACTGAACAGTGTTACACATGCCGTCCAGTTCTCAATATAGGGAGAAAGAAATGGTACAGTCATGCAGATAAGAATTATGATTATAGAAAATGAAGGGGAAAGTAGCAAAGCTGTTCAAGGAAAATTCACTGGTGCTGTTTACATTAAAATGAAAAGCTATAAGGAGGAAAGATCTTAGTATGTACGATAATTCTTATCTACAACCAGAGACTTCCAATGATCATATTAGCAAATTAGCACCAACAACTGTTTGTTCTGAAAATCATCAAAAGAAAGGCACTTCTCATTTTTTTTTTTTTAATATTTTCTTTTGTTCAGTGGCACTACTGAGTTTTTGGAACTTTTATCTTTGTTACGCACAGAATAAAGTAGCTTTCTGTGGAGCTTTCATACGTTAAATATACCTGCACTAGTGATGGTCACTTAGAATTTGTTACACACAGAATAAAGTAGCTTCCTGTGGAGCTCTCATACGTTAAATATACCTGCACTAGTGATGGTCACTTAGAATGTTTATATTTATAGAAATGTGGACAATAAGTACTAATAAACTACTTGAGGCACTAGGAGAATAATGTTTAACTTGGAGTGTTAATATATTTTCACTTCTGCAAAAATTTTAATCAGATGTATAAAATCAACTTTGACCAGTTGGCCTACAGTGTTTGGTCAGCTCAGGTGTGACAGAAGTACCGATGACTATTTCTGGGAGGTATTTTTTTTTTTTAATCTTTCATAATACTGAAATCACGGTATCTACTCCAAACGTCACTGGGTCCATGGTAGGTTAATAAAGCATACTGAAAAAAAAAATCTTTGAATCAACTCAGATTATCAGTCTGCTTGTTCTTTGTCTACTTGCTATGTAAAATAGTACTGTTTTAATTATCTGCTGAAAGTTTAAGTGTGTTGACCTTTATTTTGTGGCCTAAGAATTGAGTGAGCAAATTCATGCTAAAACCTTTTCATATTTAGTGAACAAAAGAGAAGAACAGATGGCATGAATATTGTACAAGTTTTTATTTATGAAATACACTTCTAAGATTTGCCAGTTTCCTGAGTTCAAGTTCCCCACCCTTTCTAGCTGTTAAAACCATAAAATAATGAGGAGTCTCAAAATAAACCCTGAAAAATGAACAAAGCTTGCCAGGGGCCATGTTTGCTCACCAGAGAGGAGGAGAGAGGGAAAGTGAGAAAGCTACCCCCATGGGTCTGATCACACTACAATCCCTTCTCCATCTCTCCTCTTGGAATTTTAAGCACTAGTGAAGGTCATGCACACACACACACACACACACACACGCACATGCACACATGGCATATTCTTTAAGTTGCTGAGTCTGGGACTTGAACCTTCCAGTTGGCTGAATGGGATTTAGCTACTTTTAACTACCATGCTGCCACCTGGCCCAAGGGAAATTATATCTAATTTTTTACAATGTTCACATTTTCTAAAATATTTTCTTACATGGGAAGTTAAGGTATGCTTATTCTAAACTTTTTTAATAATACTTTATTATATTTGAAAAGTCATGGTTTAATACAGAATGTTAAGGACTGGACAGTTGTTAAATACTATCAAGAAGTGACTTTAAAAAAAAAAGTGAAAGTAGGGGCCATCAGTAGTGGTTAAGGCACTGGACACTCCCACATGGCTGACCTCAGTTCAAGTACTGGACTTGGTAGCTTGCTTTCTCTCTTCTCTCTTTCTCTTTGTTTGTCTCTCTCTGGTCAAATGAAATAAATATAATTTAAAAGTAATTTTTAAAAAGTTAAATGTTCACATTTTTTCTAAAATAGATTGTAACTTGTATCATTTAGCCAGCACAAGTATATAATAGGGCTTCAAAACGTTCATGGAAAATTTGTGTTATTAAAAGGTAAGGATAGGAATAAGGAGATGGTGTAATGGTTATGTGGCTAGACTCCTGCATTGCTGACCATGGTTCAAATCCCATACCCAGAGGCTTGAAACTCAAGCAGGACACATATGCATGGATGCCCAAAATCCTGAGAGAAGGGAGGAGAAGGGATTGTGGTGTTGCCATCCTCCCAGGGGGTGATATCTTTCTTTCTTTTTTTTCCTCTGTCTTTGGCAAGCACATATGCCCTATAGCAAAAAAAAAAACAAAAAAACAAACAAACAAAAAAAAAAACCTATTGTTTAAAAAGAAATAATAGGGAAACCAGCAGTTAGCGTAATGGCTATGTTGCTGGACTCCCACGTAGTCGACCGTGGTTCACATCCCGGATCCGGTGGCTTAAAACTCACGCCGGGTGCGTGTGCGTGCATGCCCAAGATCCCGAGAGGAGAATGGAGGAAAAGGGATTGCAGTGTGACCATCCCCCCTGGGGGGTGATTTCTCGCTTTCTGTCTCTGTCTCTCTCTGTCTGGCGAGAGTACACATGCCCTAAAGCAGAAAAAAAAAAAACTCTTCCCCCCAAAAATAATAATAATAATAAGGATCTCTGGGGAAGCAGGTGGTGTGGTTAAGGTCTTGAACTCCCACATGGCCAACCACAGTTCAAGTCCCAGACCCACCAATTTGAAACTTGCTCTGGCCACCTGTATGTGTATGCCCAGAGTCCCAAGAAGAGAATGAAGGAGAGGGGATTGTGGTGCAGTCACCCTCCTAGGGATAATTTCTCACATTTTGTCTCTCCAGTGAGTGCACATGAACTGTAGCAAAAATCTCTCAAAATTAAAAACAAAATAAAAAGGATCTCAAATTTTTTTGCACCAAGATAAACTAATTACTTTTTCCAGGATGGCCCCAGTGCAATCTGTTCTCTCCTCCATTTGGGATTTTGGGCACGCATACACACCAACCTGGTATGATTTTTCAAGCCACTGAGTCAAGGACTCAAACCTTGGTCATGTAGGAATCCAGTACCTTCACCACAGCACCACATGGTGGCCCCACCTGCTGTGTGTTTTAAGTTGCTCAGCTGGAATTCAAACCAAGGTCAGCCATGTGAGATCTGACCCTCTGCACAATGTTTTTGTTGTTGTTTTCTTTTATATTTCTTTTTTTAAATTTTTAAAGCTTATTTTATACATTCAGTCACCGTACATCACTTAGCTTGTAAAATGAATTTACCAGTTTAGGATACTGCCCTCTGCACAGTATTTAACTGCTTTGCTCTGAGGCCAGCCCTTCACAAACTTTTTGAAGTCCTCTTGTGTATAGAAAGAATTACTGCTCTGTATATGAATGGTGACTATGAACAGAAGGGAATGCATAGACTTAAAATGTTTTTGTTTGTGTAAGGCCTTTGACACTTGAGGGAGAATTTTTCATATCTTTATGATATGAAAGCTTTGATAGTGTCTCACAGTTTCTTAGAAGAGCATTGCTATTGGTAATATAGAAGTGATTTAATCAGTAATAATGGCGATGCAAAACAAAAAATGTTTTCTCAAAATTTAGATGCTGTAAAGCTCAGCATTTAGTTAATATTACTTGGAATCTTAGGTATGTTGTCATTTGAGGTTAGAATTTTACCTTTAAGGTTTAAATTTAGCAGACATTTTTGGAAATAGATAATGATGTTATGGAATACTGGAATGTTTAAAATACACTTTAGGGGACTGGCAGGTGGTGTGGTGGTTAAGGGTGCCACACTCCCACATGGCCAACCATGGTTCAAGTCCCCTGGCGGCTTGCTTTCTCACTTTCCCTCTTTCTCTTTGTCTCATTCTGTCTCTCTCTCTCTGTCCTCCTCTAGTCAAACAGGAAGGAAGGAAGGAAGGAGAAAGAAAAAACAATAAAAAATAATTCTAAAATACTCTTTAGTATGAAATGATACAGACCAAACTAATCATCATAATGTTAATATTAAAATATATGATCAGAGATAATAGTCTCAGCAAGTTACAGCCAGACTATATATCCAGTTCTGTGTATTAAGTATGTAAATAGGAGGTAGTTCTTTATCTCTGGAGTCAGATTAAGGTTCAAATTTTGACTCTCCAGCTACCATAGGCCTACGCTTTTGCAAATTTCTGGAAATGTCTCATGATGTGAATGCCCTCATAAAATGAATATTCATATAATTTTAAGAGGATGAATCAAATAATGTATGTAAGCTATTTAGCACATCACCAAGCATTTGGTACCCATTATTCTTTACCAGTAGGAGCCAGTATGTGTTGAGAGGCAGTGTGGTGTAATGGCCATACAATCCCAGGTTTGCATACTGGATCTACCGCTTGCTAGTTTCATCTTGGGCAATTTGCTCTCAGCCTTAGTTTCTTTATTTGTAAACTGAATAATACACCTACCTTTGGGGTGTAATTGATTAAAGGATTACATGAAACAGTGACATTTAGCTGAGTACATGACACATAGTAAGCATTCAGTGGGTAGTTAATAGCCAGAATATTTTCTTACAAATGTATTTAAAGAAAAGACGTCTTTTGGAGGGGGGCGATATTACAAAAAAAGCTCTTGACTTATTTTTCTAGTACTCATATACCATGGTATAATATCACAACTTGGCGGAACTTGAGAAAGTCTAATTGCACTGAATATCCTGAAACCTGGGTCATTTCTTTAAATTTCTAAAGCATCAATCTATTTTAGCACAATATTATGCTTATAGGAAACAAAATTTTTTCAATCATGATTTTTTTTTTTGGTGTAGACATAAAAATTATCTACTTGACTAGCCAAGTGGTCAGTGGTGGTGTGCTGCTTAACCAATGCTGGATCCATGTGGTAGACTGAAGGTTCAGTTCATGTATGCCAGTAGATAGAGGGGAGATTGTGGCAAGAGATCCTTTTGAGGGTGCTTGTTTTTTTCCATCTTGCTCTTATGAAAAAAAAAATTTTTAAAGTAATGCCTGACTTTGAGAATTTATAAATTTGGGATTGTGTATTTTGGTTTTTTTTTTTTTTTTTTGGAGAGGTTTTTTTTTTTTTTTGCTATAGGGCGCGTGCGCTCGCCAGACAGACAGAGAGAGACATAGAGACAGAAAGCGAGAAATCACCCCCCGGGGGGATGGTCACGCAGCAATCCCTTCTCCTCCATTCTCCTCTCGGGATCTTGGGCACGTACGCACACGCGCCCGGCGTGAGTTTTAAGCCACCGGGTCCGGGACGCGAACTGCGGTCGACTACGTGGGAGTCCAGCGACATAGCCATTACGCTAACTGCTGGTTCCCTGTATTTTGGTTTTTCAAAATGCTTCAAGATTGTTATCAGTAATTGATAGATTTTATCTAATGGTAGGTATAAGTCTGTATGCTGACCTTTCTATGGCAAAATGTCATATTTGTGGGCATAGCTGGTAGATGACAGTGGTTTTATTTTTGGGTGGATTTGTGTGATGCGTTATTTTCCACTTACCTTTACTTTTTTGTCTTATTTTCAAGTCTTCTGCTTATGTTTCATTGGAGCTGAGATTACACAGATGGGGCAAGATTGTGTTATAAACAAGTTAAATAGAAATCCTGGATTATTGGGCAAACCTTACTTTCTGTCTTGGGCCCTCTCTTCCTTGGTTCTGCAATAAGAAATTAAAAGTAGTGCCAGAACAGAAATTTTACATGTAGTATGTATTGTCCCTCTCCTAATGCAGACTTGATGTATACTGTATTGCCTGTTCTAAATGATTAAAACTCGTATGGGTTAACACTGGTTCCCAAGATATATTTCTTGAACTCACAGAGTGCCAGTATTAACTAGGCACTTGCTAGAAATGCAGATGGGCCAGCAATCTGTGGTCTTGACCTTTAGATTCTTATATTCACTGAAGTTAATTACTGGGTTAACAAAATATCATTTACCAATACTAAAATATTAAATTTTTAAATAAACTTTTTAAATAATCACTACAAAATTCAGGCCTTTTTAAAAAATACCTTTACAAGGGAGCAGCAGATAGTGTAATGGCTACATTGCTGGACTCCCATGTAGTCGACCATGGTTCGAATCCCAGACTTGGATTAAAGTCAAGGTCCTAAGAGGAAAATGGAGGAGAAGGGATTACAATGTGACCATCACCCCTGGGGGGTGATTTCTTGCTTTCTGTCTCTCTGTCTCTCTCTGTCTTTCTGGTGAGCACACAATCCCTATAACAAAAACCTACCCCCTCAAAAGAAATAACTTTTAAGAAGCACAATGTTTGGTTTATAATAAGAATTCAGTAAAACTTTTCTTTGCTAGAGAGCATGTGCACCCTCCAGAGAGAAACAGAGAAAGAGAGAGAGTAAAAAACCACCCCCAATGCAGAATGATCACTTCACAGTCCCTTTACAATTCTCCCTCCTTTTGGGAATTTGGGCACACACATAAATGTACCCTGTGGTTTTTAGGCTACTGGGTCTAGGACTCCAACCGTGTAGTTGGCCGTATGTGATCCAGCTGCCTTTCACATCACATCATAGGCTGGCCCATTAAAACCTTATTGAGTGTGTGCTTTAATTTATACCAGCAGACACTATTGTGTCGTCTCTCATTTTTTAATATATTGGGTTGTCAGAAAAGTCTCGACACATTTTTGCATAGAAAAACAAAAGATGCATCATGACTTTTCTGATAACCCATTATTTCTGTGAAAGAAGGGAGCTATGCTTGTGATCTATACTAAATATTCTAATGTGTGTAGTTTTCTAAAATGGGTGGTTGAAGAGAAATGTTGAAGTTGACTCATATTTTTAGTTGCTGGAGGACCAGTGTGCATGCCACGGAGAAAGGAGGAGAAAGCACTCCCCAGTGGCACGTAGTCATACCACAATCCACTGTTTTCATTTCTCTATCCTGTTAAGATTTTGGGCACGCATGCACACATGCATGGGATGTTTTTCAAGCCACTGGCACTGGAATTCAGACTGTGGTTGACCATGCAGATTTGGCTTCCTTAAGCCCTGAGTCATGGGGAAGCCCAAAGTTGTTTCATTTCAGTGAAGCTTTCATTTATTTTTTAAAGAATTATTTTTTATTTAGTTCCATTTGTTACCATTATTATTTTTTTTAATTTGACCGATAAGCAGAGAGACAGAAAGGGAAAGTGAGAAAGCAATCTGCCAGGTCCAGAACTATCAATTGAGGACTAATTTGGTTCTTGTATATTTTCAGTTATTTTCTTTCTGGCCATCTTCCTTTCCCCTTTGCCTCTCCACTTTTGGTGTCCTAGAAATTACATTTTATTTACAAATATTTTTATGTGTTTATAATATATGTACTTCTTTTTTTCTTTTTTTAGAGAGGTTTTTGCTATAGGGTGTACGTGCTCGGCAGACAGATAGAGACAGCAGAGAGACAGAAAGTGAGAAATCACCCCCCAGGGGGGATGGCCATGCCGCAATCCCTTCTCCTCCATTCTCCTCTCGGGATCTTGGGCACGTTCACACACACGTGCCCGGCGTGAATTTAAGCCACCACATCCGGGACTCAAACCGCAGCTGACTATGTGGGAGTCCAGCGACATAGCCATTACGCTAACTGCTGGTCATAATATGTGTACTTCTTAAAAAATCTCAGTATCATCACGTGTAAAAAATAATCAGCTATCTGTTCAGTTTAGATTTCTCTTGATTAACATTTTTTAAATTTTTATTAATTCATTTATTTTTAATTTGACAGAGAGAGAGAAAGAGGAGAAGTAAGAAAGCAAGGCACCAGGCCTGGGACTCAAACTGTGGTCAGCCATGTGGGAGTGTCCAGCACCTTAACCACCATACCACCTGTTAGTACCCTTTACTACAATACATTTTTTTTCTTATAGTTTCTCACATTCAGGGTCTTGCTCAATGTACCTCTGTAGTGCTATTTAACAGGTTTCCTTATACCTTGACTTTTTGAAATTTTCTTTTTCTTTTCCTTTTTTTTTTTCTTTTTTTTTTTTTTTGAGAAGTTTTTGCTATAGGGTACATGTGCTCACCAGGAAAACAAAAAGCGAGAAATAACCCCCCAGGGGGGATGGTCATGCCACAGTTCCTTCTCTTCCACCCGGTTCTCGGGATTTTAGGCACACATGCATACACACCCGTCATGAGTTAAAGCTACCGGGTCCGAGACTTGAACCACAGTTGACCACATGGGAGTCCAGTGACATAGCCATTATACTAACTGCTGGTCTCAGAATTTTCCTTTTTCTCATGGGTACTTCAGAGGCAGTGTTTTGTACTTCCATCAGTAGCTGCTATGCTTGGTTATCTCTTTTTATGTAATGTTAGCCATTGATAGTCACTGTCTTAATCGATGACATCTAATAGAACTGACTGCACTGATGAAAATAATCTATATAATGTCAAATAGAGTAGCCACTGGCCACATGTGTCTATTCATTAAGCACTTAAAATGTGGCTAGTGTAAGGGATTTATGGTAATTAAATTTAAATAGCCACAATTGACTGTGGATATTGGATGGAATAGGCAGGATGGATTCATTTAAGAGTAACAGAAGGCGGGAACCAGCAATTAGCGTAATGGCTATGTCACTGGATTCCCATGTAGTCGACTGCAGTTCGCATCCCGGACCCGGTGGCTTAGAACTCATGCCAGGCACATGTGCGTGTGTGCCCAAGATCCCGAGAGGAGAATGGAAGAGAAGGGATTGCAGAGTGACCATCCCCCCTAGGAGGCGATTTCTCGCTTTCTGTTTCTATGTCTCTCTCTCTCTGGTGAGCGCACACGCCCTATGGCAAAAACCTCTCAAAAAAAAAAGTAACAGAAGGGTGACATTTTATATTCTGTCAATATTTGTTAGCTGAATATTTCTATGATAAGAAACTTCCTCTTAGAAATGATGTGGTTATTTCTAAGGTTCAATTTTCTCTTTTAATTTTTTTAAGAATTATTTTTTCTTTCTTTCTTTCTTTCTTTCTTTCTTTCTTTCTTTCTTTCTTTCTCTTACTTGATCAGAGAGGGACAGAGAGAGAGTGAGAAAGCAAGCCAACAGGGCTGGGACTAGAATCATAGTCGGCCATTTCGAAGTCCAGTGCCCTTAACCACCATGTCACCTGCTGGCCCCATCGACTCTTTTTTAAAAATTATTTATTTATTACTTTTTTTTTTAACTCATTGTAGTCATCAGAGAGAGACAGAGAAAGAGAGAGGGAAAGCAAGAAAGCAAACTCCCAGGTTTAGGACTTGAGCTGCAGTCAGCCATGTGGGAGTCCAGAGCCTTAACCACCACACTACCTGCTGGTCTTATGCCATTTGCTGGCCCCATGCCACTTGCTGGCCCCCTGAGGTTCAGTTCTTAAAGGAAGGGCAAGCTTGGCTTACAGATTTTCAAAGTGAATTGATTCCTTAGCACCAGTGAGGTTTGTTTTGGGTATTATCATAACTTTACACTTTTTAACATAGTTTGTATATTTCAGTTTTTTGCAGTTTTATATCCTCATTCAGCTTGAACTATTTCCTACAACTCCAGTAATCTTTGATAGTTTATTTGCTATTTATTCTTTTGTAAAGTTCCTGCCTTACTCTGTACATTTCCTGTCCCAAACTTTTATTCTAGGATCCCAGGGTTCCTCCCACTCCAGTGGGAAATGGTATTTAGAGTTTATGGTATAGACCACTGGATATATCATTGTTTCTGGGTTTTTTAGTGTCTGGAACTAGGTTTTGTTTGTTTGTTTGTTTTGTTTTTCAATTTATCATCATTATTTTTAAAATTTGACCAGAGAGAGAGGAAAATAAGAAAAGCAAGCTGCCAGATCTGGGACTCAAACCGCAGTTGGTCATGTGGGAGTCCATACCCTAACCACCACGCCACCTGCCGGCCCTCCTAAAACATTTTTTTAAAGAGGAGATACTTTGGTGCACATACTTGCAAAAAGAAAGAAAGAAAAGAAGAAAGAAAGAAAGAAAGAAAGAAAGAAAGAAAGAAAGAAAGAAAGAAAGAAAGAAAATATATCATTAATTTACACTGATAGATCCAATTCATAGGCTTAAATGTAGAATGGTAAGGTTTTTATTTAATCTCACTGATGTTACTCAATCTCTTTTCACCTGTGATTCCTCACTTTCCCCCTTCCTGTCTGTCTCTCCAGCAAGTGCACATACCCTGTGGGGAGAAAATCCTAATTATCAGTGACATACAGTTATTCCTTTGCTTGTTCCACTCTAATCACCATAGAGTCTAAAAGTAATACAAGTAGCTACTTCTCCAGAGCCTTGTATAAAAGTATCCCTACAAAAATAGTTCTGAATTAGAGACATGGAGAAGTAGAGCCTTTGTCTTTTTCTTTTTTAAGAGTTATTTGATTTAACTTTATTTATTGATTTATTTTAATTTGACCAGAGAGGGACAGAGCGAGATTGAGAGAGATGGAAAGTGAGAAAGCAAGCCACCAGGGCCAGGTCTGGGTCAGGTCCCTGACTTGAATGACTGTCAACCCTGTGGGAGCCCAGTGCTTTTAATCACCATGCCCCCTGCTGGCCCCAATCTTTTTTGTATTGTTGTTAAGTAAAATTATTATTGTTCTACCCATTAAGCCTCCATATCTGCTATTTACACTTACCAGATTAAATTGAACTATCAAATTTCCATTTCGAATATATGTAAATTCTTAGTATGATTTGAATCTAGCTAGCATATTTTCAACAATAATACATTTCTATCCTGATGTGATTATTTTGAATTGCCTAGATTTGAAATGCCATAACTTCAGACCTAATAGAATAGAAATAGACTTCAAGAATGGTGGTGATGGCTTGTAAGAACTCTGAGAGGGCATGTGATATCATTATGACTTTGGTTCTGGAACTACACTCCCTGGGTTAAAATGCTGGTTTTTCCATTTATCAGCTTTATAACTTTGGATAGATTAATTAACTTCTGTTGACCACACTATTCTCAACTATGAAATGGGATAACAATCATAAAACCCTTTTAGAATTTTTGTGAGAATTATGAGAGTCAGTATGTATTAAGTATTTTAAAACTTGCCCTGCCCTTAGAAAACATTTGATGTATTATTACTACTATTATTATGTTTTACCAATGTTTTTACTTATAGTTTACTCATAGAATGTTTTGTAAGTGCCGTAGATATAGCAGGGTTTGCATAGACGATATCTGCAATCTCTGACATTCTGTTAAGTAATATCATTTTCAGAGATTGTTCAGAAGTTTGAACTATGATTTTCAAACCATAGCTTATTTATATCTGTATCCAGTGTGTATATGGCAATATAACCATTGCTTATGTTATTTCTATCTGTATCCATTTTATATATGGTGGTGTGCCCTGGTCGTGAAAGCCCTCATGTTAGTTGGGCTGGGTTTACATAGAAAATGAAGATTTTATCCAAATGATTAGATTTCTCTAGAAACCTGTACTTGTAAGAGTATATTCTCTTTTCATTTTCTTTATGAATTTCTTTAAGGACATAACATTAGGATTAGAGCCATAGTTCAATGTTCTGACAAAATTTTATAACTGATGAAGAAATTGGGCTATATGTATATACCAGTTTAACATAATAGCCTACCATTAATTCCTGGGAATCTCAAATTATTTTGGAACACAATGTACACCTGAACATATAAATACATAGCTTATTTATATATATATAACTCAAATATAATACCAAGAAAACTAGAATTACCCAATTTGACAATGTTTTCCATTTTTATCTAGCATATAAAGAATAATTCTGATTGGTTTAACAGTTCCCTTTAGGATGTATCAGGTACACTCTGTAAACATCCAAGAGTTACTTTGAGGTCAAAGATCTTCTGTTAGCACTAAAACTAAAGCCAGAAAAAGTTAGTCATAAATCTCTTTCCTTGGTAGATATCTACTATGTAAAGTATAACACACAACACATAATTATTAGCAGTTTCATTAAACCAACCGTGTTAAGATAAATATGATGTTGTTTGATTAATAAAAACCTGGACAAAATATATGTTGGAAATTGCAAAGACCTTCACTCATTAATCATTTTTTTTATTACATTTGAGGTCAGCTCATTCACTAAAGTTATATGAACTTGAGAAACATTTAAACCAATTTCTATGAGCACTCTTTTTATAAACCAAATTGAATAGAATACTTTAAGGCCTGTTTTCACACAAACATACAACATGTAGTACATGACATGATATATTACATGCATAGATGCCCACACATATCAGGATTACAAGAGCCAATTTCCCTGTGGTTACTTTGACATTAATACTCTTTCAAGTAACCTTACTTTTTGAAATTTTTAATTATATGCTTAAGGATGGTACAAAAACAGTAGAAATTTAATTTTTTGTTGTCTATACCATTAGTTTTTATAACAAATATTCTTGATATTCCTACCCCCTTTTAAGTGTGATGGTTTTTAAAAGGCCCTCTTAGTTTTTGGATGGGGAGTTTGATGCTATAATCATAACTTAATCTCCCTCAGAGGAGGGTGCTTCCCTTAAGGGCAACGTGGCCTCTGAGGAATTAGAGTTTCAATCTTCCTTCATTTCCCTGGATCTACTCCAGGTGTAGGGCGGTGAGAGGAGGGCCGAGGAGGCTGCCTCCTGTGGCCTCTTGTCACCCACCCTAGGGTGATGCCTGCTAGGGTTATAAGGGGGAGGAAGATCTGACTCCTCAGGATCAGACTAAAGGATAGGGGGCTTTTGGTCTCTTTGCTGGGACTCTTTCTGTGGGCCAATGACAAGAATACAGTTCCCGGTTTTTTGTTGTTGTTGTTGTTGTTTTGTTTTTCTACAGAGCCCTCATCAAAGTAGTGTAGTATGCAGCTAAGGGTAGCCTTAAGAGAACTATTTTTGTCTCTCATAATTTTTAGAATTAAGAACGAAAATGAAGGACCAAAGTGACTCCATTTTTTTTACGGGGCAACTCCATTTTGTTAAACTCACCTTGCTGAGAATCGGTGCCATTTCAAGGAAGCGAACTGGTCATATAGGAGAAGGTCATAAGACCATCACCCCACTGGGACTGGCCAATGATAAAAAAAAAAAAAATGAAATACCAGAGACCTGAAGTAACTTTCTTGCCAATCAGTAAAAGACAACTATGCTTCTTGAAATCCACAGCCAATGTATAGCTGCCTGAGTGCATTCCTCAACACCCCTCAACCTCCTCCCCAACAGCTAAATAAAAACCCAGCCCAAATAACACTGGGGGCTCTCAACTCTGATCCATTGTGTTGGTGACCATCGAGGGTCCTGGCTCGAGCCCGAATTAAAACAACCCTTGTGTGCTTGCATTGGAATCGGCTCCTTGGTGGTCTTTTGGGAATTTTGCGACCGGGGCACAATATTTGGGGGCTCGTCCGGGATTCCCTAAAACCTCCCCAGGATACCCAAACCGGAGAGTCGAGTGAGCTCTCAACTCTGATCCATTGTGTTGGTGACCATCGAGGGTCCTGGCTCGAGCCCGAATTAAAACAACCCTTGTGTGCTTGCATTGGAATCGGCTCCTTGGTGGTCTTTTGGGAATTTTGCGACCGGGGCACAATATTTGGGGGCTCGTCCGGGATTCCCTAAAACCTCCCCAGGATACCCAAACCGGAGAGTCGAGTGATAATGGCCTGTGAGTGTGTTTCCTTTATCTCTGTGTTTGTCCTGTTCAGTTCCTGAGGGCCTTAACTCTATAATAGGGCCATCCCCCCTCGGGGGTGATTTCTCACTTTCTGTCTGTCTGTCTTTCTGGCAAGCTATAGGTAGCAAAAAACGCTACAAAAAAAAAAAAAAAAACAACTCCGTTGCAAGGGAGAGGGAAGATTTTTTTTATAGAGGTGGCACTAAAATTTTACATCTTGGTTATAGAGAAGAATTTTTAAGGAGCTCTAATTTGTGGGAAGGAGAAGCAGCCAGCCATAGGTATCCTCAGGTTCTGCTTTTATTGGATTCTTCTGATTCCCTGTTGTAATTGAAAGTCAGCTGGACTGAGAGCTTGTGCTGCATCCTGGAAGTTAATTTACATATATAAGTGGTGTCACCACTTGATTACATAGCCTATAGAAAATGTTGATGGCCTGAGGTTTCCACAGGTGTGGTATAATACTGACTTGGCCTTGACCACAAACAGGATGTCATTGTCATTCCTTTTAAATTACAGACCAGTAATTTGATAATGTGTGAAAACTTGGATTTGTTCATCCTTTAAACTGAAATAAAAAGGAGCTGACTAATCTGAGATCTGACCCATGGCTCTCTCCTCTTTATAAGTGTTATACTTGGATATGTGCTTATATATGTGCTCGTTCTCGCGTGCTCTCTCTCTCCCCCTATATGTGTGTGTGTGTGTGTATGTATATATATATAATGTTTTTAGATAAATGACTCTTTGAGGAAACCATGACAATAAGGGTGTTACATGAATGTTAAATACCATTAATAACACTGGTAATTCACTGGTGAGGTATTGGGTGAGTCATCACTTACTGTGTGTTCACAGTGTTTAAATTTAATTATGCAAATGTACGATATTTCTCTTTTTTTTTCTTGTTTTGGAGAAGTTTTCATTATAGGGCATATGTGCTAGCCAGAAAGACAGAGAGAGACAGAGAGAAAGAGAGAAATTACCCCCTAGGTGGGATGGCCACACTGCAATCCTCTCTCCTCCATTCTCCTCTTGGGATCTTGGGCACACACGCACACGTGCCCAGCATGAGTTTAAGCCACCGGGTCCAGGACTTGAACCATGGTTGATTACATGGGAGCCCAGGGACATAGCCATTACACTAACTGCTGGTCCAACCATATTATTTCTTATATGAACTTACATGCATTCAATCACCAGAGGACTAACAAGGACTAACACTTAAATGTTTTTCCACTTTTGATTTTGGAACAAATTGAGGTGCAAAGAAAGGTTACAAAAATATTGCGAAAGTCTCTGTAGCCCCCTCACACAAAGACTTCACAAGGTTGACTGGTTATCTCAATAATGCCCTTTGTGATACAGAGGTGCAAGCCAGGATCATTGTAGTACCTGATTGTCTCACTTATTCTGGAACAATTCCTATTGCCTTCCTTGACTTCCATGGCTATGTCATCTTTGAAGATGATAGGTCAGTTGTTTTAGAAACTGTCTCTGAATTTGAGTTTATCAAGTGTTTTTTCTGCATAATGATATGCAGATAATGTATTTTTATTTTTTACAAAATTTCATAATAGTAATGCTTTACTGTTTTTCTTATATCCTATTATGTGTCATATGAAATCATTCTTTTCTTTTTTTTTTTTTTTTTTGAGAGGTTTTTGCTATAGGGCGCATGCGCTCACCAGAGAGAGAGAGAGAGAGATAAAAAGCAAGAAATCACCCCCCTGGCGGGATGACCATGCTGCAAGCCTTTCTCCTCCATTCTCCTCTGGGGATCTTGGGCACGCACACACACGTGCCCAGCATGAGTTTAAGCCACCGGGTCCGGGACTCAAACCGTGGTCAACTACGTGGGAGTTCAGCAACATAGCCATTACGCTGACTGCTGGTCCCATGACATCATTATTTTCCATTACTTGGATCATTTAAATAAGATAGTGTCTTTCTCTATATAAAGGCACAATTATTTTATGTTTGGGAATTAGTAATAATTTTGTGGGGAAAAATTTTGAGACTGCAAAATCCCATTCTTTAGCCTACTTTTTATCCATTAGTATAAATATTTATTGCTATTTCTTGCCTGATTAATAATTACTATATTGGGGTAATAATGCTTACTTTCCTGGGCTCCCACATGGCTGACTGCAGTTCAAGTCCCAGACCTGGAAGTTTGAAACTCACACCAGGTACATGTGTGAATGCCCAAAATCCCAAGAAGAGAATGGGAGAGAAAGGATTGCAACATAGCCATCCCCCTGGGGATGTCACTGTCTATCTCTGTCTCATCAGTGCGGTTCACGTCCCGGACCCGATGGCTTAACACTATAGGGCGCGTGCGCTCGCCAGACAGACAGACAGAGACATAGAGATAGAAAGCGAGAAATCACCACCAAGAGAGATGGTCACGCCACAATCCGTTCTCCTCCATTCTCCTCTCGGGATCTTGGACACGCACGCACATGCGCCCGGCATAAATTTTAAGCCACCAGGTCCGGGACGCGAACCGCAGTCGACTACGTGGGAGTCCAGCGACATAGCCATTACGCTAACTGCTGATTCCCAAAAGAAACATTTTCTAATGTCTTCATTCCTTACACATTACATAGTATTGAAATTCCACACTTATCTAGATCATTGAGGACTTAACTAATTCCTATTGTGCTCAATGTACTATAACTCAGTATTACCATTATTTATTTTGATGCTCAAATAGTCTGAAATTTATTGAAGAGGAATGAACCCTTTAAGGTTGGTTTCTGTGTTCTTTGACATGCCCTCATCCTACTTTGAGTACTTGTCTGGCATAGTCAGATGATCCAAATTCATGTATTTTTTTTTTCTTTTTTAATCCCAGTCCTGAGATCAGCCATTTCTTAGTAGAGGGATGTTTAGAAACCAGGATCTGGAGAAGAAGCCGGGTCTTCAGAAGAAGGTTCCACCTGGCTCCAGTGAACTAGATTTTTCAGGGAATGAAGATTTTCTATTGATAATTCAGCCTCCAGCAAATGAGCTAGTGGGTTAAAATATTCCCCAATATCTACTGAATCTGGCCAGCGATCACAACAGAATGACAAAGAGATTCTAGATCACCTCTGTCTGCTTGCCCCTGAACATTCAGGCTGAACTTCAAGAATTTGAAAGAAACACACCATCCATTAGATGACAAGAAATCACCTCTGGATCACGAGAAATATGGGAAAATGAGAAAATACCTCTCCTCTAAGGGAAAAGAGTAACTCTTCTTCATCCACAAGCAGTTGGGTAAAAATCATGGAAATATCTGATAAGGAATTTAGAGCATTCATAATGTCGAAGCTAACAGAGATGGAAGAGAAGAGAGATAATGAACTGCTAAAGAGAAAGGAGAAAGAAGTTGATGAGTTCCAGGAGATGAAATTCTTGCAAGATCTAAAAGAGGAATTACACACTTTACAAAAGACTCAAACAGAACTGCTAGAGATGAAGTCTATAATACAAGAAGTCAAAATCTCCCTTGAAAGTATTAAAAGCAGACTAGATCATTCAGAAAATAGAATCTCAAATGTAGAAGAGAAAAGGGCTGGCCTAGAAAAATCCACCATTAAGACTGAGAAAATGGCCCCAAAATTTGAGAATAATATGCGAGAAGTACTGGATACCATCAAACGTCCAACTATCTGGATAATTGGCATTCCAGAAGGTGAAGAGACCAATAAGGGCATTGATAATCTATTCCATGAAATCCTACAAGAAAACTTTCCAA
>NW_006199558.1:1921916-1932253 GCF_000334495.1 Tupaia belangeri chinensis
ATGTGAGAGGAGGGTGAGACGGGACAGAGGGTCAGAAAGAGGGGTGGAAATAATTCTAGGAACTAGAAATGGGAAATTTTTTGTAATGTGCATGATTGAGTCACTATGCAGTGTGTACTGGATGGGAGATCGCATTTTGTGTGCTGTGATGATGCTTAGGGAAGGAATGTAAATTGAGTTATAAAAAAATACAGTTTCAGGAAAAAAATGTATGTCTATTCAATGACTGCAGTAGGATATGTAGCCCCAGCTAGGTGCTACTTTATAAGATGCGTAAAGTTAGACTTGTGTTCATGGAAATGTGTGTGTCACCTGTGTTTGCTATGAGGGTATTTGGATTGATTAGGGTCTTTGGTGATTCAATAAAATGTGGGGGGATAACAGTATAAAAAGCAAACATAGACACCAGGAGAATGGGAGATGGCACGGGGTAAGAGATAGGGAATCAAAGATAGGAGGAAAAAAAGCAAAACATACAGAAAACAAGAAATGGAAGATTATTTGCTGACAATAACATGTTTGTTGATGTGCTTGATTGAGACAATATACAGTGTACTCTGGATAGAAAATCTCATTTTGTATGCTGTAATGATGTACAGTGAATGAATGCAAATAAATAAATTGAAATTAAAAAAAAAAAAAAAGGAAACCAGGATCTGGATCCTAGATGTGCTTATTGCTACTGGATATGATTGCTTCTAAGCTTTTCTTCGTGGAAAAATAGAACACATATATACCACTATAGGTCTAGTTCTCTTTCTCTTTTCATAGACAGAAAGATAGAATGTGTATGTCTGTATATGTACATGAGGAGACTTAAAAAAGTTAGTGGAGAAAAAGATTAAACGTATGATTGTATTTTGGTTAAACAGTTTTGAAATCCATGAATATTCATAATATGCAATTCCATGATTTTTTAATCACACATATACTTGTTTGTTAATAGCCATGAGTACACATCAACACCTCTGATTCCTATTTATATCATCACAGGATTTATAATAGCTTTCTCCCTTTCCATATTTGTACCTTCCTTCTCTGACAGGAAGATTATGGCTTCTCTTAATGTATTAATTGCTCAATCCCCTTATATTTAGTCAACCTACCAAGCTCACTGGAGTGATTTCTACCCTTGTGTGCCTATTACTTTTTTTTTTTTAAGAGAGATTTTTGCTATAGAGTGAATGCACTCTCTGGAGACTGTCTATTTACTTTTTCAGTGAACAGTAAGTAATGACAGAAGGCTGGAAGAAAGGAGGAGGAAGAAAATAATGAAGAGAATGAATACATTTAAAAATCTAACTTAAATTTTTAAAATAGATCATTTTCGTAGATGTTTATGTGTATTATAGAAGCAACATACTGGGAATCAAATTTATTTTTTTCAGATCTTGAATCTATATTATTACATTTTGTCTTTACATATGAATGCACAACAGCTAATCGTAGCAGGAATTAGACATACCAGATGAGTGAGAAATAGTCTGCAAAGAACTCAGAATATGATAAGACAAACAGATACATTAGCAGTTTCTGTAATACTGTGATAAGGGTTATATATTGGGTTGTCAGAAAAGTCATGATGTATTTTTTTCTATGCAAAAGATGTCATGACTTTTCCGACAACCCAGTAATACAAGAGGAATACAAAGAATTTCAGGAGCACTGAGAAGGAACCAGTAGATATTTATACAGGCAGCTGAATAATCTTTTTATTAAAAGTGAGAACCAGCATGCTAAAAAGTTGATTTCTAGTTGGTCTCCTGAATTCTCACATTTTCTTAAACTTCTTTTCTATTGTCTTAGTCATTCTTTAGAAGATCTGAGAAGTTTAGACATAGCAAGGTCTCTCTTCATTGGGGTTATAATAGTTACTATCAATAGGAAACACAACTATTCTTACAGACCTGATAATCTTATTTTTCTAGGCCCCACATTGGGTTCTTTAGTATATGTATATATTAGAGATTTTTGCTGTCGGGCATGTGCACTCACTAGAGAGACAGAGGCAGAAAGCAAGAAATGACCCCTCCCCCCAGTGGGGATGACCATACTGCAGTCTTTTCTCCATTCTCCTCTTAGGATTTTGGACACACATACACATGCCTGACATGAGTTTTCAAGCTACTAGGTCCAGGACTTGAACCATGACTGGCTATATGAGAGTCCAGTGCCTTAACCACTGTGCAACCTGCTGGCCCTCATATTTTAAATATAACTTCTGACTTTATAATGAACCCTAATTTAATTATATTTAACACCATACTAAAAAAATCATATGTATAATATGGCATATTTTAAGTGATTTTTAAAGCCATAAATTTTTTATATTATTCAGTAATGCCAATATTCTAGAATTTTTGTGCAAATTATTTGTGTCATGTATGGATAATGAATGTAATAGACAAATCACTTCAGTTTTTAATTTTTTTGGTTAAAAGTGTCTTTAAAACAAGGTCTAATAAGCTTGTTAAGAATCTCAAGAATGCACAAATCAGGTTATCTTTATCACTGGTTAATAACTTACTGCTTTATGGTTCCCAACTAAGGAAGTTAAGGTACTTTATGAAATCAGTCAATATTATATAGTCCAAGTAGAATAAATCCAGGTTCGTGAAATCTCAACTTGTTTTCTGCTCCAAATCATCAGAGAGATGTATTCCCTTATCTGATCACTGAGCCTCACATTCCAACTCAGGAAACTGTATTTTCTTGAGATGCTAAATTTTCAGAGAAAATCAGTTTACAAAGAAAAAAGATTCTTTGAGGTTTCTAAAAAGCCACAATTATGAGACAAAATTCACTAATGCTACTTTTCTCCCTGCTTTACAGAAATTGACAATTCTTTAAATATCGAAGCATATTCTGTGCTCCTGAATTGTATATTCTACACTATGAAGATATTCCTTAAACTGTTGGGTTGTTGGAAAAGTCATGATGTATTTTTCTATGATTTTCTAAGCAAAAATGCATCATGACTTTTCCAGTGACCCAATAAATACTAATATTACTACTGAAACCGTCTGTATGTATTTGACAATGGAGCATGGATGCTGTGTTACATCTTTTTTTTTTTTTTTTTTACTTTTTTTTTTAGAAGTTTTTGCTATAGGGCGCGTGCGCTCCCCAGAAAGACAGAGAGACAGAGAGATAGAAAGCGAAAAATCACGGGGGGAGGGGGGCAGGGGGATGGCCACACACACCACAATCCCTTCTCCTCTAGGGATCTTGAGCACGCAGGCATACGCACCCAGCGTGAGTTTAAGCCACCCTGTGGGGACTCAAATCGCAGTCGACCACATGGGAGTTCAGTGACATAGTCATTAGGTTAACTGCTGGTCCCAATACTGTGTTACATCTTGACAAGGATCTCAGACCTAAAAGCTGATTACAATGTTGAATGTAGTCTGCAAGAGAGGCCCATTAGGAGTCTGTCTTGGGCACAGCACAGTGGCACTTTTCTTATGACTTAAAGGTCACAGAGTTTGTAGATAATTGTGGTAAACTGAAGTGTTTTAGTAGCCATGTAAAAGACTGCATCTTGGGCGATACCACAGTCTCAGTTTGCTGTTCTCTTTGTAGCTAGAAACTCTTGCACTTTAATTTTAGTGTTGGTACAAATTACCCCATATTGCTCACTTGAACCTAGATGGTTTCCCCTCTTCTACTTTTTAAGTCTACAAAGTCACTAAGTCAAACATATTCTTTAGTCTTCCTCCTAAGCCTGATTTAAAAAAAAAAAGTCAACATCATGTGAGTTTATAGGAATTTTTGAAAATTTATTTTCAAAGCTGTTAAAGGAAGATACTCTTTTGAGATTTCTCTTATGAGTTGCTTTAGTAAGAAGTGTACTATGATAAAATATTTTCATAATTTTATCAAGCATACTATTCAGCACATTATAATACTAACCTTATTATAGAGAGTCTCAGAAAATGGATGGTAAATATTATTATTTGTATTTAGTGTTAGAAACACTAGGGCTGATAATAATAAGTGATTTTGTATAAAAATTAAATTCCAGCTCAACTAGTCATTTGATAAGCATTTATCAGGTGCTTGAAAGTGCTTGATAAAATAGCAGTAATGATAGCAATAATAAAACATAGCAGGATAGACTTGCCTCTTCAATGCTCATGACTCCTGCATAATAGATATAATTAAATCACAACCACTGAAGGAATATCTTGTAGTTTAGCTTTTTTTTTCATTTTTATAGTTATTTTATGTAACTTTACTTATTTATTTATTTTTAATTTGACCAGAGAGGAACAGAGAGAGAGAAAAAAAGTGAGAAAGCAAGCTGCCAGATCCAGGACTCAAACCATGGTCAGCCATGTGGGAGTCCAGTGCGCTTAACCACCATGCCAACTGCTGGCCCGGTTTAAGGAGATCTTTGTCTTCAGATTTATTAGCTAATACTATTCTATAATAATGTGACGAATAATTGATTGTATTAATTTTAAAATAGGAGTATATACTTAAAACTAATATCTGACAGAAAGACTTGTATTTGGTATCTTTTTGTTCTTTATTTATTTTAGTTTTTTCTATAGGGTGTGCATACTCACCAAAGACAGAGACAGACAGAGAGGGAAAGTGAAAAATCTCCCCCCAGTGGGGATGGCCACATTGTAATTCCCTTTCCTCTCCTCTCAGGACTTTGGGCACACACACATTCATATCCAGTGTGCTTTTCTAGCTGCTGGGTCCCGTACTCCAACCACACAGTCTGCCATGTAGAATCCAGCCACTTTAACCTCCATATCACTTGCTAGCCCCTGGTATTTTTTCTTTTAAACTCTTCTTAGTAACCTTCTAGTATGTTCTTACCTTGCATGGAATGGTCAATATGTCTGTCTCCCAACAGATGAAATAAAATGTGAGCAATAGACTTTTATTTTGAAACCTAGCAATTTTATAAGCCTGTTGAAATTACGTTTCAATCTGTACAAGCAGTTGGCATAATGGCCATGTCACTGGACTCCAATGTAGTCGACTGCAATTCGAGTTCCAGACCCAGTTACTTAAACTCACGCCGGGCGCATGTGTGTGCATGCCTAGGATCCCGAGAGAAGGGATTGCAGCATGGCCATCTCCCTTGGGGGTCTCTCTGTTTCTATCTTTCTGGCTAGCGCACATACCCTATAGCAAAAACCTCTCAAAAAAAAAGAAATTATGTTTATCATTGATAAACTTTACTGGTATAATGTTACATAGTAGAAATAAATTTTTGAGTTGTTGGTAAATCAATTTATTGATTTGAATTTTTGTACTACTCAGATCAAGAAACAACATTTTCTTTCCAACACACATACAAAGTAAATGCCATATAAAAATTTGAAGGAAGAAAGTTATGTGAGATATACTAAGTCCTAATAGCTGTAAATATGACTGCTAAACTAAAATATGAAAGTCTAGCCACAGACATGCTTAGGCTAAGCTTGTAAATGCGTTATTAAGGAAAAGAAAGGGGAGAGGAGCAGCAAGTAGCATGTTGGTTAAAGTGCTGGATTCCCACATGGTCAACCACAGTTTGAGCCACCACCAGACCTGGTGGCTTGCTTTTGCACTCTTCCACTCCCTCTGTCTGTCTGTCTCTCTCTCTCTGGTGAGCACACATGTCCTATAGTAAAAACTTAAAAATAATAATAAAACAATAGATTGGAACGATTTCTCAAATAAATATGTATATTTTTAAGTGAGAAGATACATTGTCTTTGATGATTTGATCACAGTCCTCCTGTCTTAGCCTCCTGAGTAGCTGGGATTACAGGCATGAGGTACTGTGCCCAGCTCCAAAAGTATTTTTAATATGGTTTCAATTTAGGGGCCAGCAGATGGCATAATGTTTATGTCCTAGGTAGTCAACCATGGTTTGAATCCTGGACCTGTCGGCTTGAAAATCATGCTGGGTGTATATGCATGCAAGTCCAAGATCCCAAGAGGAGAATGGAGAAGGGATTGCAGTGTGGCCATCCCTCCTGGGGGGGGTTTCTTGTTTTCTGCATCTGTGTCTCTCTCCGTCTCTCTGGCAAGCACACATGCCCTATAGAGATAATCTCTCAAGATATATTTAGATATATAAATATATACATATACATAGTTTCAATTTAATTAAACAAAACAAAAAAGCCACATCTATTGTACTCACATAGTCATGTTTAAGTAAGTTCCTAGTGCAAAGATTCTCAAATATTCTTTGAATTATAAGACCCTTATCTCTGTAGTTAATTTCGTGGTGACCCAAAGAAACAAAAGTAATAAGCTTATCTTTCCAGTGATTAAGTAGTTAGGCTCTTTGTTTTGTTTGCTTATTTGTATTTATTTATTTTTTTTTTAATTTTGTTCAGAGGGCATGTGTTTACCAGATAGAGACAGATAGGAGAGGGAAAAAGCATGCCCTGATGCAACATGGGTCATACACTGTGCCTTCTCCATTTTTTCAACTTGCCAGGCACATACATATGTATGCTCAGGGTGTTTTTCAAGCTACCAGGGCCATAATTCAAACCATGCAATCAGCTATGTAGGATCTGGCTCTCTTAACCAGCAGACCATAGGGCCAGCTTAATTTAATAGGCCTAAATTTAATAGGAGCAGTTTATATAGTAAATAGTATTTGACAGTTGTTGCTTAGTTTCCCTAAACATTTTCAGATATTTTATAATATTCCTGTAAATTAGTTAATAACTGTGATGCTACCAACAAACTACTAGTTATAGTAATAACCTAAATGAGCACTAATTGGAAAATGTTTAAATGAAAGCATATCTATATGATTTAGTATTATATAGGCATCTAAAAGTATGAAATAGATCTATATAAGTCTATATTGGAGAATAGTCTCCAATTCATACCACTGAGTGAAAATTGTAAATTTCAAGAGAAGTACATGGTGAATCAATTTAAAATACACATGAGTATGTGCAAAGCAAAACTGTGTGTTTATTTTAGGAAAAATATTTTTTCTTTTTATGCGAATTGGTTGGGGCCCTTAAATCAAGATGCATTAACAAAAGAAAAGCATATAAACTTATTTAATGCAAGTTTTACCTGACAAGGAATCCTTCAGAAGGAAATTAAGACCCAAAGAAGCAATTAAACCCAAATGGTGCTTTGTGTGTTTGTTTGTTTTTGTAATAATAGGCTTGATAAAGAGTGGAAAGTTTGGGAGAATATGATAAGGCAAAGAGATGAACTAAATGTAACAAACTAGAGTGTACCTTGTCAAGACCCGTTTGTCAATATTCCTCTCTGCGTCCCCAGGTCTTCAGAGATAAGAATGCTCCTTTCTTTCAGGTATAAGGAAACACTCCCAAATGAGGATCATATGACCTGCTTCAGGGAAATATCAGAAAAACCTTCTTAGATTTTATGACTTGCTTCAGGGAAGGTAGGAGAAGGTTAGAGAGACCTTTCTGCTTCTGCCATTTTCTCAGCTTCCTTCAACTTGAAATATTCAAATGCCAAAATGCCATGAGATAACATATTCTGAACCTTAGTATCCATCCATACATACATCTATACATCTCTCTGTATACACACTCCTGCATGCACACACAAACAGGCATATATGTTATGCATAGAAAAAGGCCTGGAAAATTACACTTGATGAATAATAAAAAATATACATGAAGGAAATAAAAGATAAAAAATATACATGACAGTTGAAGATAGTCGTCAGAGGACTTTTTAGCTTGATCTGTAATGTTTATAAATTTTATATGTGTGTGTGTGTGTATTTTACCTTATTTATTTTAGTAGCTTTGTAAATTTTATAAAAAATTTAAATGTGATTTAAATGTATAAATAAGTTATATAATATAGTTAAGATCTGATACTCTTCTAATAGCTGACATCTAAGGATGATAATAATGTGAAGGCCTGATCTGCCTAAAATTAAAACAAATAAATAGAAAAAAATATTGGAAAAACATCTTTCTTTAAAATAATTATTTTTATTTATTATTGTTATTTAATTTGACCAAAAAGAGACAGAGAGGGAAAGTGAGAAAGAAAGCCACCAGGTCTGGGACTTGAACAAGTTGGTCATGTGGGAATCTAGCAGAAAGTAAGCTGCTAGGTCCAGGATTCAAACCATAGTTGGCCATTTGGAATTCCAGCACCTTAGCTACTACACCACCCGCTAGCCCCAGAAAAGATATTTTAAAATCACTTTAAAACTACACAGGAAGGGACCAAGATATGGCATAATAGTTACATTGCTGGACTCCCATGTAGTCGACCACGGTTCGAGTTCCTGACCTGATGGCTTAAAACTCATACTGGGCATATATGCGTGCCTGCCTCCCTGCCCAAAATCTCAAGAGGAGAATGGTGGAGAAGGGATTATGGCATGGCCATTCCCTCTGGGGTGTGACTTCTCGCTTTCTGTCTCTCTGTTTCTCTCTGTCTCTCTGTTGAGTACACACACCCTATAGCAAACTCTTTCTTAAAACACACACACACACAGCAATAGGGCTTACTTGTGGTGTGGTGATTGAGGCTGCTAGATCCTATGTGTCTGACTGCAGTTTAAGTCCCAGACCAAATGGCTTATAAAACATACTTGGGGGACCAGGAGTTAGTGTAATGGCTATGTTACTGAATTCCCATGTAGCCGATCGTGGTTCAAGTCCCTGACTCGTGGCTTAAACTCACGCTGGGAGCAGGTATGTGTGTTCCCAAGATCCTGAGAGGAGAATGGAGGAGAAGGGATTGTGGTGTGGCCATCCCCCTGAGGGGTGATTTCTCGCTTTCTATCTCTCTGTCTCTCTTTGTCTTTCCAGTGAGCACACCCTATAGCAAAAACCTCTCACCCCCCATAAAAAAAAACCCCCAAAAAAAAAAAAAAAAAAAAAAAAACCTACACTTGGTTGCATATTTGTGTGTGCCTAAAATCTCAAAAGGAGAATGAAGGAGAAAAAATTGCAACGTAACCATTCCCCAGGTGGGATGATTTCTCTCTTCCTTCCCACTTATCTCTGGTGAGCACATACTTCCTTTGGCAAAGTTTAAAAAATAAAAAGAGATATGAATGGGGCCAGCAGGTGGCATGGTGATTAAGGCTCTGGACTCCCACATGGCCATCTGTATATCAAGTCCTGAACCTTGTGGTTTGCTTTCTCACTTTATCACTCTCTTCTCTCTGAACAAAAATGTAAAAAAGTAATAAATAAAATTAAACAATTATTTAAAAAAAGATACATAGATATAAGTCATTCATTATGCCTAGATTTATGAAAGCAAGATATGTCTTTTCTAAAAAAATGAAGATAATGCACATAAGAAAGATGACAATCTCAATTTACTTCCTAATCCTAGTTTTTGACTGCATATGATCCTGCTCTGTATCTAAAAGTACATTCGTTTGACCATATGACAACTTGCTTTATCACTTACTATGTTTGAAGATCTTTCTAGGGTGACAGCTGGTCCAAGTTTGCCCAGGAATTTTCTGATCTTAACACTGAAAATCCTGAGAACTGCCCAATCCCTATCCCTAGACAATCTAAGAAATTGGTTACCCCAGATCCCTAAGTTTATAAGTCAGTTTATATATATCTACCTCTTAGTTATAATTAATGTGTACTCATCCATAAAACAATAATACCTCAATTACCAGTTACTTAAGTTGTTGATAAATAAATTTGAATTTCTGTGTTTTGTGTATATTAAGCATACATCAGTGGACTGAATTATTCTTTCTCTAGGTAAAGTAATTAATGATTCAAGCCTCTTAAACATTTCTGTTTTTAAGTTTATTTCTTCCGTGAGCAAGAGAGAAAGAGAGAGAAAAGTCACCCAACAGTCTTCATGCCATGAACCATCCCCAGTCTCAGCTGGCCTGAATTATGAGCATATACACATAAGCCTGGTGTTTTAAGGAAGGTTACTGGGTACAAACCCAGAACCTTCCCATGTGGGTAAGTCTCACAGGGCATTAGATTACTGCTATGCCACCATCCACCCCACCATTTATTTTGTAGATTTTTTTTCCTTAAGGCACATGTGCTCATCAGAGAGAGATAGAGGCAGTGAGAAGGAAAATGAGAGATCACCAGGGGGATGGCCACATCACAATCCCTTCTTCTCCATTATCCTCCCAGGATCTTGGGCATACATGCACACATGCCCAGCATGAGTTTCAAGGCATCAGATTTGGGACTGAAACCACAGTTGACCATGTTAGAGTCCAGTGACGTACTGCTATGCCATCCATTGGCCTCTCATCCACACTTTCTTAAAGGTTTTTTTCTTTCTTTTTTTTTTTAAGAATTATTTAAGTTTCAGTTATTATTTATCATTATGTTTAATTTGGCCAGAGAGACAGA
>NW_006199558.1:1932453-1933950 GCF_000334495.1 Tupaia belangeri chinensis
ACCTAATGAAAAAACCCAAAAAAAAAAAAAAAAAAAAAAAAAAAAAACCTACACTTGGTTGCATATTTGTGTGTGCCTAAAATCTCAAAAGGAGAATGAAGGAGAAAAAATTGCAACGTAACCATTCCCCAGGTGGGATGATTTCTCTCTTCCTTCCCACTTATCTCTGGTGAGCACATACTTCCTTTGGCAAAGTTTAAAAAATAAAAAGAGATATGAATGGGGCCAGCAGGTGGCATGGTGATTAAGGCTCTGGACTCCCACATGGCCATCTGTATATCAAGTCCTGAACCTTGTGGTTTGCTTTCTCACTTTATCACTCTCTTCTCTCTGAACAAAAATGTAAAAAAGTAATAAATAAAATTAAACAATTATTTAAAAAAAGATACATAGATATAAGTCATTCATTATGCCTAGATTTATGAAAGCAAGATATGTCTTTTCTAAAAAAATGAAGATAATGCACATAAGAAAGATGACAATCTCAATTTACTTCCTAATCCTAGTTTTTGACTGCATATGATCCTGCTCTGTATCTAAAAGTACATTCGTTTGACCATATGACAACTTGCTTTATCACTTACTATGTTTGAAGATCTTTCTAGGGTGACAGCTGGTCCAAGTTTGCCCAGGAATTTTCTGATCTTAACACTGAAAATCCTGAGAACTGCCCAATCCCTATCCCTAGACAATCTAAGAAATTGGTTACCCCAGATCCCTAAGTTTATAAGTCAGTTTATATATATCTACCTCTTAGTTATAATTAATGTGTACTCATCCATAAAACAATAATACCTCAATTACCAGTTACTTAAGTTGTTGATAAATAAATTTGAATTTCTGTGTTTTGTGTATATTAAGCATACATCAGTGGACTGAATTATTCTTTCTCTAGGTAAAGTAATTAATGATTCAAGCCTCTTAAACATTTCTGTTTTTAAGTTTATTTCTTCCGTGAGCAAGAGAGAAAGAGAGAGAAAAGTCACCCAACAGTCTTCATGCCATGAACCATCCCCAGTCTCAGCTGGCCTGAATTATGAGCATATACACATAAGCCTGGTGTTTTAAGGAAGGTTACTGGGTACAAACCCAGAACCTTCCCATGTGGGTAAGTCTCACAGGGCATTAGATTACTGCTATGCCACCATCCACCCCACCATTTATTTTGTAGATTTTTTTTCCTTAAGGCACATGTGCTCATCAGAGAGAGATAGAGGCAGTGAGAAGGAAAATGAGAGATCACCAGGGGGATGGCCACATCACAATCCCTTCTTCTCCATTATCCTCCCAGGATCTTGGGCATACATGCACACATGCCCAGCATGAGTTTCAAGGCATCAGATTTGGGACTGAAACCACAGTTGACCATGTTAGAGTCCAGTGACGTACTGCTATGCCATCCATTGGCCTCTCATCCACACTTTCTTAAAGGTTTTTTTCTTTCTTTTTTTTTTTTAAGAATTATTTAAGTTTCAGTTATTATTTATCATTATGTTT
>NW_006199558.1:1934189-1947187 GCF_000334495.1 Tupaia belangeri chinensis
TTTAATTTGGCCAGAGAGACAGAGAGGAAGGGAAAGTGAAAAAGCAAGTCACCAGGTCTGGGACTCAAACCACAGTCGCTATGTGGGAATCCAGCACATTTCACCACATGCCACCTGCCAGCCCCCTTAAAGGTTTTTTTAAATACATAGCTTTTAGATTAGATGAGTAGTTTTATAACATTTTGATCAATATTTGAAGCATGCATTTCTGAACCCCAGTTCTAGGTTACCCCCAGCAAATCTCTCATGTTTTTTGTGTTGTGGAAACAACACATTTTGTGCTTTTTTTCCTGAAACCCTTCTCTGTCAGGAGTTTTCTCCCCTATACTATTAAGTCATTCTCAAGTATGGAGTGGATAGTCTATAGACTTCCCCTCAATAATTGTCCTTTTCCTCTTTCCAAATTACCTCATCTGGCTCAGTGAATATTCCATTTCCTTGTTTGACCTGCTAATTCTTTTATAAAGAATTAAGAGAATTTAAAAGGAACTGTATTTTAAAACAATGAATAAAGTTATGCCCTGTTAGAACTTTCCTGTTGATATACAGAAATCAAAATCTTTTTTTTTTTTTTTTTTTTAGTTTTTCTCTACATAGTGTGTGTGCTCTCTGGAGAGACAGACAGCAAGAAATCACCCCCCCCCCAAGGGGAATGGCCATGCCACAATCCCTTCTCCTCCATTCTCCTCTTAGGATTTTGGGTATGCACACACTTACACACACAAACACACATGCCTGGCGTGAGTTTCAAGCTGCTGGGTCCGGATTTAAAACGTGGCCGACCACATGGGAGTCCTTAACTGCCACGCCACCTTCTGATGCCAGAAATCAAAATCTTAAAACCTTCCCAAGGAACCCTCAGTTGTGGAACAACCATAGTTTTGTTTGTTTGTTACTAGAAAACATAAGCACTTACTGAGAGAGACCAAGAGAAAGTGAGAGAAAAAGAATGTGAGAAAGCATTCCCCATGGGGATGGCCACACTGTAATCCCTCTGCTGCCACTTTTCCCCTCAGGATTTTAGACACCTATGTATATGTGTCCAGCATGTTTTTCAAACCCCTCTGAGACTTGAACTGTGCAGTTGGCCAGGTGGGATCCTTCTGCCTTAATTACCATGCCATCAACTGGCCTCTAAATTTCCATACGTTTGTCTAAAAGTGGCTCCTCCTCCTCCTCTTCCTGTCCTTTCTTTTGTGAGTCTGTGATATATTACACAGGAAACTTCAAGCATTGCTACTAAGTACAGCCATACTGATCATAATACTTCAGTCAATGACAGCACATCCAAGGAGTAAGATTTTTTTTTAAAGAATTATTTTATCTTACTTTTTATTTATTTATTATTATTATTCAGTTTGACCACGGAGAGACAGTGAGACAAAGTGAGAAAGCAAACTGTCAGCTCCAGGACTTGAACCACAGTCAGCCATTTGGAAGTATAGCACCTTAACCATGCCACCTGCCAGCCCCCTGGTCCATAACAATTTTTTAAAAAGAGTTATTTATTAATTTTGTTTATTCATTCATTTATTTTAATTTGACCAGAGAGAGAGAGTGAGAAAGTGAGAAACCAAGCCACCAGGTCAGGGACTTGAACTGTGATTGCCATGTGGTAGTGTCCAGAGCCCTAGCCACTATGCCACCTGTTGGTCCCAAGATTTCTAAAAGTAATTATTTATTTTTATTTTTTATTTATTTATTTTTTTGGAGAGGTTTTTGCTATAGGGCATGTGCGCTATAGGGTGCGTGCACTTGCCAGAAAGACAGAGAGAAACAGAGAGACTGAAAACGAGAAATCCCCCCCCCCAGGGGGATGGCCACGCCGCAATCCCTTCTCCTCCATTCTCCTCTCGGGATCTTGAGTACATGCCCATGCGCCCGGCATGAGTTTTAAACCACCAGGTCTGGGACACGAACTGCAGTCAACTACATGGGAGTCCAGCAACATAGCCATTACCAGCTAACTGCTGGTCCCTTAATTTTTTAAAATTTATTTTTATTTATCATTATTATTATTATCATTAATTCACCAGAGGTGGACAGAGAGAGAGAGAGGGAGAGTGAGAAAGCAAGCTGCCAGGTCCGGGACTTAAACTGCAGTTGGCTATGTGAGAGTTCAGTGTCTTAACTACTATGAGAGTCTAGTGTCTTAATCTGCTGGTCCCAATCTATAAAATTTTAATGGAGCTGAAAAATTCCTATCACCTAGTGACTTTATGGCCATTGTAGTATCATATAGGGTTGTCGGAAAAGTCACGACATATTTTTTCCTATGTTTTTCTGCGCAAAAATGCATCATGACTTTTCCAACAATCCAGTAGTTCAGCACTCACATGTGTTTGTGATGCTGTGGTAAACAAACCTACTGCCCTGCTAGTTATATAAAAGTAGAGCACTTACAATTATGTATCGTACATTATATTTGATAATGATAATAAATGACTATGTTACTGCTTTGTGGATTTATTATATTGTACTATTATCTGTTTTAGCATGTATGCCTACTTACTAAAAGAAAACTTTAGTGCAAAACAGTATACTGTGTTATACTAGCAGCAGCCTTATGTATCTCATGTCTGTGGTGTCTCTTGATTGCATCATTTTCTCTTGTGCTTAATTTAATTTTGTGTTGTTTTATTCATGATGACTCTTCTAGTGAGTTAAGTGTGTGGTTAGAAGATAGTGATATTGATGGTCCTGACCCTATGTAGGCCTAGGCTAATGTGTGTGATGTGTGTTTTTGTGTTTTAGTTGTTTGCTTTCCTAACAAGGTCTCACTATGTTGTGATCCTCCTGCCTCAGCCTCCCAGGTATCTTGCTATAGAATTGTGCCACCACACTCAGCTTTTAAGGTGAGCCAGGAGTTGAACTCAGGCCTTCCATGTGACCTCAACCTGCTGAGTAGCAGTATCAATTGGCACATACTATCATGGCTAAGCCTGTGTCTTAGTTCTTAACAAGAGAGTTTAGAAAGTAAAAAGTTAATAAAATAGAGCTGGCCCCACAACACAGCAGTTAAGCACTACAGAGAGGTCGCTGGATCTTACATCACTGACCAGGGTATGAGTCCCAGCCTAGTGGCTTAAAAAATACACGAGACATGTGCTTGCCCTCCCAAGATCCTGACTGTGTGGGAGAGTTGGAGGTAAAAGAATTGTGGCATGACTAGAGGGTGCTTTCTCTCTCTCTCTCATGCACATGCATGTGTTTTCTGGCATAAACATTTTTTTTAAACAGAAAAACATATAATAATAAATAAAATATTTAAAGAAAAATATTCTTGTACAACTGTATGGTCTCTTAAGCTAAGTGTTATTACAAAAGAGTAAAGTTAAAACACTTAAAATGTTTATAAAGCAAAAAAATTATATTACAGGAACAGGCAGATGGTGTAATGGTTATGCCACAAGGTTTACCATGGTTAGAGTCCTGGACCCAGCGACTTAAAACTCATACTGGGTGCATGTATGTGTGTGCCCCAAATCCTGAGAGGATAATGGAGGAGAAGGGATTGCAGTGTGGCCATCCCCCACCAGGGGTGGGGTGGTGGGGAAGCATATTTTTTTTTTGCCTTCTCTCTCTCTCTCTCTCTTTCTCTGCCTCTCCAGTGAGTGTACATGCCCTATAGCAAAATTCTCTCTAGAAAAAAAAAAAGTTAAAAAAATTCTATTACATAAAATTTACTATTTAAGAGCTAGCCAGTGGGACATGATGTTTTAAGGTGGCTGGATCCGGCTTGAGTCCCAGACACTCCAGGCACATGTATAAGCATACATAAAATCCTGGGATTGCAGGAAAAGGGATATAGTAAAATATAAAAAAGTAAAAATAGTATCTGAGAATTGAAAAAAATGAAATGAAAAAAATTATTTTATATCTGAGGGACCAGCAGTTAGCGTAATGGCTATGTCACTGGACTCCCATGTAGTCAACTACAGTTCACGTCCTGGACCCGGTGTCTTAAAACTCACACTAGGTGCGTGTGCATGTATGCCCAAGATCCCGAGAGGAGAACGGAGAAGGGATTGCGGCGTGGCCATCCCCCCTGGTGGGTGATTTCTCGCTTTCTGTCTCTCTGTCTCTCTCTGTCTATCTGGAGAGCGCATGCGCCCTATAGCAAAAACTTCTCAAAAGAAAAAAAAAAAGAGAGAGAAAGTAAGAAAGCAAGACTTGAACTGCAGTCAGCCATGTGGGAATCCAGCGCCTTAACCATCACACTACTTGCCAGTCCCTATATATTCTTATTTACTTAGTTATTTATGTGTTTAATGCACATCTTCCTTTACTGGGCTACAGGGTCCATGAAAGCAGGAACTTTATCTGTCTCATTTTCCACTGTATTCCCTAAACCTAGAACAGTGCTCAATATATACTAGATATTCAATACACTCTGTTCAGTGTACTTCCAAAGACAAAATATTCATTCTCAAGAATTTTAAACTGAAATATTCTCTGCCCTGCATTTTGTAAGAAGCCTCATCTTTCATGAAGTACTATCATCACATAATTATAGACAGAGGAGTTTACCCTT
The DNA here is from genome assembly GCF_000334495.1 of Tupaia belangeri chinensis. Lineage (NCBI taxonomy): Eukaryota > Metazoa > Chordata > Mammalia > Scandentia > Tupaiidae > Tupaia > Tupaia belangeri. The sequence continues at coordinate 1,938,724 of NW_006199558.1, forward strand.
TACTGTTCCTAATTGTGCCCTTCAGAGCATTTAGAATAATAATTAAAATAAAAAAGACATTGTAATCCAGTTACAGAAAGAAAAGCTTTAAAATAACCATTGTACAAAACAAACAAAAAAGCCCCACAAAAACCGATTATGTTTAGTAATCTTGGAGGAGAAGAGAGGACATATTATTTACGAATTATATGTATTGTAACATCTTCAAAACTGTAATGAAAAAAAAAATGGGGACTGATAGATGGCGTAATGGTTACATCGCTGAACTCCCACATAGTGGACCATGGTTCGAATCCCACACCCAGTTGCTTAAAATTAATGCCACTATCTGTGCATATGTGCCCAAGATCCCGAGAGGAGAATGGAGAAGGGATTGCGGCGTGGCCGTCCCTCTGAGGGGCAATTTCTCTCTTTCTGTCTCTCTGTCTCTCTAGTGAGCACATGCACCCTTGTCATGAATATTTTCTTGGCAGGAAAGGAAAAATATTTTAGCATGGAGGCTTAAATTGAGAATTTACAACAACAAGAATTTCAGAATTTACACCTGCTATTCAAGGGCAGCAAGGTGAGTATATAGTTCGGGAGACACTGCTGGGTAACCAGATTAGCACAGACAGTATTCCCAAGAAAAACTCTCTTGGAGATGAGGGCCTTTTAAATAGACTTATTTGGGAGAAAACTTACAAATTTCATGGGATGAACATAGACCAAAGGTGTCTATGGTCCAGTAGACGGGGTAACCAGACATAGGGGAGACATAGATCTGAGTTCAGTTCTGCGCAGAATGCAGCTGTGGCTTGGGAACCAGCAGTTAGCAAAATGGCTATGTCTCTGGACTCCCATGTAGTCGGCCGCGGATCGTGTCCCGGAACCGGTGGCTTAAAACTCACACCGGGCGCGTGTGCATGCGTGCCCAAGATCCCGAGAGGAGAATGGAGGGAGGAGAAGGGATTGCGGCGTGACCATCCCCCCCCGGGGGATGATTTCTCGCTTTCTGTTTCTATGTCTCTCTCTGTCTGGCGAGCGCACGCACCCTATAGCAAAAACCTCTCAAAAAAAAAAAAAAAAAAAGAATGCAACTGTGGCTCAAGGCTATGGAGAGGCAAACATTGGCAGTTGTCAGCAAGGTCCTTATGGTCAGATGAGAAATTCCTCCAAGGTTGGCTCACAGGAAACAGACTTGACTGTGAAGACAGCTTGACCATGGCATGGAGGCAGAGTGACAAGTCAATCAGTCCAAGTGTCAATTGTAGCATCTTCTGTACACGGCTGCATATGTTCCCATTTTGAGGTTGTGGTCAGCTCCTTTTTATGTGGATTTGATGTGATTTTTTTTTTAATTATTTAACTTTTTTTTTTTTTTGAGGTTTTTGCTATAGGGTGCGTGTGCTCTCCAGAAAGACAGAGCGAGACAGAAAGTGAGAAATCACCCTCCCCAGAGGAGATGGCCATGCTGCAATACCTTTGCCTCCATTTTCCTTTTGGGATCTTGGGCACACAAGCATGCACACCCTGTGTGAGTTTAAGTCACTAGGATCGAGTCTCAAACCGTGGTCAACTACATGAGAGTCTAGCAACATAGCCATTATGCCAACTGCTAGTCCCTTAACTTTTTTAATTTATCCATTTGTTTATTTATTTTAATTTCACCAGAGAGGGACAGAGAGAGAGAGAGAGTGAGAAAGCAAGCTGCCACTTCAGGACTTGAATTGCGGTTGGCTGTGTGGTAGTCCAACACTCTTAACCACCAACCACCATGCCACCTGCTGGCCTCTGATTTGATATTTTTATGTCCATTTTGGACCTGTTGTGAGAAAGTGTCAAGTCTTTTGGCTGGGGCAGTCTTGGTCAAAACAACTTTTAGCAAAAACAACTCTCAGTCAATTCAATTTTTGATCAAAACAACCTTCAAAAACAACTTGGTCAATAACAGCAGTTTCATTTTTATTTCAGCGTGTCTCCATTTTAGGAGAGGGTATTATACCCTATAGCAAAAACATCTCTTAAAAAAAAAGGGAAACATTCATGAATGTATGTCTTTTTAATTCACAAGAGACTTTCAATATATTAGGTCACCCTAGAGTTTATTTTAAATGGCTTTTGGCAAAAATCTCTCACCAAAACTTCTGATCACTGATACACATTTTTGAACTTTTTTGTATGATATAATGTGTAATTCATGAATTAAAAAACTTTTTAATATTTGATATTAAGTTACTGAGCTTAGTTGCTGTGGTGTAGTGGTAATGCAAGTGCCCTGCAAAGCAGAAAGCCACATGGTCCACCATGGGTATAGATTCTAGGGTCAACTTTAAAACATGCTGGTCACAGGACCAGTAAGTGGCGTAATGATTATGGTGCTGGACTCCCACGTGACTGACCAAGGTTTGAGTCATGGACTTAGTGGCTTGAAACTCCTGCTGGGCACGTGTATGCATGCATGCATGTTGAAAATCCCAAGAGAATGGAGGAGAAGGGAATATGACATGGTCAAACCCCTAGGAATTGATTTCTTGCTTTCTGTCTCTTTCTTTCTCTTGTCTCTCTGGTGAGCACACATACCATATAGCAAAATAATAAATTAAATAAATAAATAAATAAATAAATAAATAAATAAAAACATGCTGGTCAAGCCCATGTGGCATCTAGAACCCTAAAGAGCTCCAGGGCTGAGAAAAGGGGATTACTGCCTGAGGAGATCCTCCTGAGGAGAGTACTTCTCCCCCCAACCCTCTTCTCTCTTTCTCTCCATGTCCACATGCTCTTAAAAAATAATAAAAAATAGGGAACAGCAGATGGCTGTAATGGTTACATTGTTAGACTCCACATAGTCAACTGCAGTTCAAGTCCCAGACCCAGTAGTGTAAAACTCATGTCAAGTGTGTGTGTGTGTGCCCACCCAAAATCCCAACCAGTAGTGTAAAACTCATGTCAGGTGTGTGTGTGTGCCCACCCAAAATCCCAAGGGGACAATGGAGGAGAAGGGATTGTAGCATTACCCATGAGGGTTGATTTCTCGTTTTCTATCTCTGTTTATCTCTGTCTTTGTCTCTGGTGAGCCACATGCCAGATATCAAAAATCTCTTTAAAAAAATAAGAAATACAAAAGGTCACTGGACTTTCTGATATTAATAGTTTAAGGAAAAGTAAAAGGAATGTAGTGTTTCTGATTGAGCCTCAGAAATGATGTTTTTTTAATTTTGAAAATAGGTTTCTTTGGATTTCAATTTCCATAGTTCATTGATCTGTGAGGGAATATTAAAACTCCCTGTATTTTTTTCACCAAAAGTTTCCACATTTTGGGGCAAAATTGTGTGGACTGAAGTCTGACTGCTTTATCCTATTTTTCCAAAATCCTTTCCAGAGGGCTTAGAGGAAGTCAAGCCCACAAATGTTAACAGACCATTTTGATCCATTGTTAACAGGATTCTTCCTACATTCTCCCCCTGGCATGGTATTGTAGTATCTTTGTGACATATATTAAGCCTTCTTCTCACTGTTTTTTTGTTTTGTTTTGTTTTTTTAGAGAGGTTTTTTGTTATAGGGTGTAAGTGCTCACCAGAGAGACAGAGGACAGAAACTGAGAAATCACTCCCCTGGAGGGATGGACATGCTGCAATCCCTTCTCCTCCATTCTCCTCCTGGGATCTTGGGCACGCACATATGCCCGATGTGAGTTTAAGTCACTGGGTCTGTTATCAAACTCAAATCAGTTTTACTTTCCCAAGTGCTATAAAACCAAGCCATAGGCACATGGTGTGATGAAGGAAAGTACAGCTTCATTGCAAAGCGCAAAGCAAGGAGAGCGGGCAGCTCATGCTGAAAAGACCTGGTCTCCCAGAGATGTTCCCCACATGCATTTTTAAGAACAAAATTAGGGACAGAGGTCCTAGATGCATGATCAGCTCAGTGATTGGTTCAAGAGGGCGTGATCATCTCATGGGCATTCTTGATTGGTGAGGCCTTAGATAATCAAATTTCTCTTCAGGAGTCTGGAGCCATTTCAGTCTGTAGTCTTTGAGCTCAGAACCAGCAGTTTCTAACCTATAAAACATCTTACATATTGAAATGAAAACCTTATCTTTCCTTTAAGTGAGAGTTTTAGAGGTCAAATGGCCCTCACTCATGGTCCACATTGGTCATTAACATAACCAAAAGTCTGAAGACTTACTCCTTACTCTGGGCCATTACAATGTAAATAGACTTTATATTTTAGGAACCCTAGAAAATACATTAGGGGGTCCTTGCTCGGTTTCAGGTTTGGGACTCAAACCGCGATAGATTGGGAATCCAGTGACATAGTCATTATGTCTGGTCCCATTACTGTCAAATTACAGTTGTTTCTGATTTCAGCAAACTTCCTTTTCCAATCACCACCCTAAAAACTGTGAAACCCACCTACTAGCCCAGTTTCCACATGTCCCACCTTTTTGGGTCAGACCAATGGAAAACTTTTCACTTAATTCTAGACTCTGTCTCTTGCTCTCAAAATCAAATAAGTGGAACCCCTGTACCTGATCACCCCAACAGAAAGGCATGTTTTGCCTCCTCTCTGGCCTAGGTCACTCATATTCTGGTTAGTAAATAAACTGCATTAATTATTATTTTTACAGAGTTGGTTATTTTCCATCAACTGTTAGCTAAGTGGTCTTCAGGCAAAATATATGAATGAAATTAAAGCTGAACAATTACGGGACCAGCAGTTAGAGTAATGGCTATGTCACTGGACTCCCATGTAGTCAACCGCGGTTTGCGTCCTGGACCCGGTGGCTTAAAGCTCACGTCGGGTGTATGTGCATGCGTGCCCAAGATCCTGAGAGGAGAATGGAGGAGAAGGAATTGTGGTGTGGCCATCCCCCCTCGGGGGTGATTTCTCGCTTTCTGTCTCTTTATCTCTGTCTGTCTGGCGAGCGCACTTGCCCTATAGCAAAAACCTCTCCAAAAAAAAAAAAAAAAAACTGAACAATTATGAAGGTAATCTAATCAATAAGGACTGATTATAAAAATTTTAAATTCCTATTTTCTTAATTTTTAAGGATGATCCGATCTTGGGAACCAGCAGTTAGTGTAATGGCTATGTCGTTGGACTCCCATGTAGTCGACCGCGGTTCACGTCCCGGACCCGGAGGCTTAAACTCACGTCGGGCACATGTGCGTGCATGCCCAAGATCCCGAGAGGAGCAGGGATTGCGGCGTGACCATCCCCCCTGGGGGGGGTGATTTCTCGCTTTCTGTCTCTCTGTCTCTCTCTGTCTCTCTCTGGCTGGCTGGCAAGCGTATGCGCCCTACAGCAAAAAAAAAAAAAAAAGATGATCAGATCTTAAATTACATAACAGCAAAATGCACTGTATAAATATTAAATAAAGACTAAATTTGTGGTGGTGGTAGTGGTGTGTGTGCCAGTGTGTGTAACCTAATAAAATACACAATTGAACATCTTTGATATATTTTAACTGTCCAATTCATTTGTACTCTCGAAATATGTAGCATATCAACATCTTGCTTTCAAATTACAATCTCCAATGGACATTAACAAAGCCTCTATGTTTCACAATATTCAGAAATCCACCCAGTGTTAAAGTCTGATTTAGCAGCTGCTTTCAAGGTGCCTCTGCATAATCAGCATGGTTCCTTTCCTCAGTCCATGAGAGATACTAGATTTGCTTAAATGAAAGGAAGAAAGAGCTAGTGACTGGAAAGAGATTATAAAGAGCGGGAACTGGACTCTGCGATATTTCCTCTGGGCATTTCCATCCTATCTTCTACTGTGTGTGTGTGTATATATACACATAAACTGATGAAATCCCTTTCCTGTTGCACTGGGACGGAACTAAGTGGGGCGGGCGTCGCTTTGGAAGGTTCTGAAATCTAAGATCCAGCTTCCTTTCCCACCGCTTTCCGCTGAGTCAGTTCACTGAGGAGTGCTCTGCAGGATCTAGGGGCCTTTGTGTTCAGATTATTTTACTAGCTACAGAAGCCACACCCTGTGCAACACAAACAGAACACTTTGTCCTTCCAGGAGGTCTGTACTTTGACCACAGCCTGAAATTTCAAAGCTGCCTCACTGTGGCTTGCCTGTTGTGATGCAAAGAGTTGGACTGAGTGTCCCCCACCCCACCCCCTTTTAAGGCACATTTACAATTGCTGTCTTAAAGGTTCACCATGCTAAGTGAAGCTTTGAACAGACTCTCACTTGAAACAGGATTTTTTTTTTTTAAGAATTATTTTCTTTAACTTTATTTATTTATTTATTTTCATTTGACCAGAGAGGGACAGAGAGAGAGAAAGTGAGAAAGCAAGCCGCCAGGTCCAGGACTCTAGGAACCACAGCTGGCCATGTGGGAGTCCAACACCCTTACCCACCACACACCCTGCCAGCGCCAGTAGTTGTGTGTGTGTGTGTGTGTGTGTGTGTGTGTGTGTAACAGGGCACTCATTTATAGCAATTACCCACTAATCCGACAATGAATGGCCATTGGTCTACACAGGAGGCTGTAGGAAAGGAGTGCTGTAGTAGTGGAAGGAGAGCTGAACTTGGAGACTGAACTAGTTAGTGACCTAGGTCTCTTGCTTCCCAGCCTGGGAGCAATCATCCTCATGGGACTGTATAATTGTAGTCCCAAATCTCCACAAGCCCTGTTAACTGGCTCAACTGCATTTTATGTAGTCGTATATTCTGAATTCAAATAATAATACAATAACTACCTTTTGTTGCTGAGTGATGATTATACGTACTATGCTAAATGCTTACGTTTATTTTCTCATTTTATTCTCAACATAGCTTTATGAAGTTACTTCTCTAATCCTCTTTATACTAATGAGAGAAGAGAGGTTTAGAGATGTTAAATACCTAGATACGGTCACATGTTTAATAATGGGAGAACTGGGCTTTTAATAAGACCTGATAGTGTCCAGAGCTTAAGATCTTGACTACTAAGAATTTTAGCCTATTAATTTTACCACCAGCCTTGACATAAAGGAGAGGTTGGGGTTCAGTCTGATCAAAGTAGGGAGTCAAAAGTATTTGTCTTTTTTTCTTGAAGAATCATTTATTGTCATTTTATTTATTCTTTTTTTTTTTTTTTTTTAATTTGAGCAGAAAGAGACACAGAGAGAGCGGGAAGGTGAGAAAGCAAGCCACCAGGTCTGGGACTTAAACTCTGGTCGGCCAAGTGGAAGTGTCCAGAACCTTAATCATCACACCACCTGCTGGTCCCCGTCAAGAGTATTTGCTTTAAAGGGTTGGTTTAAGAAACACAGTTTTGGGACCAGCAGCTAGCGTGATGGCTTTGTTGCTGGACTCCCATGTAGTTGACCGCGGTTGGAGTCCCGGCGGCTTAAACTCACGCTGGGTGTGTGTGCTTGTCCAAGATCCCAAGAGGAGAATGGAGAAGAAGGGATTGTGGTGTGGCCATCCCCCCTGGGGGTGATTTTTCGCTTTCTATCTCTTTGTCTTTCTGGCCAGCGCGCCCCCTGTACCAAAAACCTCCCCAAAAAAAAGAAAAGGAAAAAAAAAAAAAAGAAAGAAACGTTGTTTTTAGTTAGATGGAAGCTGGAGAATGCTGATATTACTGGATAGCTAAGCACTTCTGTTGTGCCAACAAGGTCTCACCACCAACCCTACTTTTTACAACTAGACCCCACTCCCTGAAATAAGGCATTCACAGTCATCCACAAAACTACTGGGTCATAGCTGACCTTGTGTCAAGACTTTCTCGATGACCTAATATAACATAGTCCATAGTCCGTCTCAAAGAGAATGTCAGAAAACATTCATTACAACTTTTTTTTTTTTTTTTTTTTTTTCCGTTTTTGCCATAGGGCACCTGTTATTGCCAGAGAGGAAAAAGACAGAGAAACAGTGAGAGGGAAAGGTCATCCCCAGGGGTGGCAGGGGTAAGTATGGCCATGCTGTAGTCCCTTTTCCTCCATTCTCCTCCTGAGATTTTGGACACACACTCACATGTGCCTGGCATGATTTTCTAGCTGCCAATTCCAGGACTCGAACTGTGGTCAGCCATATGGGAGTCGAGTGCCTTAACCACAATACCACTTGCTGACCCCCATTATGACATTTAAAAAAAATCTCACCTTTGGATTAACCCTACCATTTTTAGTCATTATAAAAAATGTAAAAACAAATTACTGCCCTTTTCCTTATCAAAACTCACTTGGGTCTGTCTGAGACATTAAAAGAATGGGGAACATGACCCTGTAGCCTACTGTTAAGGGAGCCAGGTCCCACAAAGCTGACTGCTGTTGGAGTCCCAGCCCTCGCAGCTTGAAAAACCCACTGGGCAAGTGTGTATGTATCCCCAAAGTTCCAGCAAGGTGCAGAAATGGAGAAGCGTTTACTGTGTGACCATGCCCTATTGAGTGTCTATTTAATGTGGTATGTGTGTGTGTGTACACATATATATTTAAATTTGACCAGAGAGGGAGCGAGAGCGAAAGAGCGAGCGAG
>NW_006199558.1:1947264-1956028 GCF_000334495.1 Tupaia belangeri chinensis
TCCCCCTCCTGGCCCCTGTTTTCTCCTTTTTTTTTTTTTTTTTTTTTAATTATTTAATTCTCAATTAAAAAATTTTTTTCTATATGGCACATGTGCTCACCAGAAAGAGAGAGAGAAAGAGAAAGCCACCAATTCCGGGACTCTAACCATGGCTGGCCATATAGAAGTCCAGTGCTTGAACCACCATACCACCTACTGGCCCCTTTATTTTTTGATATGTGACTTTACTATCAGCCAAAAATCAATATGGGCATCATTAATTTGATGATTCTTCAGACTAAATACAAATAATTGTAGAAAGTGTTCATTTTCAAATGTTATTAATTTATTTTGGGTAAGAAAAACTGATTTGCTTACTCCTAAAAACACCATTCTCTTTTGGGACACCACAACAATTTGATTTTCTTTCTTCCTTCCTTTTCCTCCTTGCTCTCCTTTGCTAGCTTTTCCTCTTCTGCCCAGCTGCTAAATGCTGCAGCAACTTGGATTTGGCCTTGACATTTCCTCTCTATTCATTCTCTATTCCTTGCTGGCCTCATCCAACCCTACTAATTTTTAAAAAGTATCTCTATGATAGTGAGTCTAAAATTTCTATTTTCAATAGAAACTCTTATTAACTCTCAATACTAATCCACAACAACCAGAACAGGATGTCATGACCTATAATCAGGACCCAGGCCTGGCTGTGGATGGAGCAGTTTTTTTTTTTTTTTTTTTTTTTGAGAGATTTTCACTGTAGGGCACGTGCGCTCGCCAGACAGACAGAGAGAGACATAGAGACAGAAAGCGAGAAATCACCCCCCAGGGGGGACGGTCACGCCGCAATCCCTTCTCCTCCATTCTCCTCTCGGGATCTTGGGCACGCACACGCACACGCGCCCGGTTTTAAGCCACCGGGTCCAGGACACGAACCACGGTCGACTACGTGGGAGTCCAGCAACATAGCAATTACGCTAACTGCTGGTTCCCTGGATGGAGCAGTTTTCAGAGAAGGTAGTTGGTAGTTCATGGGTTGGCAGGCACCTTTATGATGTTTACTATATAGTCTTCCCACATTTTCAAGAGTTTTTATACTCATAACCCTCTTGACTTGAATACTTACATAAAGAATGAAAAGATTATGGTTTTAAGTGTCATGATTACAGTCCAAAGCCTTTTTTTTGGGGGGGGTTGGTATGTCTTATCCTTTCTTTTTTTTTAATTGATTAGGAAGAAACTTGGACCAGCCACTGTGGTACAGATGATAAAGTTTCTCTGCATGATACTGGAGTTGTATGGGTAGGCCGGGAGTTCAGATCCCAGGTCTGAGATCTTAGACCTGAACATACCAGATGTACTCTTGGTTGCACGTAGGATCATGGCTGGCTAGAAGGTTGAGGAGAGGATGACAGTATGATAACATCTTGTCAGGGTTCTCTCTCTCTCTCTCTCTCTCTCTCTCATGAAAGAAAGAAACTTCAAAGAAGAACAAGAGGAAAGACTTGGAATATAATATTTCCCAGCCCTCTTTGACATAATCTTTTTCTAAGATTAGCCCAGCAAGTTCTTATATTTCTTCCCTGAATGTGCAGAACTAATTTAGATAACATGCACTTCCCTAGTAGGCCTTTTTGAGGTAATTAAATATTCTAGGAGCTGTGATGAATAGTTTTGAATTGAACCAGTGTCTGTTAATACCTATTTAATTATAACCTTTATAATATGACCTTAAGTATTAGGGACAGGGGATACAATTACAGGAATTCCCAAAAGAAGAAATTTAGTGAGGAAAAAATTAGAGCAAATATTCTTAATTTTAATTTTGACCTTTCAGTGAACGTTTGAGTGATGATGATTAACCTTTCCTTTGAACCGAGATCTTTATCCATACCTAATTGGTGCATCATAGAAGTAGAGCTGATGTATATACTATGATATGTCTTTCTGGTAGAAAGTGGCATTCTTGCCAAAAAAAAAAAAAAAAAAAGATGGAGAGATCCCTCTTTCTTCATGAGCTAGAATTATTCATCTTATTTCTTAACATTCATTCTCACAATAGTCATTTTCAAACGGAAATCTACTAGGTTTTTTTTTTTTTTTGCTGGGATGGGCCTTCCTGTCTAGCAGTGTGACTATTTCCACTTAATAATTACATGATTGTTAAGGAAATTCCCATTTAAAAAATATTAAGAAAATTATGCAATGTTACCACCCAAACTTTTTTTTTTTTGAAGAGTTGTTTTATTTCACTTTATTTTAATTTGATCAGAGAAGGACAGAGGGAGAGAGAGAGAAAGCAAGCCACGAGGTCTGGGACTCGAACCGTGGTCGGCCATGTGGGAGTCCCACACCGTTAACCACCACGCCACCTGCCAGCCCCAACCACCCAAACTTTTTAAAGAGCACTATGTCACATTAAGGAAAAAAGATGTAAAATTTTCTGTGGCACTGTTGTCATTAGAAATTAAAGTGATGTCTTAGTAGCTTGTTGTTTCACAGAGTAAACATACTTGTCATTCTTTATTGATTGATTCTTTCTCTGTTTGATGATGGAATTCTTCAAATAACAGCTAACTTTTTTTGATTACTCAAAATATCATGGCACAATTGTAACTTTCTCACCTTTCAGGGCCAGCAGTTGGCATAATGGTTAAGGCACTGGACTCCCACATGGCCATTTGCAGTCAGTCCCAGATCTATAGGCTTGAAACTCTCACCGGGGCATGTGTGCATGTATACCCAAAGTCCCAATCGAATAATGGAGGAGAAGGGATTGTGGCATAGTCATCTCCCCTGGGGGATGATTTCTCACTTTCTCTCTCCATCTCTCTCTGTCTCTTTGGCAAGCACATATGACCTATAGCAAAATTCTCTCAAAAATAAAAATGTCATCACCTTTCCCTCTTGATCTAATCCAAATTATGCATCAGAATCGAAGAAAGCAAGTCATGGGCTATGGAAAATATTCACAAACATAAAAACTGGAAGAGCATTAAAAAAAGAAAGAGTCCTAAAGTGTTTTTATGTTAACTAGAAAATAAAATCATCCTCATGAATGTTAGTCCCACTAATTTTCAAGCAAACCAATAAAAATCTCTAAGATTGGCGCCACCAGGTGGAGTGGTGGTTGAGGCTGCTGGACTCCTGCATGGCTGACTGCAGTTTGACCAGACCTGGCAGTTTGCTTTCTCGCTTTCCTTCTCTCTCTCTGTCTCTACTTCAATAAAATAAAATAAAATAAAATGATGACACTGAAGAAAGTTAAATAAGATAACTCTTTTTAAAAACTCTAAGATTAATTGATACAATGGGGAAGATTCAGATAAGGTCATCTGCTTACCCTCTTCCTTGTTTTCTTTCATACCTATTCCATTGTTGTAAAAACAATGGGGAAGAAAAAAGTCGCTGATAAAGTTTCAAAATTTTCCCTGTAGGAGAAAATTATAAACTTTTCTCAAAACATCTAGCTCTGGATAAACAGTTCTGTGATCAAATGAGTTTGGGTATCACTGTTGTATACATAACTCTACTTTCAGCCTTAGTCTAGACCTCCTCTTTAACATTTTTTTAAAGAACTATTTTTTATTCATTTATTTATTCATTTTAAATCTGACCAGAGAAGGACAGAGAGACAGAATGAGAGGATGTGAGAAAGCAAGCTGCCAGGTCCAGGACTCGAACTATGGTCAGATATGTGGAAGTCCAGCATCCTTAACCACCATGCCATCTGCTGGCTACTTTAACTTTTTTTTTTAAGGTTTATTTCACCCAAGAGACAGAGAGAGAGAGAGAGAAAAGAGGCACTCACCACAGTTAATTCTAAGCCTCGGCCAGCAAGGATCACAGGCACATACCCACGAGCCTGACACGTACAGAAAGAACTTGGGAATGTGAACCTGGAACTTTCCCATGTGGGTCTAGCAATCTTGGTGTTACATTAGTGCGATGCCACTGTTTTCATTTTTTTAATTATTTAATTTTATTTATTAATTTTCAGTTTTACCAGAGAGCAAGAGAGAAAGTGAGAAAGCAATGTGCCAGGTTTGAGACTCGAACCACAGTCAGCCACATGGGAATCTAGTGCCTTAACTACCACGCCACCTGCTGGCCCCATGCCACTGGCTTTTTTTTTGTTGGGTGACAATATAATTACTGATTCATCATTGCTTGTTATTGGTCTAGTTTCTATTTCTTCCTGGTTCAATCTAGGTGTATTACATGTACCCAGGAATTTGTCCATTTATTCTGAGTTTTTCAATTTGTTAGCATTTAGTTACTCACAGTGTTTCCTGATGACCTTTTATTTATGTGTTTCTTTCCTGCAGTATCTGCTATGATATCTTTTTTTTTTTGAGAGAGGTTTTTTGGTTTTTGGTTTTTTGCTAGGGGCACACATGCTCACCAGAGGCAGAAAGCAAGAAATCACCACCCCCCAAGCAGGGATGGCCACTTCACAATCCCTTCTCCTCCATTCTCCTCTTGGGATTTTGTGCATTCATGCATGTCATGCCTAGTGTGAGATTTAAGCTGCAGGGTCCAGGACTCAAACCATGGTCAACTATGTGGGAGTCCAGTGATGTAACTGCTGTGCCAGCTAGTGCTGCTCTTGTAATATCACTTTTCTCATTTCTGATTTTATTTATTTGGATCTAGTTTCTATTTTTCTTAGCCTATCTAATGGTTTATTGATTTAACCTCTCAAACAACTTTTGATTATGTTGATTTTTAAAATTATTATTTTATTCTTGATTTCATTTATTTCTGCTCTAATTTTTATCATTTCTTTTCCTGTAGTACTTTTTTTTTTTTGAAAAGTCATAATGTATTTTTTTCTATGCAAAAATGTATCATGAATTTTCTGACTGACGATCTTTTTCTATTTTTTTTCTTCTGGCTCCAGGACTCAAATTGCAGAGTTGGCCATTTGGGATCTAGCACCTTTACCACCACACTATCTGCTGGCCCACTCCTGTCATTTTGTTAGTTCTTTTCCTTGTTGTTTTATATTTCCTTATTTCTGTTTCTCTCTCTTGGTTTTTCTGATGTAGTACTCCTTTAAATATTTCTTGAAGAGTGGTCTAGTGTTGGCAGATTCTTGGCAGTTTTTGTTTATCTGGGAATAATTTTATTTGTCCTTCCAGTTTGAAAGATAATCTTGCTGAGTATAGTATTCTTGATTGAAATTGTTTTTCTGTTAGAGTTTTGAATGTCTTTTCATTCTCTTTTTGCCTTACGGTTTCTGCTGAGAGGTCTGAGGTGAGAGGTCTGAGGTTAGTCTGATGGGGTAACCTTTATAAGTAACTTGATCCTTTTCTCTTACAATTTTTTTTTTTTTTGAGAGATGTTTTGCTAAACGATGCCTGAACTTACCAGAGAGAAAGAGAGAGACAGGGAGAAATCACCCCTGGGGGGATGGTTACACAGCAATCCCTTCTCCTCAATTCTCCTCTCTGGATCTTGGGCACAGACATACAGGTGCCTGGCTTGAGTTTGAAGCCACTGGGTCCGGGACTTGAACCACAGTTGCCCACGTGGGAGTCCAGTGGCACAGCTGCTATGCTGGCCCTTTCTCTTGCATTTTTTTTTTTTTTGAGAGTTTTTTGCTATAGGGCACATGCACTCACCAGACAGAGAGAGACAGAGGGACAGAAAGCAAGAAATCACCCCCCAGGGGGGATGGTCATGCCGCAATCCCTTCTCCTCCATTCTCCTCTTGGGATTGTGGGCGCGCACGCACACGCGCCCAGTGTGTGTTTAAGCCACTGGGTCTGGGACCCGAACTGCGGTCGGCTACATGGGAGTCGTGACATAGCCATTACACTAACTACTGGTCCCTTCTCTTGCAATTTTTATAGTATTATCTTTGTCTTTGTGACCTGACATTTTGGCAATGATGTGCCTTGGAGAGGATCTTTTTATGTTGATTCTATTTGATGTCTGTTTTTCCTAGATCTGGATAGCTTATGTCTGTCTCTGTAGGCAATGATGTGCCTTGGAGAGGATCTTTTTATTTTGATTCTACTTGATGTCTATATTTCCTGGATCTGGATATCTGTATGTCTGTCTCTGTAGATTTGGACAGTTTTCTACTTGATGTCTGTATTTCCTGGATCTGGATATCTGTATACTGTCTCTGTAGATTTGGACAGTTTTCAGAGAATATTTCTTGAAGGATATTTTCTATGCCTTTACCAGTCTCTTCACCTCTGGAATACCTATTATGTAGATATTTGTCTGCTTAATAGTGTTTGAATTTTCCTATAGGTTTTTCTCGTTTTTAAATAATTGCATGTGAAGGTGTGCCGGTGGACTAAATCAGAGGTTTTTGTCTTCAAGCTAAGAAATTCTTTCCTCTGCATGCTCCTAATTTTTATTCCCTTTATTGTATTTTTCATCTTTAGAAGGTTTATTTGATTCATTTTTAGGATGTCTATCTCTTTATAGAGCTCCTCCTTTATGTCTTGGAATGATTTTTTCATCTCTTGTAATTATCTGTTTGCCTCTGCATCTCACTGAGTTTTGTTATGATCAATATTCTGAATTCCTTTTATGACATTTCAGTGATTCCTGTATGTTATCCATTGTTGGTAAAACATTATTGTGCCCTTTTGGTGGAGAGGTATTTCCCAATCACAATCCAAGTTCCACCTACTCATTGGTTCCCAAGATGGCACCGAGTATTCTGGGTTTGGGGTGGGGTTGGGGTGGGTTTTCTAAAGTTTTCCATGCAGTGGAAGATTGATTTACCTCTCTACAGTGGTGTTAGCTCCATCCTTATTGTTATGCAGATGGAGAGTTTTGGTCTGAGGTGAGAGTGTGAAATTTATAGAGTTCTGGAAGAGGGATCCTCTCACCTCTTTGAACTCTATGACAGGGGAGGGTTCAGCTGCCTCCTCAAGTTCAGATGATTGATTCTCTCCTTACTCTCCTAGACAAGTCCTTTTCTTCTGTTCAGTCAGTCTCATTTCAGTCTGCTGGAGTAAAGGTCTTTAAAATTGTTTTAGCTATTCTTCCCAGAGAGCTGCTACAATGAGTACTCTTATTTAGGCACTCTGCTCATCATTAAACTTTTTGGAGTTTCCTAAGTTATTTATATTTTAATAGGTTTTGGGGGCTGGGTAGGGGGGACAAACAAAATACTTCCTTAGCTTTAGGGTGAATGCCTTTCTTTGGATTTAGTTTTACCCTTTTATACTATCTATTGCAGTTAGAAATTCATTCTTTGACCTTCCTTTATTCCCACTTTCCACTTTGTTGCTGGGGAGCATACCTGTCTTTTTCAGTTATATTCCCCTAATGCCTGGCACATAAAAGACATTCAATAATATTAAGTGAGTGAATACAATGACAAAATTATTGATAGTTTTGTTTTTCCTTTGTATATTTCTTCTCTCTCTCTTTTTTAAAAGAATTATTCTAATTAAATTTATTTATTTATTTATTTATTTATTTATTTATTTATTTATTTATATTTTAATCAGAGAGGGACAGAGAGAGAGAGAAAGAAAGCAAGCTGCCAAGTCCAGGACTTGAACTACAGTCAGCCAAGTGGGAGTCCAGTGCCCTTAACCACCATGCCACTTGACAGCCCCGTATTTTTTCTCTTTTAATCTTAAATCAAAATAGTGTTTTTTTTGTATAATCTCACTTTGTTTATTAAGTATATAATATTCAATATTAAGTAAAAAAAAATTTTTTTGAGAAATTTTTGTTGTAGGGCTTGTGTACTCACTGGAGAAAGAGAGATGGAGAAAAGGAAAAAGTGAGAAATCATCTCTGAAGGGGAAGACCACACTGTAATCCTTTCTTCTCCATTCTCTTAGAATTTTGGGCATGCACACACACATGCCCAATGTGAGTTTCGAGCCACTTGGTCTGGGACTTGAACTGCTGTTAACCTTGTGGAAGTACAGCACCTTAACCACTATGTCACCTACTGGCCCCATTAAGTCACAATTTTACAGTGTCCTAAAAATCCAAACATTCTCTCAGAGAAAATGTCTATATCTGTAAAATTTTTTTTCAAAAATAAGTTTTAGAAATAGTGCAGTTTTTGATGCTCAATAAATATTCAAAATTTAGTGTTCTTATTTATAAAAACACTTGTTTTGTTTGTTTTCTTTTTTTAAGTTTATTTCTTCCATGAGTGAAAGGGAGAGAGAAAAAGAATGAGACAGCATTGCCAACAAGGTTATGACACCATGATCAATCCCCAGTCTGGATCCTGGGCAAACCTATGTCCAAAGTACTTAGAGAGGTCTTTGGACTTGAACCAAGATCCTTGCCATGTGGAATTACTCCACAGAATGTCAAATTTTACCCCGCACAACCACGTGGCTACTAAAAATATTTCTTAATCATGCAAAGTACATTACTAATCTTAATATGACAAAACTGTTTTAAGACATTTTTATCCTTAAAAAGAGATTAGGTCTTATTTTTGATAGACAGACTAAATATTCTATAAAGCCTATTTCATTACAATCTGAACTTTTCTGTTCTTCGGCATGATACTAACAGGCAGGGAGGGGTCCTCAAGTGGTTACCACAGGGCTTTAGTTATACAGGGTTTGACGAAGAATGATTGTTCATTAGCGTTTCTTTTTCTTTTCTTTTCTTTTCTTTTCTTTTCTTTTCTTTTCTTTTCTTTTCTTTTCTTTTCTTTTCTTTTCTTTTCTTTTCTTTTCTTTTCTTTTCTTTTCTTTTCTTTTCTTTTCTTTTCTTTTCTTTTCTTTTCTTTTCTTTTCTTTTCTTTTCTTTTCTTTTCTTTTCTTTTCTTTTCTTT
>NW_006199558.1:1960801-1991400 GCF_000334495.1 Tupaia belangeri chinensis
TTTTAATCAGAGAGGGACAGAGAGAGAGAGAAAGAAAGCAAGCTGCCAAGTCCAGGACTTGAACTACAGTCAGCCAAGTGGGAG
Organism: Tupaia belangeri chinensis; assembly: GCF_000334495.1. Classification (NCBI taxonomy): domain Eukaryota; kingdom Metazoa; phylum Chordata; class Mammalia; order Scandentia; family Tupaiidae; genus Tupaia; species Tupaia belangeri. The sequence goes on from NW_006199558.1 coordinate 1,960,886, forward strand.
TCCAGTGCCCTTAACCACCATGCCACTTGACAGCCCCGTATTTTTTCTCTTTTAATCTTAAATCAAAATAGTGTTTTTTTTGTATAATCTCACTTTGTTTATTAAGAATATAATATTCAATATTAAGTAAAAAAAAATTTTTTTGAGAAATTTTTGTTGTAGGGCTTGTGTACTCACTGGAGAAAGAGAGATGGAGAAAAGGAAAAAGTGAGAAATCATCTCTGAAGGGGAAGACCACACTGTAATCCTTTCTTCTCCATTCTCTTAGAATTTTGGGCATGCACACACACATGCCCAATGTGAGTTTCGAGCCACTTGGTCTGGGACTTGAACTGCTGTTAACCTTGTGGAAGTACAGCACCTTAACCACTATGTCACCTACTGGCCCCATTAAGTCACAATTTTACAGTGTCCTAAAAATCCAAACATTCTCTCAGAGAAAATGTCTATATCTGTAAAATTTTTTTTCAAAAATAAGTTTTAGAAATAGTGCAGTTTTTGATGCTCAATAAATATTCAAAATTTAGTGTTCTTATTTATAAAAACACTTGTTTTGTTTGTTTTCTTTTTTTAAGTTTATTTCTTCCATGAGTGAAAGGGAGAGAGAAAAAGAATGAGACAGCATTGCCAACAAGGTTATGACACCATGATCAATCCCCAGTCTGGATCCTGGGCAAACCTATGTCCAAAGTACTTAGAGAGGTCTTTGGACTTGAACCAAGATCCTTGCCATGTGGAATTACTCCACAGAATGTCAAATTTTACCCCGCACAACCACGTGGCTACTAAAAATATTTCTTAATCATGCAAAGTACATTACTAATCTTAATATGACAAAACTGTTTTAAGACATTTTTATCCTTAAAAAGAGATTAGGTCTTATTTTTGATAGACAGACTAAATATTCTATAAAGCCTATTTCATTACAATCTGAACTTTTCTGTTCTTCGGCATGATACTAACAGGCAGGGAGGGGTCCTCAAGTGGTTACCACAGGGCTTTAGTTATACAGGGTTTGACAAAGAAGAATGATTGTTCATTAGCGTTTCTTTTTCTTTTCTTTTCTTACTTCATTTTTTATTTTCTTTTCTTTTCTTTTCTTTTCTTTTCTTTTCTTTTCTTTTCTTTTCTTTTCTCTTCTTTTCTTTTCTTTTCTTTCTTTTCTTTTCTTTTCTTTTATTTTCTTTTCTTTTCTTTTCTTTTCTTTCCTTTTTCTTTAAGAATTACTTTATTTATTTATTTTAATTTGACCAGAGAGGGACAGAGCAAGAGAGAGAGAAAAGAGAGAGGGAAAGTGAAAAAGCAAGCCTCCAGGTCTGGGACTTGAACCAGGGTAGGCCATGTGGAAGTCCAACTCTCTTAACCACCAAGCCATCTGCCACCTGCCAGGCCCCATTCATCAGCATTTCTTTTGAGAGGTTCATCAGCATTTCTTTGGAGAATTTTAGCAGTATTGGCCTTAGAATTTGTTTGTAAAGCCAGAGTTCTCAGGCTAATCTCTTACTTCCTAAGGGGAGTGTTGGGGAGGGTGGGTCTTTATTTTTAACTGATTTTGGTAAAATGTAGTCCAGTGGCAAGAAGTTATAAATATCAACTCAGGCAGATGAGGGGGTATAGAAGGCACATTTACTAGGCCATAGGGAAAGCAAATTGTGATTTCCATTTTGAAATTAACCTTAGTGTCTCCATTTCAAGTCCTCACCCTAGCTACCTGAAAATGGGCTCTTTCTATTACCAAACTCATATCATAATAATAAACCAAATTAATAATAATAATATAATTAAATAAATAAATAATTTTTAAGAAATGCCATTCTGTCATTCCATTTGAGGCCTATACCCTACTTATATTATTAGGATCCCTGTCTCTTATCTTACCATGTACAGGACTCAAACCATGGTCAGCTATGTGGGTATCCAGTGCTTTAATCATCACGACACCTATTGACCCTGATATTGTCATTTCTTAAGAGTCTAATATATGCTATGAACTATATTTAATCCTCTAATTATGTACTTTTGAAATGAAGAAACTGCAAGTGAGAGTGGTTGAGTAATGTGGCCAAATTCCCCTGTATCGTAAATTGTGGGATCTGGTCTTTAAATGAATACCCTCCTAATTGTAGGAGTTTTCTTTCCAGGGTACCTTACTGTTTATCCTCAGCATACAGAGCAAAAGAGCTCTGTATCCAAGTAGGTGATTTCATAAATGACTCTTTTATTATTTTCCCTATCTGTTGCAGTTCCTCCCCCCACCACCAAATATCATCAGCAGACTCCTCTTCTGTTATCTTTCTCTATTCCATATTTCCCTGCCGGGGACCAGCCTCGGCGTGGGTGGGTTATTTTGACGGAGGCAGTGAAGGTGAACAGAAGACAGAGGCCTCCATGCTTTTTCATGCACATCCTATGCCGGACACTCCCAGAGATTGCTCTCTGAGGAGTGACAACTGCTAGGAATTATTGTGCCTTTTTATTGAAAGTGTGATACATGTAAGTAAATGGGTGAGGGGCAGGCGAGGCCTTAGTCTTCCTTTCTTTCCAGCGCCGCCTCCATAGAGATAACCCACCCACACCGAGGCTGGTCCCCGGCATTTCTCTAACCCCTTTTGAAAGTTGTCCTTTTTTGAAGGCATTGTGTTATCAAAATACTTTTTCAATTAAGTGAGAAATATACCCAGAGCTGGGTTTTCCTATAACAAAATAGTCAATATTTTTTTTCTTAAAATGATAGGCCAGAGGCCCAGCAGGTGGCATGGTGGTTAACATGCTGGACTCCTACATGGTCAACCACAGTTTGAGTCCTGACACAGCAGCCTAAAAATAATAGCAGGTACGAGCACAGTCAAGATCCCAAGAGTAGAAATGGAGAAGGGATTGAAGCATTGCCATCCCCCCTTGGGGATGGGGGTGGTTTCTCACTTTACTTCTCTCTGGTGAGTGCATGTGCCCTAGGATAACAACCAAAACAAACAAAAATGATGGGCCAACTGGTACTGGTGGCATAGTAGTTAAGGTGGTTAGGTCCCAAATGGTTGATTGTTGTTTGAGTTCATGGTCTTAAAAAAACATGCCAGATGCATATGCATGCGTGTCCAAAATTCCGAGTGCAGAAGAGATGCAGGGTGGCCATTCCCCCTGGGCGGGGGAGGGGGGTAATTTTTTGCTCTGTCTTTCTCTTTCTATTTTCTTGCTCTGTCTTTCTCTTTCTATTTCTCTCTGTGTGTCTCTGGTAAGCACACACACCCTATAGCAAAAAAAAATAATAATAATACTGGCACTAGATTACAAACAATTAGCTTTTTATTATAGAGAAACTTGGGCCCTTTTACTATCCCAGATGTCATCTTATCACCTTGGTATTTCTTTTTGTACATAAGAAAGGCAAAGCATGTATCCTGACTTAGTATGAAAACATAACAAAAGCACCCATGGCTAAGCCTTCCTCAAATCGTCTGAACCAGACATCTCCCATTTCCTTTGCTTAAACTCATTTCCTGACAGCCTGCCTATGCTGTTTAGACTCTTATTGTAGTTTATTAAAAAGCAAGTTGCTATGCATGTTACTGAACTCAAATCAGGTTCGCTAACCCAAGCACTATAAAACCAAACCATAGACACATGATGTGATGAAGGAAAGCACAGCTTTATTGCAAAGCACAAAACAAGAGCAGGCAGTTCATGTTGAAAAGACCTTGTCTCCCTGAGATGGGCCTCACTTGTGTTTTTAAGGGCAAAATTAGGGGCAGAGGTCCCAGGCATATGATTGGTTCAGTGATGATTCAAGAGGACATGATCATCTCCTGGACAGTCTTGATTGGGGGAGGCCTTAGGTAATCAAATTTCTGCTCAGGTTTCTGGAGCCATTCAGCCTGGGATTTTTAAGCTCACACTTAGCAGTTTTAAAACATCAAACATCTTGAAATGAAAACCTTATCTTTTCTTTAAGTGAAAGTTTTAGAGTTCAAATGGCCCTTATTCATGGCTAATGTTGTTTTGAAACAGGCTTGACCCCACCTTGGAGGAGCTGCCTCCCTTATAAACTGTTAAATTCCTATGACTAGAAACTTTGCCCTCTTCTCTTTTGCCTAAGAGTAAACAGTGATTAACACTCTTACTGCCTTTAAGCCCCACTCCTGATATGGAGAGATCCTGAATTCATGAATAACTCAGGGCTGATACCTATCCTCTGGCAAATTTACTGCCCCTTCCTGGAGCTACAGGGTAACCTGAAAACTAAGGGTGGATTAGTACCTTAAATAGATTAATAGTTTGGATAGATTAGTACCTTAAATAGAATAGTCTTCCTGCTCCTCTGCCTCTCCCTTTGACACTGTGTAGGGCGTGCCCTAAACCCCAGACTTCAGTTTCCCCAATTCCCCACTGAAAGACCACGTTCAACCCCCAGTGGAGGCCTGAGATTCAGAATGTTAATTCCCCCATGCCCACTGGTATAATAAACTGTTCTCCTAATCTCTTTTAGTGTTGCTTTCCACTCCTCAGTATCTGGTTTTCTCCAACAGTTTCATTACCATAACCAAATCCTGAAGTCTAACCCCTTACTCTCTAGGCCATTACAATGTAAATGGATCTTATATTCCAAAAAACTTAGAAAATACACTTTACTTTTAGCTTAGCCCTTATTAATTTTCAGTTTGAGAAATTCTCACTTTTTCTTTTACAGAAGGGGGAACTGAGGACCCATCCCCCCACCTAGGTAGTCCCTGCTTGGTTTCATGCACACCACCTTTTTCACTTGCTGCCATTTTTTGAAAGATAGTCTCTTAGGCTTTTCATGGATGTGAATTCTTTGATGTGGCTTAATTTTATGGACATAATCATATATACATGATGTATGTATGTATATATGTATGTATATATATATATATATATATATCACCAGAGAGACAGAAAGCAAGAAATCACCTTCCATGGAGGATGGCCACTCCACAATCCCTTCTCTTCCTTTCTCTTCTTGGGATCTTGGGCAATGATCTACATGTGTCCTGTGTGAGTTTCAAGCCACTGGGTCCAGGACTCAAAACACTGTCAGTTTCATGGGAGTCCAGTAACATAACCATTATGCCATCTGCTGGTCCCCAATGTATGTAGTTTAAATTGTAACTGTTCCTAACACTTTTAAAATTCTAAGAATACAATTATAAACAACTTACCTGTATACCTTTTAATTTTTAAGAATTATTTAATATTATTTATTATTATTATTTTAAATTTGACCAGAGAGAGACAAGAGACAGAGGAAAAGTGAGAAAGCAAGCTGCCAGGTTCAGGACTTGAACTGCAGTTGACCAAGTAGAAGTCCAGAGCCTTAACCACTATGCTACCTGCCGCCCCCATACCTTTTTGTTTAAGATTTTCTTTTTCAAACAACAGCAGAAAATTTTAACACTTGTACAGTTACTACAAGGAAACCATTTTCTTTCCTCCGCAACATGTAGAAGAAAAGCAGTCTTGAATTTATGTCTATTTATACAGTCCCGTATTTCTTGGCGATATTTTTTGACAGTTTCTTACAATAAAATTTGAGATATTTGGTTTCTTCTGTCTTTCTTTGCCACATTTTTCTACTTTAATCATTTACCTAAACCTTCATATAATATTAGACAACTTCAGCTAGAACTTATTCTTCTGAGGTTCATCTTTAAATAAGATTCCCACAGCCCCTACCCCCCATCTTCTCTCTAAGTTTAGGCCAAAATATGTGTGATCATTAAAAACAAAAAGAAAACTAAACCATGCAGCCAGGCTGCAGCTCTGGCTGAGTTCCAGAATTCCATTAGCCAGACAATGGGTGGCCCCAGCTCAGCTGACAACCCTCCCAGAGTGTTGTAGGAGGAAGCCTATCCAGCCTTCTTTGGTGGTCAGGCTGTTTGAGCAAGGTCAACAGCAGGCTGAGACTGGAAATGAGGTACCGATTGTTTTGCAAATTCTTGGTAATATTTGATTTGGCCTGTCCTATATATACTTGCAAATTGCATTAAAAATCAATTAAGTTTGGTAGTATATTTAAAATTCCACTCTGCAAGTTTATTTTTTTTCTCATTTGTAACAGTTCCAATAAAACTGCAATAATTTTTTGAACAAGTATAACAGAACAAGAAATAGCTGAGTAGAAGCTAAAAATAGATGTCTTCTTTCAGTTTTTTATTTCCAAAAGACTTGCCAGTATATTTGGGATTGTAGTCTGAATTCTAAATTCATCAAATAAAACAATGAAAATGTAAGGATTAGTATTTTATTGCATTAAAAAACAATTGTTGGGGCCTGCAGGTGGTGTGGTGGTTAAGGGCGCTTGACTCCCACATGACCGACCACGGTTCGAATTTCAGATCTGGTGGTTTGCTTTCTCACTTTCCCTCTCTCACTTTGTCCTTCTCTGGTCAAATTAAAAATAAAAAACGTGAGTGAAAATAATTCTTTAAAAAATAAATTTAGAAACAACTAACACATCTGACATGGTTTAATTCACCAAGCACTTTGACACAAATGATTTCAGTTACTCCTGCAAGTAACTCGGTAATCCCTTACAAGATCCCTAAAGGCAGGACCCTGGATTACTAATCATTGCATCTGCAGATCACTGGAGAAACCTCTCAGAGAGAAAGAGAGGGAAGAAACCACTACTCATTGAAAAATAATGTGTCAAGCTTGTGCTAGTGTTTTACATATAGAATTTAATCACATAAGACCTTCCTCTTCCCTTTAGCACCCTCTCCTCACTCCAAATTAGGAATTATTTTTTAATCATATTTTACAGAAGAATAAACTGGAGTTCAGATAGATCGACCCATTCTTACTCAATGATTTTTTTTCTTTATACTGCACCATAAAAATTATATGCATAGAGATGTGCAGCTTCTAATTGATAGATTTAGGACACCTATCCATATGTTATATCTCTAGGTACAATCCTCTTTACCCAATGTCACCTGATATTGTTATGTTTTAACTTATCATTATGTATACATTGAAGAAAAAGGAGACATCTTAAGTCTGGGCTGGAGTAGACAGCCAAGTTATAGAACAAACCCAAATATCCATCATTAGATCAATGAATAGATAAAATATGATATATATATATATATAGAGAGAGAGAGAGAGAGAGACAGAGAGAGAGAGACAGGAGAATACTCTTTAGCCTTAAAAAAGAAGGAATTCCTATGCAACAATATGTATAAACCTGGTAAACATTATGCTAAATTAAATAAGCTAGGTACAGAAAGGCATGTTCTCAGTTAAATATAGAATCTAAAACAACTAAAGTCTTAGAAGCAGAGAGTGGAATATTAGTTACCAGGGCTGGGGTGTAAGGGAAGTGGGGGAGATATTGGTCCAAGGAAACACTATTCCAGCAAGACAGAAGGAATAAATGATAAGTGAGATGATGGATTTGTTAATTAGCATGATTTAGTTGTTATATGTTGTATAAATATAGTGTCTTTTTTTTTTTTTTTTTTTTGGAGAGGCTTTTGCTATAGGGCGCATGTGCTCGCCAGAAAGAGAGAGACAGAGAGACAGAAAGCGAGAAATCACCCCTCAGGAGGGACAGAAAATCACAATCCCTTCTCCTCCATTCTCTTCTCGGGATCTTGGGCACACACGCACACGCGCTCGGCGTGAGTTTAAGCCACCGGGTCCGGGACTCAAACTGTGGTTGACTACGTGGGAGTCCAGCGACATAGCCAGTACACTAACTGCTTGTCCCCATAGTATCATTTTATCATTAGTCAGTATGCCATAAAACAAAATATTGGGTGGTCAGAAAAGTCATGATATATTTTTCTATGCAAAAATGCATTATGGCTTTTCCTTTTTTTTGGGGGGGGGGGGGGTTTTTTTGCTATAGGATGCATGAGCTTTCCAGAAAGACAGAAAGAGACAGAGAGACAGTGAGAAATCATCCCCCAGGGTCAGAAAGACAGAAAGAGACAGAGAGACAGAAAGGGAGAAATCATCCCCTGGGTGTATGGCCACACTGTAATCTCTTCTACTCCTTCTCCTCTTGGGATCTTGGGCATGCACATGCTCTGGGCATAAGTTTAAGCCACCGGGTCCGGGACTCTAACCGCAGTCGACTACATGAGACTCAAGTGACTTAGCCATTATGCCATCTGCTGGTCTTGCATTATGGCTTTTCTAACAACCCAATAAAATGAAAATTTAGGCTTTGCTTTGAGAGATCTACTGAGGGTCTAGAAGGAGAACTCACTACCTCTAGTCAGATTAGAGAGTATAGGAAAGTATCGTGTAATATTCAAATTGGCATGGCTGGCAGCAAGTTTGGAAAACAGGATCCAGTCTTCAGGATCGTTGTTTTTGCTCATTGCTTCCCTTACTGTTCCTCCTCTTTCGGGGAAAATACTCATTCTTAAAATTCATTCCTTTGTCACTGTCTTTTTTTTCTTTTTCCTCCCTGTTTAAGAGTCACTGTTGACCTCAATCTTTAAAAGGCCTGCTGACTTCTCGAGTTTATAGCAAAGGGTTAGCATCTAGGGAGATTGAAAGATCAATACCACAAACATATGTTGACTTGGATATCCTGAGTTTCAGTTTAAGGAGGTGTCCTGTTTACTGTACCAAAACATCCATTCTAGGTTATTTCTATCATATGAACTGAGTCACGCAACAGGAGAACAGCGCTGATACACCAGGAGGAAAACACTCTGTAGGAAGGAAGGTAGAGTGTTTTCTGTAAGTAAACAGGCATTTGGGTGACCAAAAAAGAAATCCCCAAAAGAGCACAAAGTTTTAGGCACATTTTTCACTAAGCTTTGATGTTACAAAGACAGAACCTGTGTCAACCTTCAATAGGAATAAAAAGAAATATTACAGTTTTCTTATGCACATAATAAGGAAGTATATTGATGGAAAAATCTCAATCAATTGTGTAATCATTTCTTTTTCTTGTTTCTATTTTATATTTTCTGTTTATTCATAGGTTAATATATTGCAATCTGAATACAAATCATCTAAAATTCTGATTTTCTATTTTAAAATTTTAATAAAAATGATCTAATTCTACTTCAGAGATTTTAAAATGTATATAATGTAGTGAGTGAAAAAGAAAATTTTTTTTGACTTTCACTTAGATTTTTTTTTTTTTTTTTTATCAAGGGGTAGCAGGTCTCTAGTCACACCCAGGAAGTCTCATAAAAGTATTGATAAAGCTGTCACTGCAGACACATCCTTAGGCAAAGGAAATAAATATCTTACTAGTTTTAGAAACATATATTTTACAGAGAAAGATGTTTTCTTTACGTACAAGGTCAAGGAAAATATTGGAAAATGTGTATACATGAATTCATTGATAGATAAACTTAAAAAATTACAATAACACCTTAGTTTTGGATTTTACTCAACTTCACTGAATGAACTCCTCTGGGACTTTTTGACTTCATAAATATATTTTTGAGTGAAGTAGTTTATAGCCCTAATTTTGTGAAATGAACTGATATTAAAAGTGTGAATAATTATTTAAAGTCAAGTATTCTGAAACTTCTACCATGACCAGATTATGCAAGAAGTATAGAATAAAAAGAAATGTATCTTTAAATTTATCTTCAGCTGCCATTCCAAAGCAAGTATTGAAGAAAAGTTTATATTCAGTGAAAAAAGTGATTAATACTTTTTCTTTTTCTTCCTTTCTCTTTTTCTTTCTTTCTCTTATCCTTTTTTTTTTTTTTTAATTTGTTGTGTACTCATGAGAGAGAGAGAAAGTGAGAAAGCACCCCCATGGGATATGGGACACCACATTCCTCTACTTCTCCTTTTGGGATTTTGGATATGTATGAACACACACCCAGTGTGTTTTTCAAGCTGCTGGGTCTGGGACTTGAACTGCAATCTGCTGCAGAGTGGGAAAGAGCCACCTTAACCCCATGCCATGGACTGGCCCAGTAGCTGGTTATTAATTATTACTGTCTATTTGTTTTGAGGAAGAAAGATTATATGAATCCACTTGTATATTTCCCATTGGTTTATAGTCTTACTTACAGTCTTATGCTTCTTTTTTTTTTTCCTTTTTCAATTTGCCAGAGAGAGCATGCACACTTGAGAGAGACAGAGTGAGAAAGAAAAAGTAAAAAGCACCCCCCATGAGAAATGGTCACACTGCAATTCATTCTCCTACATCTGTCCCTCCTTTTGGGATTTTAGTCTGGTGTATTTCCTAAGCCACCAAGTCTGGAACTTGAACCATGCTTTTGACCATGTGGGATCCAGCTCGTGTAACCATAGGCTATGAGCTGAGCCCTCTTATTTTTTTCTTTTATAAAATATTTTTACCATTTTTTTAAACTCAGTTGGTTGATTAGTCAGAGTTCTCCAGAGAAACAGAACCATTAAGATGAGTGGGGTGTGTATATATACATGCATGTATCTATCAATATTTATTTATCTATTAAGAGAAATTTATTTTAAGGAGTCAGCTCATGCAACTGTGGAGGCTAGCAAGTCCAATATATGCAGGTAACTTACAAGACCAGAGACCCAGGAAAGAGTTAATGTTGCAGTTTGAGTCAAACTAACAGTCATACTATGCTGAGTCAATTCCCACCTCCGTGTAGGTCTTTGGTCTGTTTTAAAACTTTCTGCTAATTGGTAAAAACCCACTCACATTAGAAATATAATCTGCTTTACTTAAAATCTACTGATTTAGTGTTAATCTTATCTAAAAATAACTTCACAACAACATTCAGATTGGTGTTTGACCAAGTGTCTGGATACCATGGCTTAGCCAAGTTCTCATATGAAATTAACCATCAGAGATGGCAATTATTATTTTTTTCTTATTTGTTTATTTATTTTACAAGTAAAGTATGAATTTATTTTGGTACAAAAACTTTTTGAAATTCATACATAGTTTTCCCATTATTTGTATTTCTATGAGCATTTTTTTTCCTGAAACATTTTTTTAATTAATTAATTTATATTCATTCCCTAAGCATCATCACAGTATACACAATGTGATTTCCCATCCAGAATATACTGCATAGTGACTTAATCATGCATGTTATCATCAATAGTTTAATAATTTTTCCATTTCTAGTCTCATATATATACATATTACCCCTATTTCTGACCCTCTGCCCTTTCACACTCTCCTCCCACACTATCTCTGGTGTCTACCATTGTTTTCCATTCCTTTTTCCCCCATATTTTATTGATCACACAATTTGTTATGTAATCTAACTACTTTCAATAGTAAGTTCAGCTGGTAATTTCAAGAAAAGCAGTTTTAATTTTAATAAATCAAAGAAATGCTAAGGAACTTTGCTTAAAACTACAAGCCAGGAAACAGGTTAGGATTTTGTTCAAATAGTAGGTATGTGAACCTATTGACAGCTGAAGACAGGACAAAAATCTTTAAAACTGGACAAAAAAGCCTAGAAGAAAATCAACAATATTTTAGTCAAAAGTCATAAAATGCTATTTCACCAGTTCAGTCTCACGTACTTACTCTATCTTCTGTTGTGGTTTGAGCTTCCCAATTAAATTCTGAGATATAATATTCAACTCCAGACTTCCCTATGATTAAATTGGCCATTTTCTAAGTTTTTGAACTCTTATTTCTGTGTGTCTGTATTTAATTTTCCTGATACAGCACTCCCTTGAGAACTTCTTGGAGATCTGGTCTGGTGTTGGTAAATTCTTTCAGGGTTTGTTTATCTGAGAATGTTCTTGTCTTTTCTTCCCATGTGAAGGATAATCTTGCTGGGTACAGTATTCTTGGTTGTAATTGCTTTTCCCTTAACAATTTGAATATAGTTTCCCATTCTTTCCTCACTCACATTGTTTCAGATGAGAGATCTGCTGTTAGTCTGATGGGATATCCTTTGTAGATAACTTGCTGTTTTTCTCTTGCCAAGCTTAGTATTTTGTCTTTGGGTGTGGTTTTGGTCAATCTGGCTATAATGTGTGTTGGGAGAAGATCTTCTTGGGTTGATTCTGTTTGGAGTCCTTTGTATTTCTTGGGACTGCATTTTTGAGTGCCTCTCTAGGTTTGGAAAGTTTTCTTGCAGGATTTCATGGAATAGATTATCAATTCCCTTATGAGTCTCTTTGCCTTCTGGAATGTCAATTATATAGATGTTTGGATGTCTGATGGTATCTAGTACTTCTCATGTATTCTCATTTTTTGGACAATTTTCTTAGTCTTCGTGGTGGATTTTTCTAGGCCAGCATTTTTCTCTTCTATGTCTGAGATTCTATTTTCGGTATGACTAGTCTGCTTTTAATCCTTTCAAGGGAGATTTTTGACTTCTTGTATTATAGCATTCATCTCTAACAAGTCCATTTGATTCTTTTTGAAAGTGTATAATTCCTTTTTTAGATCTTGCAGGAATTCCCTCACCTCCTGGAACTCATCAGCTCCTTTCTCCTGCCTCTTCCACAGTCTCTCTTCTTTATCATCTCTATTAGCTTCATCATTATGAATATTCTAAATTCTTTATAAGACATTTTCATGATTTTTATTAAACTCTGTGTGGATGAAGAGGAGTTATTTCTTTCCCTTGGAGGAGAGGCATTTTCTTACTTTCCCATATTTCTTGTGGCCCTGTGGTGATTTCTAGTCATCTGATGGACGGCATGTTTCTTCCTAATTCTTTTTTTTTTGTTTGTTTTTGGAGAGGATTTATTTTTGCGATAGGGTGTGTGGGCTTGCCAGAAAGACAGAGAGAGACAGAGAGATAGAAAGTGAGAAATCACCCCCAGAGGGGATGGCCATGTTGCAATCCCTTCTCCTCTATTCTCCTCTTGAGATCTTGGGCACACACGCACACGTGCCTGGCGTGAGTTTAAAACCCTGGTTCCGGGACTTAAACCACTGTCGACTACATGGGAGTTCAGCGACATAGCAATTACGCTAACTGCTGGTCCCTGTTTCTTCCTAATTCTTGAAGTTCAGTCTGAGCATTCAGGAACTTGCATAATGAGGTGATCTGGAATCTCTTTGCCATTCCATTTTTATCCCTTTGTGCAGCAAATTCAGTGGATATTGAGGAATATGTTAACCCTTATAGTATTTGGATGTTTGGCTATGCTTCCCTTAGATCCATCTAGAAATACAGAGAATGGAGATTGAGGAACATAATGATGAAATAAAAGAAAAAAGAAAAGGAAACAGAGAGAGAGAGAGAGAAAAGAAACAGAGGGAAAAGGAAAAAAAATAAAACCAAAAAATAAAAAAGTGTGTGGTGCACATGCGCCTTGTGAAATCACTAGTTCTCAGGAGCCATGGAGGAATCTTCTTCTGAAGGCCTGCCCCTTGCCTCCCCTGGATGAGCAGGGTGAAAGGGGATTATTAGCAAGATAAAGGGGGAGCTGAAAGCCAGACAATACCTTAAAAAAATTTTTGAGACCAGCAGTTTGCATAATGGCTATGTCACTGGACTCCCACATATTCGACCGCAGTTCAAGTCCCAGACCCAGTGGCTTAAACTCACGCTGGGCGCGTGTGCGTGTGTGCCCAAGATCTCAAGAAGAGAATGGAGGAGAAGGTATTGTGGCATGGCATCTTCCCTGGGGGGTGATTTCTTGCTTTCTGTCTCTCTGTCTGTCTGGCAAGCACATGCACCCTATAGCAAAAAAAAAAACTCTCCAAAAAAAGAAAAAAAAAAACATTTCAAAGGAAAAATTAGAAAAAATTAGAAGACAGAGACAGGGGCAGGCAGAGACAGAGAAAGAGACAAAGAAGGCTAGAGGGGGCTCCCTACCACTTTAGTTTGTGGGCTGGAGGCTGAATTATCAGTAGAAAATCTTCATTTCTCTTTTTCCCCTGAAGTCACCAGTTCTCAGGAACCATGGAGGAATCTTCTTCTGAAGTTCTGGCCCTTGCCTCTCCACTAGAGTTTGTGGGCTGGAGGCTGAATTATCAGTAGAAAATCTTCATTTCTCTTTTTTCCCTAAAATCACTAGTTCTCAGGAGCCATGGAGGAGTCTTCTCCAGAGATGGCAATGATAAAACTGCCTATTTAACCTATGTAATGAGATACTTGAGTTAGGCTCTGTAGAGGAAGTATAGATTAATACTATAAAGGAGACTAAATAATTCATGGGTCCTATGGCAGATAATATTGGCTGCCTGTTCAGTAGTTCATTTCCCCTTCATAAAGTTGCCATATTTAGCAAATAGAAATGCAGGATGCAGGGCCAGCAGATGGCATAGCAGTTATGTCACTGGACTCCCATATGGCCAACTGTAGTTTCATCCCGGAAACTAGTGACTTGAAAGTCATGCAGGGCACATGTACGTGTGTGCCCAAGAGCCCAGGAGGAGAATGAAGGAGAGGGATTGCAGTGTGGCCATCCCCCTTGGGGGATGATTTCTTACTTTCCCTCTCACTATCATCCCCCTGCCTCTCTCCATACCCCCCCACACACACAAGCACATGTGCCCTAAGGCAAAAGGTGTGTGTGAGAGAGAGAGAGAGAGAGAGAGAGAGAGAATGAAATACAGGTTGCTGAAATGTGAACTTTAGGAAAATAATTTTAAAAATCATAATAAAAATAATTTTTTGAGAGGTTTTTTTGCTATAGGGTGTGTGCACTCACCAGACAGAGAGAGACAGAGAGATAGAAAGCAAGAAATCCCCCCCCAGGGGGGATGGCCACGCCGCAATCCCTTCTCCATTCTCCTCTCGGGATCTTGGGCACGCACGCACATGGGCCCAGCCTGAGTTTTAAGCCACCGGGTCTGGGATGTGAACCGCGGTCAACTACGTGGGAGTCCAGCGACATAGCCATTACACTAACTGCTGGTCCCAAAAATAATAATATTTTAAGATAATTATGTCCTGTATTTTATTTAGAGGTTTACTTCTATTCAAAATTTGGGGGGCATGGGGCTGGCAGGCGGCATGGTGGTTAAGGGTGCTGGACTCCTACATGGCTGACCCCAGTTCAAGTCCTTGACCTGGTGGCTTGCTTTCTCACTTTCCCTCTCTCTCTCTCACTCTGTCCCTCTCTGGTCGAATACAAATAAATAAAGTTTTTTTAAAAAAAATTGGGGGACAGTTGGAGTAATGGCTCTCACTGGACTCCCATGTAGTTGACCATGTTTCAAGTCCCAGACCCAGCAGCTTAAACTCACACTGGGCATGTGTGTGTGTGTGTGTGTGTGCATGCCCAAGATTCCGAGAGGAAAATGGAGAAGGGATTGCAGCGTGGCCATCCTCCCTGAGAGGTGATTTCTCACTTTCTAAAAAAATTGTCTCTCTCTGTCTTCCTGGTGACACACCTTATAGCAAAAATCTCTCAAAAAAAAAAAATTGGTGGGCCAGCAGGTGGTGTGGTGGTTAAGACCCTGGACTCCCATATAGTCGATCGCAGTTTAAGTCATGGTCCCAGCTTTCAAAATCATGTTGGGTATGTGTGTGTGTGTTCCCAAAACCCTGAGAGGAGAATGGAGAAAAGATTGTGGTATGTCTGTGGCCATTTCCCCTGATGAGTGATTTCTTATTTTTTCTCCCTTTGTCTCTCTCTCTCTCTCTCTAGTGAGTTCACATGCCCTATGGCAAAAACCTAAAAAATGAAAGCAAACAAAAAATTTCATATTTATCTGAAATTTAAATTTACTTAGTGTCCTCTGTTTTTTTCTTGCAAATTTGTCCTTTGTATTTACCACAAATTTATTTTTGGGAAGTTGGTACAACTTGCTCGATCTAAGTTAGTGTTCCATCACCCAGTAAGGATGGTGTTTGCCACATAGTTGTAGCCAGTGAAATATAATGAGAAGTCAAATGACTGACTTTTTCATTTTTGTTCTTTGAACTTTATACTTTCCTACTTCTTTATGTCCAAACATAATGTCTTGAAGAAATGAAGTCATCAAATGAGGAAAAGAGACACTTATTAAAAAATGATAGTGTTGGGACCGGCAGGTGGAGTGGTAGTTAAGGGTGCTGGATTTCTACATGGCTGACCATGGTTAGAGTCCCAGACTGGCAGCTTGCTTTCTCGCAACAGAGCCTGGTTTCTTGATGAAAACCTTGAGTTTAATTATTAGCTGTGGATTGCCTGCTTTAGAATTTTTCCTGTTAAAAAATGAAAGCAAACAAAACTTCATATTTATCTGAAATTTAAATTTACCTGATGTCCTATGGTTTTTTTTTTTTTTTTTTTGGAGAGATTTTCACTGTAGGGCGCATGCGCTCGCCAGACAGACAGAGAAAGACATAGAGACAGAAAGCAAGAAATCACCCCCCAGGGGGGGATGGTCACGCCGCAATCCCTTCTCCTCCATTCTCCTCTCGGGACCTTGGGCACGCATGCACATGTGCCCGGCGTGAGTTTTAAGCCACCGGGTCCGGGACACGAACCACGGTCGACTACGTGGGAGTCCAGCAACATAGCCATTATGCTAACTGCTGATTCCCCCCCTAGTGTCCTATGTTTTGAAAAAACATAAATGTTTATTTGTTTAGACCACTCACTCTTGTATTTCTTTTTCGTGAAATTGCACAGAAGCCTAAAAGTGATAGATTTCAATGGGTATTTTGGAATCAAAGGGGAAAACTTGGTTCATTCTGCAAGGCAGAGGTTTGTTTTAACTCTTCTTGTCTGTGAAAAAAAAAACTATTTCCTGATTCTGGAGTGAATTTGGGAATAGAATTGCCTCCACAGCTAGTCTGAAAAATGAGTTTTATTTTTTTTCCTTCTGTACATTTGTGTACACACATATATGCTGCATTATAGTTAATTTTGTCAACTATCAAAATAATAGGATAGTTTACATTTTATACCAACCTTCCTTGGAAGCAGAAAAGGGAGTCCCTTTGTATCTGCCCCAAACAGCATCTCTAAATTCTGTTCCAAATTGTATTGCCCTTTGTCCAACAACAGTGGCACAGGCAGTTGGAGTAAAGCTGGGGTCATAAGGAGACTTGTTTGTGTCCGGCATCCACCTGAATACTCTCGTACCTGTGATCCTCGTTGCAGAGCTAAGGAAAGGATCATGGCATAAGACTCTATGGAGAGTAACTTTCTCTCTCTCAGAAAATAAGTAAACTTTAAAAAATTATTTGTGTTGTTTTATATCAGAACAAATTCATTTAAGCAACAAGAGTGCAGTCAAACACTTTTCCAAAAGATGTAGTGTAAATAGGCATTGTCTAACTTGGTAGAATTTAGTTAAGTCATGAGGATTTACTTGGAACAAATGGAGAAAAAATAGTATTGCTAGTTATTTCTAGGAAATCAAGTCATAGCTACAAGTAAATTAAGTGCTGAGTGATAGGAATAAATGTGGGGAAAAAATAAAGATCTTTGTGTATCTGAAAAAAAAATGCAGCCCTCTCAAGAGCTTATGGAGTTTAGGTTTATTGTACACGAAATACATTTGGTACACCTTCAAAGGTACGTTAAGAATCATAATCCCTTCCAAAGTCTTTACCATTTACACATCCTTGCCCTTCTGGTCACTTCAAAGGAATTTTAGTTGCAAGAGCCATTTGTATAAAGGATTATGTCTGGTCTATTGAGAATATTGTGTAGGTAGAGGGCATAGTACTTGATTTTTTTTTTTTTTTTTAAGAATTATTTTATTTGGGACCAGCAGTTGGTGTAATGACTATGTCACTGGACATGTAGTCGACTGTGGTTCGAGTCCCAGACCCGGTGGCTTAAACTCACACCAGGCAAGTATGTGTGTGTGCCCAAGATCCTGAGAGGAGAATGAAGGAGAAGGGATTGCTACATGGCATCTGTCCCCGGGACATGATTTCTCGCTTTCTCACTTCCTGTCTCTCTATCTTTCTGGTGAGCGCTTGTGCCCTATAGCAAAAACCTCTCCAAAAAAAGAAAAGAAAAAAAATCATACTTTTCACATGCAGATAGAATAACCTAAACATTTAGGTTATTATTTTATTTATAACACAGCTTTCAACTATGGGGAAAAACATACTTTTGACTTAATGATGTCTACTATATATTCCTGATGTCATTTTTAAAATAAAATCCGATTATGGATAAATTGCTTTTCTTACAGGAAAAGAAAGACTTATGTTTTGAGTTTAAATGACCAATTGCCTGATATAGCTGTGCTATATGCATACCTAACAATATTTTTACACTATGCTTGCTTTTTTGTTGTTTTGTTTTTGTCATTAGGGCACATATACTCACTGGAGAGAGGCAGAGATAGACAGATAGAGGGAAAGTGAGAAATTACCTTCTAGAGTGGATGGCCTTGCCACAATCATTTCTTTTCCATTCTCCTCTTAGAATTTGGGAACACATGCACACATGCCTGGTGTGATTTTCAAGCTGCTAGATCTGGGACTCAAACTGTGGTTGGCCATTTGGCAATCCAGTGCTTTAACCACCATGCCACCTACATTAAGCTTTTGTTAAAAGAATTACTTAGATGATGATGATGATGATGATTATTATTATTAATATTTAACTAGAGAGAGAGAGAGAGGGAAAGTGACCCTGCTGGCCCCTACACTATGATTTTTAAATTCTAAGAAAATATAAGAATATTTGATATAGATTAGAAATTGTTTTTCCCTGTATTCTCTTCAATTTCTTAGTGTATATAGGTATGCACAAAAAAGGGGAAAAATAAAACGAGAAGCTTCTAATAAGAAGCTCCTAAAACAAGTGGGGAGATGAAAGGCTACCCTGGCACTTGTTAGTCTAGTTTCTGATCCTTAGAGCCGCTCCTAAGGGCTACTGCAGTGATTCGGCACTTGTGCCTTTGCCAAGCATTCGATCCGAGTGAGCAGTTCCAACCATTGCACAGAGCAGTTCGTCAGCCAAAGTGTCACAGGCAGGGACGTCATGTTGGAATCTCCTCTTTTCCTGAGTATCAGAATTTATTCTGATTTATGCTTAAATTGTTCTCTGTCTTTAGTAAAGACTGACCTCTACATTAATTTTAATCTAATTTTCCTTGTATCTAAGTATGAGGGTGGCAATAATGTAATTGCTACCTAGAGTTATTTAAAATGAGAAAGAATATCAGTTGGTGTTCATTTTCATACACAAGTAAATTGAATATCAAACCACAGATATATGTGAGAATCACTTGAAAGATGGATCCTTGGCTGCTATCCAGAAAATTCAGTTAATCTGAACACTTTATTTACTAAGCATTCCACAAATCGGGGTTTCTGTAGTAAAATCAATAATTATATACAGCATAATTCAATTTTATTTTGAAATAGAACATTATCTCTCTTTGCCTTTGTCTAATCATGGTATATAAGGGACTTCAAAGAATTCATGGAAAAAATGGAATTAAAGGAGGAGTTTATTTCAGTGCAAAAAAATTAAAAGCCATTTATGGTTTATAATACACATTTTCCCATGAATTTTTAAAGACCCTTACCTTAAATTAACAAACAGTCTGGAGTGCCTTGGATACTAGCAGTCCATGCTACCTAGACCTTCAATATTATACCAGCGTTATGATACAGTCTCCCATTCTCCTAGCTTCCTAATCTTTCTACTGTGCATATTATGCCTTTCTACAAAGGAAAAAATCTCCTTTATGCCTATTTATATTTTTCACTTGCCTTAAAGGATATTAGACCCCCTACCATTTTCTTCCTAATTTTCTGATTACTCCTTCATGAGGTTTTTTTTTTACTGGTCTTCTTGCTTTTCCCAACTTCTCAATATTGGAGTGTTTTTCTCTTTGCTGACTTTACTTCTGGGGTGAGTTCATCTAGTCTCACAGCTTTAAATGCCACATAATGCTGATCAGTTCTCGTTCTAACCTCTTTCTCTGATCCTTACTTTCTGTCCCACACTTACTCCAACATAAATATATTTGTTTTCTCTTTTTTTTTTTCTATTTTAGCATCTAGTTGGCATTTCAAAATGAACATATGTAAAATAGGACTCTTAAATTTCACCAACTAACCTCAAAATTTGCTCTTCTTCTCTTTCTCACTTTAGTATATAGTGTTTATATTTATCCTTGTTCTTAGCTAAATAGCTAAGGAGTATCATTAACTTTTTTCTTTCTCTCAAAGTTCAGTCTCGTCTGTCAGGTAAAATAGCCCTACCTTAAACTATGTTATGAATTGAACCACTTTTTACACCTTCCACAATTAAAATTAATCCCAGCTACTGATATTTCTGGCTTGGACTACTGGAAAATCTACTTTATCGATCACTCTACTTCCATATTTGCCAGTTTAAAATCTGTTCTTCAACCTATTTTAAATGTAAATTCACTTATTTTAGTTTTCTTATCAATGCTTTCCATCATATTCAGAGTAGAAGCCAAAGTGTTTTCAATGAATTAGACCACACACACATGGACAAGCCCTTGCCTAAGGTCCTGTTACTTAATGTCCTACTACTTACCCTGGCCCACTTGGCTTCACCTAACATAGAATTTCTTGCTGGCTTTTGCAGGTTCAGATTTGCCTGCATCTGAGTCTTCGCACTGCTTTTCCCACTGCCTGGGCCACTCTTTACCAAAGACTTTTCATGTCTGTCTCATTCACATCATTCAGATGACTTCTCAAATATTAGTTATTGAGAGGTCTTTTCTTTACACCTTTCAGTTTCCATCCTACTTTGTTGAAATTATATGATTTTTTTAAAAGTATTATATTGGGTTGTCAGAAAAGTCATGATATATTTTTCTATTATTTTTAAGAGATTTTTTTATATAGCGTTAAGTGTGCCATCCATAGAGACAGAGAGAGACAGGGAGACAGAAAGTAAGAAATCATCCCCTGGGGATATGACCTTGACACAATCCCTTCTCTTCCACTCTCCTCTTGAGATTTTGAGCATGCATGCACACAAGCCCACCTTAAGTTTCAAGCCACCAGGTTCAGGGTTTGAACTGTGTCAGCCATGTGGGATTCCAGTGCTTTAACCACTTTGCCACTTGCTGGTCCCATATTTTTTTATGCAGAAATGCATTATGACTTTTCCAACAACCCAATATATCACCACATGAAATTTTATGATTTATTTATTAAATAAGAGTGAGACCTAATTTTTTAGCACCTGGTGCATAATTGACACTTAATAAGCATTTGTTGAATGAATAAATGCAGTTTTTTAAAAAGATTTTTACTATAAGGCACATGTGCTCACCAGAGAGAAAGAGACAGTGACAGTGAGAGGGAAACCTAGAAATCACAGGGTGATGGCCATGCCACAATCCCTTTTCCTCCATTCCCCTCTTGAGATTTTTGGGCACACACATATATGCATCCAGCATGAATTTCAAGTTGCCAGAAACAGATCTCGCACTGCAGTCAGCCATGTGGGAATCTAGTACCATAAGCACTATGCCACCTGCTCACCTCTGGTTTGGTCATTTTTAACATATTAAATTGGTAGGAGTTCTTCTCAAAATATGTTGTGTCACAGAAATTTTGAAATTGCTTATTCAACTTGCATATTTCTTAATTTTTTTCTTCAAATTGTAGTGAAAATTTATTCTTCAACTTAATTGTTAAAAGGAGAGATTCAAGCCACATCTTGGCATTCTTATTTAGGCCAGGTTTACTTAACAATCTTTTATCTCATTTTTCATTTCTGAAGAATGGATAATGCTTCTTAACTTGTTAAAATAAAATAATATAAAGATAATATATCTAAAGTTGTCTTTTGGGCATGGTAGCACCCACCAAATGGCATAAACTACTGGAGGCTGAAGGACTGCGATATCAAGTCCATCTCTCCGTCTCTTTCTCTCTAAAGTTGGCTCTTATAGAAGCCAGTGCATATTCAGGGACCAGCAGTTAGCATCATGGCTGGACTCCCACATAATTGACTGTGGTTCGAGTCCCAGACCTGGTGGCTTAAACTCATGCTGGGCGCGTGTGTGTGCATGCCCAAGATCCCAAGAGGAGAATGGAGAAGGGATTGTGGCGTGGCCATCCCCCCGGGGGGTGATTTCTCACTTTCTATCTCTCTGTCTCTCTGTCTGTCTGGTGAGCGCACAGGCCCTATAGCAAAAACCTCTAAAATAAAATAAAATATTTTAAAAAATAATAAAAAAGAAGCCAGTACATATTCAGTTCTCAATACATTGAGCCATTCCTACTATGCACAGCTTTCATGTGTTACTTGTTTTAAATACAAGAAATGGGGGCCAGCAGATGGCATGGTGGTTAAGGAGTTGGACTCCCACATGGCTTACTGTGGTTCGAGTCCCAGACCTGGTGGCTTGCTTTCTCACTCCTTTCTCTCTCTGTCTCTCTCTCTGCTCAAATTTAAAAATAATAATAATAAATAAAATAAAATTATTTTAGAAAGAAAACAACAAGAAAAGGATCTTGACTTGTGATGGACTTATAAAATACCTTGGGTCAGGAGACTGGAGAACAGCTCTCTAACAAGCTCTGCCTGCCTCTTACTAGTTCTACAAAGAGGTTATTGGATTAACCTATCAGATCCTTAAAATCTTCATATATAAAATGGGAGTCTGGGGAAATAGTCATGGAGGATGAAAAGGAATGTATTATTTTCTTCCCTTCTTTCTTTCTCTCTTTTTTTTTTTTTTTTTTTTGAGAGAGATTTTTGCTATAGGTCACAGGTGCTTACCAGAGAGACAGAAAGCAAGAAATCACCCCACGGGGTGATGGAGATGCTGCAATTCTTTCTCTTCCATTTTCCTCTCGGTATTTTGGGCATGCACACCTATGCGCCTGATGTGAGTTTTAAGCCATCAGGTCCAGGACTTAAGCCGTGGTCGACTATGTGGGAGTCCTGCAATGTAACCATTATGTCATCTGCTGGTCCCAAGAATGTATTATTTTCAAATTTCCTAGGCCCCATCACACTTTACAAGTTTTATGATTCCATGAGCATAGAAAGCTGTTTCCTGGTTTCAAAAGAAATTGAGAATTTCTTTGGCAAACATCATGCATTTCAAAATGAACATTTCTCAATTTGGTTTATATTCCTACCTCGTAGGTGGTACAGCTGAGTATTAGGTTAGAGGCACTGGTGTAAGAAACTAATGTTTGAGGTTATTATTGTATGTATTTTAGACTTCCATTATAGTTTATCCAATACTATACCTTAATTTAAAGTCATTTAATTAGATATTGAAGGCAAGTGTGATTTACCAGCCTTGCAGGGTTTGATTTTGGATAAGATGGTCAAATGTGATCTCTGTACATGAAAATAGCCTTTTTGGTCACTAGTTATATGTTAACATAGGAAAAATTAAGTCCTTTTCACATGGTATTTTAGTCTATTGGGGTATTTTCTACAGTTGAATGAACTCTAGTATTCTCCTAAAATTAATTGTGGTATACAGAACATTGCCTGTTCCCCCTCCCCCCAATTTAGAACCTGTGTCTATGTTACCTTGTATGACAAGAGAAACTTCGCAGGTATGATTCAGTTAAGGATACTGAGATAGAAAGATCATGTGGTTTGAACTAGGATATAATCACAGGGTTCTTTTAAGAGGAAGGCAGGAGGTGAGACAGGAGGAAAAGATGTAAGAAGAGATCATAAGCCAAGGAATATAAGTGGTCTTTAGAGGCTGGAAAGGCAAGAAAATATTTTATTTTAGAGTTTGCAGAAGGAACATAGCCCTGTGGATTTGTTTTGTTCTTCTGAATTTTAAGAATGTAAAATTGTAAATGTTCGTTGATTCAGTATGTTGTGGCAATTAAAAAAATATTTAAATTTATTTATTTGTTATTATTTTTCAATTTGACCAGAGAGAGAAAGAGGGAGAGCGAGAAGGCAAGTTGCCAGGTCCAGGACTCAAACCACGGTAGGCCATGTGGAAGTCCAGCATCCTAATGACCATGCTGCCTGCTGACCCTCCCTTTTTTTAAATTAAATTTAATTTATTTAGTTGTGGCAATTTCTTAGGGCAGCCATAGAAACTAATAGATTTGTCTTGTAAAAATGACTGATAAGATTTCCACAAGAAAATCTTTCTACTAGGTTCTTATTGTTTTTTCCTCCCTCCCCCCTTTTTTTTCTTTTTTTAAATTTAGAGATTTTTTTGTTACAGGGTGTGTGTGCTCACCAGAGAGACAGAGAAAGACAGAAAGCAAGAAATCACCCCCTGGGGGATGACACACCACAGTCCCTTCTTCTCCCTTCCTTATTGTTATGTCTAGTTACTAACTATAATTAGAATTTTCCCAAGAAGTTAATCATGTGTGCATTCTAACATGTAACAAGTTACCTGTAGCTATATTAATGCATTCATGTTGTATAACTGAATCTTCAGACCCACCGAATAACAACTCCCCATTTTGCCCTTTTTCTAGCTTCTGGCAACTACCATTATGCTTTCTGAGTTTATGAGTTTTATTACTTTAGATATCTCATATATGATAGCATCCTTATCTAAGGGAAATATGTTCCAAAACCTGTGGTAGGTGCCTGGAATTGCAGGTGGTACTAAACCATATATAAACAAGGGGTCTTTAAAATGTTTATGGAAATGTGTATTATGAAAAAGGTATATATGTATTTTTTATTTTTTTGTACAAAAATAACTCATGCATTAATTCCATTTGACCACAAATTATTATTATTATTTTTGGAGAGGTTTTTGATATAGTGCACGTGTGCTCACCAGAGAGACAGAGAAAGACAAAGAGGCAGAAAGTGAGAAATCACCTTCCCCCCAGGGGGAATGGCCACACTGCATTCCCTTCTCCAAGAAGGAACATAGCCCTGTGGATTTGTTTTGTTCTTCTGAATTTTAAGAATGTAAAATTGTAAATGTTCGTTGATTCAGTATGTTGTGGCAATTAAAAAAATATTTAAATTTATTTATTTGTTATTATTTTTCAATTTGACCAGAGAGAGAAAGAGGGAGAGCGAGAAGGCAAGTTGCCAGGTCCAGGACTCAAACCACGGTAGGCCATGTGGAAGTCCAGCATCCTAATGACCATGCTGCCTGCTGACCCTCCCTTTTTTTAAATTAAATTTAATTTATTTAGTTGTGGCAATTTCTTAGGGCAGCCATAGAAACTAATAGATTTGTCTTGTAAAAATGACTGATAAGATTTCCACAAGAAAATCTTTCTACTAGGTTCTTATTGTTTTTTCCTCCTCCCCCTTTTTTTTCTTTTTTTAAATTTAGAGATTTTTTTGTTACAGGGTGTGTGTGCTCACCAGAGAGACAGAGAAAGACAGAAAGCAAGAAATCACCCCCTGGGGGATGACACACCACAGTCCCTTCTTCTCCCTTCCTTATTGTTATGTCTAGTTACTAACTATAATTAGAATTTTCCCAAGAAGTTAATCATGTGTGCATTCTAACATGTAACAAGTTACCTGTAGCTATATTAATGCATTCATGTTGTATAACTGAATCTTCAGACCCACCGAATAACAACTCCCCATTTTGCCCTTTTTCTAGCTTCTGGCAACTACCATTATGCTTTCTGAGTTTATGAGTTTTATTACTTTAGATATCTCATATATGATAGCATCCTTATCTAAGGGAAATATGTTCCAAAACCTGTGGTAGGTGCCTGGAATTGCAGGTGGTACTAAACCATATATAAACAAGGGGTCTTTAAAATGTTTATGGAAATGTGTATTATGAAAAAGGTATATATGTATTTTTTATTTTTTTGTACAAAAATAACTCATGCATTAATTCCATTTGACCACAAATTATTATTATTATTTTTGGAGAGGTTTTTGATATAGTGCACGTGTGCTCACCAGAGAGACAGAGAAAGACAAAGAGGCAGAAAGTGAGAAATCACCTTCCCCCCAGGGGGAATGGCCACACTGCATTCCCTTCTCCAATCTCCTCTCGGGACCTTGGGCATGCACTCACACGCTCCTGGCGTGAGATTAAGCCACCAGGTCCGGGACTTGAACAGCGGTAGACTACATGGGAGTCCAGTGACATAGCCATTATGCCCATTGTGGGTCCTGGTCACAAATTATTTTAAATCCCCTCATGCTATGTTTTTACCTATACCTGTGATAAAGTTTAATTTGTAAATGAAACATAGAACTTAATAATAACTAATTATAAAATAGAACAATTATAACAACATACTGTAATAAAAATTATATGAATATAAACATATTCCCTCCTCAAAATATCTTACTATAGTCACACATATTCAAACTCTGATTGACTACAGGTAACTGAAAACACGAACAACAGAACTGCAGATAAACGAGGGAACTACCGAGAGTGGAATCATGCAATGTTTGTCCTTTTATGATGTTTTTTACTTCACAAAGCATAATGGCCTCAGGATTTACCCATGTTGTTACATAAGCATACTTCTTTTTTTATGGGGAATAATTAATCACTTTACTGAGGAGTGATATCACTGGATGGAGATGCCAGATGTATATAAGGTTTTGAACTAGCTAACCCACATGAAGAGTCTGCTCTGTGGTGGTGTTAAAATACATTCATGTATACAAAAAAATAGAGTCTAAGAGTCCTCTCTCTTAGTATAGATTGGACTAACTGGCTTCTTTCTAACAAAGAGAATATGGCAGAATTGATGGCATGTGACTTTCTTTTTTTTTCACTTTTTTTTAAAAAGAATTGTTTTATTTAATTTTATTATTATTACCATTTTTAATTTGACCAGAGAGGGACAGAGAGAGAGAGAGAGAGAGAGAGAGAGAGGGAGGGAGGGAAGGTGAGAAAGCAAGCTGCCAGGTCTGGGACTCGAACCACAGTCAGACATGTGGGAGGTCAACACTTCAGCGTTGTTAACTACCACACTACCTGCTGGCCTGATGGCATATAACTTTCAAGGCTAGGTCCTAAAAGGCATTGTCTATCCCTCGTGTGCTCTCACTCTGGGAATAATCAGAATCCATGTTTTGAGGACAATCAAGCAACCTAGGAAGAGGTCCATGTGGTGAGGAGCTGAGATCTGCCAATAGCAGTGGTAGTGAGCTATCTTGGAAACTGATCCTTCTGCTCCAGTGCAGCCTTGAGATGTAACCTTGACTAGTGACCGGACTGCAGCCTTTTAAGAGATCCAAAGGCTGAACTATTTAAGTATGCCACGTCCAAATCTCTGATTTTTCAGAAAACAAGTAAGTAAATAAATGTTTGTTTTTAGAGAGATTTTTACTATAGGGCAAGTGTGCTCACTGGAGAGACAGAGAGAAAGAAAGAGAAAAATCACCCCCAAGAGGGGTGGTTATGCCCCAATCCCTTCTCCTCCTGGGACCTTGGGCACACATATACATGTGCCTGGCATGAGTTTTAAGCTGCTGGGTTGGGACCCAAACTGTGGTCAACTATGTGGGAACCTAGTGGCGTAACCATTGTGCTATCTACTGGTCCCAGTGATTATTGTTTTAATCTATTAAGATTTGGTTTAATTTGTTATGCACTGATAGAAAATAAATATGCCCTTTTATGATATTCTTCCTAAGCTAAATAATATTATACCATGTAAATAAAGAGACTGCCATAAAGTTACTGAGAATCTTTATTTTTAAAGTTTATTCATTGATTTCTTTCATATGAAACAGAAGGAGAGAGAGAGATAGGCACCCTCAACAGAGTCTCACATGTCTTACACTGTGATCCTCACTGTAGCCTTTCCAGCTAGCTGGGATCACAGGCAGTGTGGGCTTGGCTTATACAGGTCAGTCTAAGAACTAAAACCCAATCTCTCATATGGATCCAGCACTGCAGACTGCTGAGCTACTGCTCCATCACTGTGGCTGCCTTTTCTTTTTCTCTTTTTTTTCCTCTTAAACAGTAGAGAAAATGAGAATAGCCCAAACTGAGTTACGCTTACTATTTAGAGAAGTGGAAAAATAAGAAATCCACATACTTTGAAAATTCCTTTTGAGAGACAAACTATTCACAAGAAGGTGCATATTGAGGGATGAAAGGGTAAAAACACAAAAACCTTTCTTCTTCCCCTTTTTATTCCCAGCCTGTCCTACTAATTAACATCACTTAGCTTCTACAGTTCAGTCATGTCATATAATTAGAGAAGGATTAAGCTCCTCTGTCCCAGAGAGATGGTTAATTTAAACTATTTGCAAACCTATTAAACTCATCCAGAAACTCTTGAGAGTTGGCATCTAGAATCATGTAAATAGAATGTAAATGTTACCAAAACCATAATAATAACTTCGTGTCAGTAGTTGTGCCAAACTATTTCAAAATTAAATCATGACAGAAAATATTTATTATTTATGACTTTATCTGAGTCTGTAATTCTACTTTTCACAGATGACTATATGTGGATGTTTTACCATTCACTGACAGGGCATCTTTATTTCAGGTTGTGTGATTAGTTAATGTGGCTGAATTATTTCTTTTTGCTTAGATAGCCTAATTCTTGTATTTATTTCTGAGTATCTCGAGGTATACTGTGTAACAGGAACCTTTGGCATTTCCCTCTTGGCATGTAGTATGACCTGGAATTTGTACTTAGAAAGAAGTAGAAGCAGTATTTAACACCCTGAAAGCTCATTTGTCTTTCATCAGAGTAGCAGAATAAAAACTATTGAAAACACTGTAGTCCATCCTTAGTATGGGTATGTAGATGCAGAAAGAGATCATCTCCAATCTTCTTAGTTGCTTTGTGGGACTCAGGTCCTCAAGAAAAGAGAAAGTTCCTGTGGTAAAAGAAATGGCTCTATAATAAAAGTCTGAAGTTCATTGTGGCATAGAATGGAGTTCATACCTTAAACAGAATGGATATTGATCATTTTCTTTCATCCACAATCATGTGATTCTTCTGGCTATGACCAGGACAGGTGATGGGTATGAATACTGCTTCACTCTCTTCATGTCAAAATTCTTGCTTCTTCCCTGTTCTTAGTGAATACAGGCATGCAAGACCTGAGCCCCCTGTAAGAACTTGCCTCCTGGACACCGCCTAGCTCTGCAAGTTAAGTCCACAGGTGACATTTGCAAGTGAATCTTTGAAGGACCTTCCTTGACCTGCAATCTGTCTCTGAAACTTTTCGATCCTCTTATTACAGACAGTAGATTTTTTTATAATGTGAAAAAGAAAAGGCAGATGGGGACCTGTTATAGTGCCCCCACATGGGGGGGCTATAGTTGCTGCACCCCTGAAGTGGAGTGACAGATATGGGAGAAGGCTGAAGAGTTAGGGGAACATTTCCAGCAGAGAAAATGCATGAGAAACAAACAAATCTGGCTGACCATCAGAGACACTGGGAATGCTAGGTTGCAAGGAATCCCAGCATCTCTTTATTGAGAGACCCTAGACAGCATCTGTTTCCTCTAATTCATTCATATTGTGACTGGGAGGCAGGTCAAAGCTTATTATCCTGTTCCCCTTATTCAAAGTCACACAATGTTCCATCTCCACTCTGGGTATATCCAGAAAATAAACCTTTTTATTGAAAGCACAACAGGTTCACTGCTACTCATCATTCTTTCTATCTAATTTTACTTAATTATAGCAAAAAAGAAAAAAGAAGAAACAGACTTCCATAAATGTTAAACACTTTCCCAAGGAAATAAAATGAAATGTGAGCACATCAGTCTTTGCTCTGATTTATACAATGATCATATTCAACTGAAGTATTAAGAGCTAAATGTTTATTCTCATCAAGTTTATATGTACTCTCCTGATATCTTTACTTGGGAATTTTTATACTTAGAAATTCTTTGATAGGGATCAGCAGTTGGTGTAATGGGTATGTTGCTGGACTCCCATGTAGTCGACCACTGTTCAAGTCCTGGACCTGGTGGCTTAAACTCACGCCGGGTGTGTGCGCGTGCATGCCCAAGATCCCGAGAGGAGAATGGAGGAGAAGGGATTGCAGTGTGGCCATCCCCCCTGGGGGCGGGGGGTGATTTCTCACTTTCTGTCTCTCTGTCTCTCTCTGTCTTTCTGGTGAGCACACACGCCCTATAGCGAAAACTATCACATTTTTTTTGTTTGTTTTGTTTTTGATATTCTCCATATTCTGTTAAAAATATTTTTTTTCAGGGCTGGCAGGTGGCATGGTGGTTGAGATGCTGGATTCCTGCATGACCCACCACGGTTTGAGTCTCAGACCTGGCAGCTTGCTCTCTCACTTTCTCTTACACACTCTCTCTCTCTCTCCCCTTCTCTCATCAAATTAAAAAATAATGATAATAAATAAATAAATATATATATATTTTTTTAATGATTTTTTTTTCTGGTACCAGCAGTTGGCATAATGGTTACATTGCTGGACTCCCATACAGTCGTCCGCAGCTTGAGTCCCAGACCCAGCGGCTTAAAACTCATGCTAGGTGTGTGTGCGTGCATGCCCAAAATCCCGAGAGAGGAGGATGGAAGAGAATGTATTGTAGTGTGGCCATCCCCTCTGGGGGGGATGATTTCTCACCTTCTGTTTCTCTGTCTCTCTGGCAAGTACACATGCCCTATACCAAAAATCTCTTTCTAAAAAAATTTTTTTCCCTGTATTTGACCTATCTCCCACCACTGGTTTCTATTTAGAAGACATTTATTAAAATATATTTGAAGGAGAAAATTTTTTTATTTCAATTTATTTATTTGTATTCATTCACTGTACATCATTACAGCATACAAAATGAGATTTTCCAT
>NW_006199558.1:1993392-1994414 GCF_000334495.1 Tupaia belangeri chinensis
GAACTGCTTGTGGATGAAGAAGAGTTACTCTTTTCCCTTGGAGGAGAGGTATTTTCTTGTTTTCCCATATTTCTTGTGATCCGACGGTGATTTCTTGTCATCTGATGGGTGGTGTGTTTCTTTCAAATTCTTGAAGTTCAGTCTGAATGTTAAGGAGCAAGCAGACAGAGGTGATCTAGAATCTCTTTGCCATTCTGTTGTGATCACTGGTGCAGCAGATTCAGTTGGTGCAGCAGATTCAGTAGACATTGAGGAAAATTTTAACCCTATTAGTATTTGGATGTTTAGCTACAGTGCTCTTAGATCCGTCTAAAAACATATTAAATGGATATTGGAGAGTGGAGAAACAAGAAAAAGGAAAATGAAAAAGAGAGAGAGAAACAACAGCAAAAAGAGAAAAAAAAGACAAAAAAATGAAAAAAATTGTAATTACTGTGTATTTTTTTTTTTTAATCACAAAATAAAAAACCTAGTTGGCAGGAGCCATGTGGAACCTTCTTCTGAAGGTCTGGCTTCTTCTGCCTTGGTGGGAGGACCAGAGCGATAATTAACAAGGTAATAGGTGGAGCTGAGAGCAAGAGAAAAACTTTGCCTTTAAAAAAAAATGTAAAAAGGAAAATTACCCAAAAAAGGGAAGACAGAAGCAGAGAGAGACAGAAACAGAGACACAGAAACAGAAATAGAAGGCTGGGGGTGGGGGCTCCCTACCGCTAGCTCGTTTGTTGGAGGCTGAACTATCAGTAGAAAATATTCATTTCTCCTGTGCCCTGAAATACCTAGTTCACAGGAGCCATGTGAAACCTTCTTCTGAAGGCCTGGCCTCTTCTGCCTAGTTTCCAGGAGCCATGTGGAACCTTCTTCTTGAAGGAGAAAATTAATGGGGAAGATAACAAACATTTTAATTTTAAAAAAATACATGGGACCAACAGGTGGCATGATGGTTAAGGCTCTGGGCACTCCCACATGGTTAGGTTAACCATGGTTTGAGTCCCAGAGCTGGTAGCTTACTTTCTCTCTTTCCC
>NW_006199558.1:1994460-2016275 GCF_000334495.1 Tupaia belangeri chinensis
CTCTTTCTCTTTGCGTCTCTCTCTGATCAAATTAAAATAAATGAATGAATAAATAAAAATTAAATAATTTTTTAAAATACATGCAATAACCAGAATCAGGGCCAGCCGATGGCATGGTGGCTAAAGTGACTGTATCTCATAGTAACAACTGCACAGCAGTTCAAGTCCCAATATGGAGGCCTGAAAAACACTCTGGGTATTTTGCATGCATGCCCCAAATCCCAAGAGAATGGAAGAGGAGGGGTTGTAACATGGTTATCCCCCTTGGAAGGGTGTTTTCTCACTTTATTTCTCTCTCCCTGGTGGGTATAGGTACCCTCTAGCAAGTTTAAAAAAAGAAAGAAAGAAAGAACTTGAATCAATGGATTCCTATCTTGTGATTCTTTTTTTTTCTTTTTTTTTTTTTTTTGCTGTTTTGTTTCTGATTTTACCAAATTATTGTGTTTTTCTGTTTTCCTACACAAAAATCATGACTTTTCCAACAAACTAGTAGTGACTAGTCAGAATGACCAAGTCAGACTTTGCTGCTAAAATTTATATTCTAGGGAAAAAGACTATGAAATAAAACGAAACTATTTACCTGCTAGGTGAGTTTTATGTGATTGCCCTGGAAAATAGAACCCAGTTATTAAACAGCTTTTGGGATATTTCTTCTTGAATAGTACTTAAGATAAATCATTCGAATTGTTCAGTAACATTATGTTGTACATACCCAATCCTACCTCCCCCCCAACCCCATTATGGATGGCATTAATGGTTTTGTCACTGTTTCTTAGTCACTTTGATGTGGACATATTTGTCAAACAAAAATAGCCAAAAACTGCTAGGATGGGATGAGTGGGAGTAGAGCTGGCAGAAGAAATCAAAGCCTATTCATAGTCACCTTAGCATACATCAGTTGAGATAGGACAGCTGTGCAAGTTAAGGAAAACATGGTAACCAACTAACCTTTGTTAAGAAATAGGTGTGCTCATTTTGATGGAATGCATCAGTAGCCAATAGTGTAGACAAAGTATGGTTGTAACGATAACATTTGGCTTTGCAGTTCCATTAAAAATCAAGCACTTTATTTTATGTAAAGATGTTTGCTTATTATATGGCTGGCCTTTTCAGCTGATTTAGCCCACAAAAACTTGTGGCTCCGAATAGAATTCAACTTGAGTTCTCTTGGTAGCAGATGTTTATTAAGGAAAGGCACAGGATGCACATCTATGGAAGAGAGAAAAAAGAAACAGGACTAGATAGAGGGAAAATTGTTATGTTGATCTGAAGACTCCTACACTCCTAGGGCTGAGATGAAGTCAACCAAATCTGGAAATTTGAGAAAATGAAAAATTTATAGATATATTCCACATAATTTATATATATACACACACACATATATATATGTTATATATGTATATGTATGTATGTGTGTACATATGTATGTGTATATATATGTATGTATATATATTTTACTCTTATAATGTATGAGTATTTTCAAGCATTATTATTTCTAAAAACTATAGTAATTAGGTTTAAAGGGAATATCAGACTATCTTTGATTTGTCTACTCATGAGATTATGTGCACTTCAATGTCACTGCTATATTGCCAACAATAGTTCTTTCAACCAAAGGGAAAAAGAAGTTTATAGAGGACAAGCTTTAAAAAGTTGTTATTAGCCCAGTTACCTTAAAATAGTACAAGAAATTAAGTGACTGACCTTATTACATAGTTCTTACATTATTTTATTTTATTCATCAGAATTAGCTCTGAGAGGTGTTAGAGAACAAATTCAGCTTCAACATTAGAGATGGAAATGAACCTGAAGTGTATTCAGAAATTGATAGAGGCACTTTCTAGAAAATATAAAATATAATCACATTCTCTATATTTACATTTTGTATACAATGAAATTTCTGAGTTTAAGTTTGTTGTGCTGTGGCTTTTATATCTCTTTGACCTTGATCGTGACATGTTTTTCTTATTATCTTTGTTCTCTTGTTCAAGTCATAGCATTTCTGGGTCTCACTTTTCCTTATATATAGAATGGGACAGAATTTTAAATTTATGTTCTGTAATAGATGATTTTTGAAAGAATTGTTTAATTTAATAATAATACTTATTATTGTTTTTATTTTTAATTTGGCCATAGAGAGACAGAGAAAGGGAAATTGAGAAAGCAAGCTGCCAGGTCCAAGACTTGACCTGTTCAGCCACGTGGGATTCTAGTACTTTAACCGCCATGCTGGCCCCAATACATTATTTTTTTTTCCTCAGATGTATTCCTTTTTTATCACTGTATTAATTACAAGAAACTATATAAGGGCTGGCAGGTGGTGTGGTGTTTGGGGTGCTGGACTCCCACATGGCAGTCCACAGTTCAAGTCCCAGACCTGGTGGTTTGCTTTCTCATTTTCCTTCTCTCTCTCTCTCTTTCTCTTTTTCTGGTCAAATTAGAAAAAGAATAATGGTGGTGATGAGTAAAATTAAGTGAAAAAAAAAAAACTATATGGAAGTTTTCAGTCTTAAACTTTAGGAACATGAGAGTGAAGTTCTATAGTTCGAATTCTGATGGGATATATCCATGTGATTATGAACAGCTTCCTTAAACTCTAGTAATCCAATATGCAAACAATAAAATGGAGATTCTAACTGTATTCTGTCATTTCTCACTGAAATCTATTGATCGAAAACCTGGGTGTATTTGAAGGACAGAACAAACTGTAAATACTGTGTTTATTACTGTGACAATATGTCGCTCACATTGAAAAACAGAACTAGTTGTTCTAATGGGGAGTCAGTGAATTATTACTTGTATATATGAAAACTTTTTTTTAAAGAGATTTTTGCTATAGGGCACATGTGCTCACTGAAGAGACAGAGACCAAAGCAGAAAGTGAGAAATTACTCCCCAGAAGAAATGACCATGCTGCAATAGCTCCTTCATTTTCTTCTTAGGATTTTGGGCACTCACACACACATGCCAGCATGAGTTTTAATCCCCTAGGTCTGAGACTCAAACCACAGTGCACTACTTGGGAGTCCAGTGATGTAACCATTTCACCATCTGCTGGTCCCTTTGTAAATATATTTTGTTTAAAATAATTATTTTATTTAACTTTATTTATTTTAATTTGACCAGATAGGACAGAGTGAGAGAGAGAGAGAGAGAGAGAGATGGAAAGTCAGAAAGCAAGGCTCCAGGTCCTGGACTAGAACTGTGGTCAGTCATGTGTGAGTCCAGCCTCCTTAACCACCATGCCACCTTCTGGACCCTGTGAATACATTTTTAACTCCCAATTTTTTACCAGTGTCATTTGTTAAACAATGATACTTAGAGTATTTATTTTAACATCTTTTAAGATTTTAGTTTAATAATGCTAGACAGAGAAGAAATCAGAACTTAGTACATCTTCTGGAGGAAAGATGTATTAGATAATTTGGAATGTATTTCAAAATAGCTATGGAAAATAATGAATGATTTGAATTTTGTTTTATTTTTTGGAGAGTTTTTTTCCTATAGGGCGTGTGTACTCACCAGAGAGACAAAAAGTGAGAAATCACCCCTCCAGGTGGGATGGCCATACTGGAATCCCTTCTCCTCCATTTTCCTCTTGGGATTTTGGGCATGGAAGCACTCATGCCTGGTGTGAATTTTAAGCCACAGGGCCCGGGCCTTCAACTGTGATTGACTACATGGGAGTGGGCAACGTAACCATTATGCCATCTGTTGGTCCCAAGAATAATTTGAATTTTAATGCCTATGTAAAGTGATATTTATGATTATTGTCTTATATTCTTCAACTATGTATTAATATACGCAAGTTGCTAAAGTTTCTAACATGTTATTCATGAACACCTGTTTGGAATATTTATATTTTGTTTTTGCAAATTTCTTAGTTTCAGCAAAAATGGCAGATAAGTCAAATTTTAACATGAGATTATATTTTCTGTCATAGCTGAAGTGTTGAGAGTAAACGAACTGCCAGTGAGAGAATACAGAAAAAGAAAAGCCAAGAACTTGGGACTGTGCCTGAGGATAGTTTGTGTTTAAGAAACTGTAGCTAAAAGTAAAGACCATAAAGGAAGTGGAAAAGAAGTTTTGGGAGAAGGAGGAAAATGAAATAGGAGTGCACGGTTCTAGAAACTAAAGCAAGAGAGAATTTTCACAACCAGGATTTGAATCACATAGGTCAGAGGAAATTTGAGATGGCTGGAATCCAGAATCCAGACATGTAAAGTCACAGGATGAATCATGGAAGATCTGAAAGAAACAAATGTAGTATGACATGGGAGCCTATTCATAGGTGCTTGGCAGAGGTATCAGTGACCCTGCGTGACCCCTGGTCCCAGAGAACTGGTCCCAAATCCCTGGAGATCTTGATGGGATTAGCAAAACTCAGTCGAGGGGACCTGGACAAGAAGCCCAGGAGACATTTAATTGTGTTTGGGACAATATGAAAACCCAATAACTGGATGCAGAGCATGCGGTTACAATTCTGTGAAAGAAATACAACAGAATATTTATTACTAATGGAATATTGTCATAACAGGACTAATAACAAAATGGGACTTGATGCTCATCTACAGAGCTCTATGGAGATTCATTATATTTCACATATTTAGGGGCCTAACTGATTCCTGCGGTTTGATGAGATTTTTTTTAAAAATAGAAGGGCATAGCACAGAGACTATGCTCCATAAATATTTGTTGAATGAATGAATGCATTGCACAATATCTGTGGAGAATAGAAGTCTTCTCATCCAACTAATTTAATATTGTTATCAGTTTATGACAGTGTTCCCTAAATGTGTTCCATAAGCAGCAATTTCTTCAGGATATATATTATTATTATTATTCTTTTTGGAGAAATTTTTGCTATAGGGTGTGTGTGCTTGCCAGAGAGATAGAAAGAGAGAGACAGAGACAGAAAGTGAGAAATCACTCCCCAGAGAAGGATGGCCATGCCACAATCCCTTCTCCTCTACTCTCCTCTTGGGATTCTGGACATACAAACACACCACACACACACGTGTCCAGCATGAGTTTTAAGCCACTGAGTCTGAGATTCAAACTGCCCTTGGCCATGTGGGAGTCCAGTGCCTTAACCACTATGTCACTTATTAGCCCTTCTCAGGATATTAAGGTGTCTGAGTCTCACATGGCTGACTGCACAGTTTGAGTCCCAGACCTGTGACCTGAAAAAAAACACGGGCTCATGTGTGTGTGAATGCCCAAAATCCAGACAGGAGGGAGAAATGGAGGAGAAGAGATTGTGTTACACCATCTTCCATACAGGGTACTTTCTCACTTTCCCTCTTTCTCTCTGTCTCTCTTCAGTAAGTGCACGTGCCCTCTGGCAAATTATTTTTTAAAAAGGGTTTTAAGATCAAAGAGGTTTTTGACCAAGTTATGGAACTGCTGAGTTAAAATTAATTGCATTTCTATATTGTAAGACTTTGAGACTTTATTTTTTCTTTTTTTGGAGAAGTTTTTGCTACAGGGTACGTACGCTCGCCAGAGAGAGAGAGAGAGAGACAGAGAGACAGAAAGCGAGAAATCACCCCCCAGGGGGGATGGCCACGCCTCAATCCCTTCTCCATTCTCCTCTCAGGATCTTGGGCATGCACGCACACGCACCCGGCATTGAGTTTAAGCCGCCAGGTCTGGGACTAGAACTGCAGCTGACTACATGGGAGTCCAGTGATATAGCCATTATGCTAGCAGCTGGTCCCAAGAATTTCTTTTGATATATATTGCCTATCCCTGGAAGTTAGGTGGTATATATACCATAGAATTTATTTGATCACAGAACTTTCTTTTTAACAACCACCATTTTTTTCCTAAGTAGCCTCTGGTCTACATATTGTTATGAATAATGTGTATTAGCAAATGTTGAAATACAGTCACAGGAAAATCAATAGAAGGATTAAAAACAAAGAGACAGAGATTGATGATTTTTACTATATTGGAAAAAATGGCATATTTGGGGGGGAGTTTTTAGGGTTTCAAGAGCAAACATTAAAAGAATTTGAGAATCCTCATTTTACTACTAATATTCATGTTTAGGATTGAGGGACCAAGGGTTAAGAATCCTTGTTTGGGTCCAGCAGGTGGTGTGGTGGTTAGAGGTGCTGGACTCCCACATGGCTGAATACGGTTTGAGTCCTGGACCTGGTGGCTTGTTTTCTTAGTTTCCTTCTCGCTCTCTCTTTCTCCCTCTCACTCTGTCCTTTGTCAAATTTAAAAAAATAAATAAATAGATAAAGTTAAATAAAATAATTCTTTAAAGAAAAATCCTTCTTAACTTGTGGTCCACAGCTAGATGTTGTGCTGGATAAATTTGGGGATGATGATATTTTCAGAAAATATATATTAAGGTGAAGATAGGTATTCAGAAGCAAATAGTCATTGTAGTATCTGTACATTATTAAAGTTTTGTGTTATTTTTTCCTTAAATTCCCATGGGGAAAAGAAGAGCTCTTATTTGTGTATGTTTGTGTGTAAGTGTATGAGAGATGGGGGTGGATGAGAGAGATACTGTTCCTCTGTAACTAGAAGGTATTATTTATTGTTGTGTCTTCAGTGTGCGCCTTGGTTCATGCTCATATATAGGCATCATCTCTTATCACTAGTGGCATGTGGTAGTCACTTACTGGGTTGTCAGAAAAGTCATGTTGCATTTTTGCACTGAAAAATATAGTAAATATTTGAACTGAATAGAACTAAGAGGGTCTGAAAAAAGGAGTCGGAATTTGTGTTCTTAGAATGCTCGTTTTTTCTAAAATGTCAGGGTATGGGGCCAACATGTGACGTGTAGGTTGAGGCTCTGGTTTCTCACGTGGCTGACTGCAGTTTAAGTCCCAGACTAGGTGACCTGAAAATCATGACAAACAAACAAACAAACAAATGTCTAAAATAAATAAATAAATAAATAAATAAATAAAATGACAGAGTTGAGGTGCCCTCACCCCACCCCCAATGCATAGATAACCTGGAGTAATGGGAGTACTCCTTTCTTGAGGATAATGTTTTGTTGACATTGCACAAAGTTTTGCACCATGTTTCGCTAGAGTGGATATCAAAGCATACGTGTATGTGTGTGTGTGTGTGTGTGTGTGTGAGTGTGTGTTTGTGCATAAGTTCTTGCCTTAGAGCACATGCACTCACCACAGAGAGAGACAGAAATAGACAGAGAAATTGAGGGAAATTGAGAAATCACCCCCAAGGGGGATGGCCACGGTGAAATCCCTTCTCCTTTATTCTCCCCTGAGGATATTGGGCACACACGTACACATGAGTTTCAAGTCACCAGATCCGAGACTTGAACTATGGCTGGCTATGTAGGTGTCCAGCAACATAATCACTACACCATCTGCTGGCCCCACAAAGCACATTGTAAAGACAAACCTGTACACCATTCTTTATTATTTATAGGAGACACAAGGGAGGGCCACCTCTGAGGCTATAAAGCTTATGGTCTTGAGAAAGAGAAAGGAGGAGAAAAGTATCCAAACAACTAAGCAGAGAATTATGAAAGCCTTTATTTCCAGAGAACTAGGATGGTTAGGGGTAATATCAGATTGACTGATATTTCATTCCTTCCTCCAACTTTTTATGCAGAAGAAAGTTTGAATCATTTCAAATCAGACCTCAGAGTGTGTAACAGCAACTAACAAACTTACAGAAATAAGCTCCTAAAAGAATATTCACGATGAGTCTTTTTCCTTTTAAAAGTTTATTTCTTTTATTTTTTATGACATGTGCATACACAAGCCAGAAAAAAAGACAGCAGCCCAAGAAGATCTTGACACCACAGCCCACCCCCAGCTTCAGCAAGCCTTAGATCATGGGACACGCACACTGGGCATGTTCAAGGAGGTTTCTGGAGACTCAGAACATTTCCATTTGGGTCAGCCTCGTAGTGCATTGCCTTACCACTGTGCCGCTGTCCTGCCCCTAATAATGTAAATCTTTTTTTTTTTAATTGCCAAAGAGTGTGTGCTTGCCAGAGAGAGAGAGAAGCAGAGGGGGAGAGAAAGCAACCTCCATGGGGCATGATCACACCACAATTCCATCCTGTCAGGATTTGGGGCATACATGTACATGTGCCTGGTGTGGTTTTTGAGCTTCTGGAGCTAGGATTTGAACCACAGTTGACTTATGAGATCCAGTTCCCTTAACCACTACACCATGGGGTTGGCCCATATTGTTAATCTTTTATATGAAATTTGAATCCAATAGAAATAATAAAATTTAAGAAGAATATTAAGTATTAAGAGAGTATTTTGGTTTATTTTTACTTTAATTTTAATTTTAAAAAAATTAACAAACACCTACAATGACTAAGTGCTATGCTTGTTATTATGATACAAAGGAAAGTAAGATATATTACCTTATATCTACAAAGTTGTTTACAGTTGAGTTAGAGAGACAGACGTGAACCCAGATAATAAAATGAATGAGAGGAGACAGTGGCGGATTACAACAGAGGTTCCTAACTCACAGGCCTCAGACTGGTGCTGGTCTGCTCTATTACATAGTGAGGGGTGGGTGGTGCGTAAGCTTCCTCTGTGTTTGCAGCTGCTCCATATTGCTCACATTGCTTCATGGACTCCACCTCTGGCTGGATGTGCAGTGGTATTGGATTTTCATGGGAGCATGAACCCTCTTGTGTGGTTGTTTCATTGTATATTGCAGTGTGGTAGTGGCAGAAATGAGGTGCGTGGTGGATGTGGTATGCTTGGGTCATCCCAGGACCAACCCATCCACTCCTGTCTGTTGAGGGACTGTCTTCTGCAAGACCAGTCCCTGGTACTTTGAAGGTTGGGGACTGCTGGGTTACAAAGAAGATCTCAATGAGGGCTGAGTGTGGAGCACTCAGTTTCCAAAATTACACACTAGTGTAATGATACGTGAACATGCTGACATCCCAGCCCAGCCACTTGGATGGCTTTGAGATTCCTAACCAGGGTTGTGTCTGTGTCTTAGGCAAGTTTATGAAATTTTAAATGAGAGCCATTATGATTAAATGGCCAATTTCAATGGATTTCTTATCAGAGAATCCTTCAGTGCTTATTAAGAAAATAATTGGGGATCAGTAGATGGCTTAATGGTTACATTGTTGAACTCCCACGTAGTCGACTATAGTTAGAGTCCTGGACCCGGTGGCTTCAAACTCATGCTGGGTGTGTGTGTGTGTGCATGCCCAAAATCCCATGAGGAGAAGGGATTTCAGCATGGTCATCCTCCTGGTGGGTTATTTCTTGGTTTCTGTTTCTCTCTGTCTCTCTAGCAAGTGCACATACCCTATAGCAAAAATCTCTCTCTCTCAAAAAAAAGGAAAAAAACAAAGAAAATAATTGGGACCAGCAGATGACATAATGGTTATGTCGCTGGACTCTCACGTAGTTGACTGTGGTTCGAGTCCTATACCCAGCGGTTTTAAACTCATGCTGGACACGGGTGCATACATGCCCAAAATCTGGAGAGAACGATGGAGGAGAAGGGTTTGTGGCATGGCCTTTTCCCTGGGGGGTGATTTCCCACTTTCTGTCTCTCTAGGAAGCCCATGCACCCTATAGCAAAAATCTCTCTCAAAAATAATAATAATAATAATAAAAGAATTCAGAGAGCTCTAGAGATTACAAATTTCTAGAGTCTCCTGACCAATATATTGGGTTGTCAGAAAATTCATGACACATTTTTGTATAGAAAAAATACATTATGGCTAGGGAATCAAGAATGGCAAAAATAACAAAATAAACAGGAAATAGGAAATGGAAAATTGTTTGTTGACGATAACACATATGTTGATGTCCTTGATTGAGCCAATATACAGTGTATTCTGGATGGGAAATCTCATTTCGTTTGCTGTGATTATGTATAGTGAATGAATTTAAATAAATAAATTTAAAGAAAAAAATACATTACGGCCTTTCTGACAACCCAGCATTTCCTCTTTCTCAATTATTAAAGTTAGCATATAGAATAAAGTTATGACCACTTCATAAATTGTGTGACATAGCAAAAAGACTTTATACCGTAACACACAAATCTTGGCTCTAATATTTAGTTCCTGAT
Source organism: Tupaia belangeri chinensis (assembly GCF_000334495.1). NCBI lineage: Eukaryota > Metazoa > Chordata > Mammalia > Scandentia > Tupaiidae > Tupaia > Tupaia belangeri. The sequence continues at coordinate 2,004,529 of NW_006199558.1, forward strand.
TGACCTTGGAGAAGCTTTTTTTTTTTTCAATTCTGTATTTAATTTTATTTGTTGTTAATATTTAATTTGACCAGAGAGAGAGAGAAAGGAAAAGAGAAAGCAAGCCACCAGGTCCGGGATTCAAACCATGGTTTGCTATGTGGGAGTCCAGTGTCTTAACCACATGCCACCTGCTGGCCACAGGGAAGCTTCTCACTTTCTCTATGCTTCTGTAATTGCTGTCAAATAGAATTATAGCACTTGACTCAAGGGCCTATTGTGAGAACCAAAGGTGATAATATATGAGAGGTTAGGTTCCTCCTTATGTTCTCTCTGGAGTCCTGCACTTCTTTTTTATAGCACATTTAGCATTTTGGAATTCAATAAACATGAAATTAGATCTTTTGTGTTTGTCTCCTTTGCATTTTGCAAGAGGATGAGCTCTCTGAGGGAAGGACCTGTATCTCTCCTATTTACCATGGTATATCCTAGTACCTAGAACATTCTAGCATAATGCTTACTGGTAGAAACCGGAGCAGTACATGGCATGTGTAACCTATAAGTAAACATTGTTCCTTCTCCCACCCAGAAACCTGACAGTTATCATTTCCCTAATCTGTTGCTATGTGAGTTCTGGGAATTTCTGTGCTTCTCTTATAGTGCATGATCTTATTGACGTGGTGCTGTCTCGTAAGACTTCCCAGTTGGTACTACTAATATAAATCACGTGTCTTCTCTTTTTATTGCCAGAGAGAGAGAAAGAGAAAGAGAGAAAGCTCTCCCTGGTGGGGCATGGTAATGTCACAATCTCTTTTTCTCTATTTCTTCCTCATATCTGGAGTTGAGACATGCATGCACATATACTAGGCATAATTTTCTAGTCATCAGGTTCAGGACTTGAACTGTATAGTCAGCCATGTGGGATCTAGCTCCCAAAGCACAGCACTTAATCACTGTACCACAGTGCCAGCCCTAGCATGAACATTCTTAGCTGAGACCAAACTTTCTGAATTAAAAGCACAATTAATACTACTTATATCTGTATTTTTAAAGACAGCATCTTGCTGAGTTGTGATATTCCTGCCTTAGCCCCTTAAGTAGCTGGAACTACAGTAATGCCAACATACCTGGCTTTTTAGGATACACTTGGAATTGAACCTGGGCCTCTCATGTGGCCCCAGCCTGCTGAGTAGCAGAGTATGAACTAGCACACTGCTATGGCTGGGCCTATGTATGCATTTAAAATGGGATTTTTTCCTGAATTGTTACTTGCAAATGAAAAAGCAATTTCTGGATCTGTTTATATTATTTTGAAATTTTGTCGTATACATTCACTTAAGTTGACAGGAGAAAGTGGAAATTTACACTGATCATTTGCACCTTTGGCTTTCACTGCCATTGTACTGCTCCTTATTTCATGTAAGAAACTTACATTTTTCTACATTATACTTACCCAAAAGCAGAAGGAAGATTAAGGATATCATCTATCATCTTAACCATTATTTGTTCATTATATTCATTTTCATATTGACTGATTTATTTATGAATATACAAGTATTTTTTTATTTCTGCAATTCATGGAAGCACTAAAATAGATTACAGCTTGAGGTTTGTCTTCTTACATTCAGGACGAGGACGCTGAAAAACTGCACATTTCCAGGAGAGGCGTTACCATAGAAACCTGGACAAAGGCAGAGCAAAATAATTCTTCAAGGCCCAGGAGGAAAAAAAATTCCACCTTGCTTTTTATTTGCTTTTGTGTCCCCTGAGCAGTTCAGCTGGCTGGCACTGCCCTTGCTCTCTAGGAATCCCTGTTTGAAATTTATATATAGCATTACAAATCTCTGAAATCTGCAAAACAGGATTTGATAAGTATGACTAAAATGTGATTTCTCAGAAAGACTCAAACTGAGAGTGTTTTTATGCAGTGATTAAAAAAAGTTAAAGCATACATTTAAGGAGCTACTGAATTTATGAATATGGAGTTATTAAAATCTTTTAAATAGGCCTCAAAGAAGAGACTTTTAGGGCATATAAATAGAATGAATGATTAGAGGCAATTTGATATTTCAAGACAATTGGTTCAGGTCAAATGATTTCTGATAAATTTGTGGTCTTCTTTGAGTAAAAAGAAGTCATGGGGTTCATATGAATTCCTTTGGAAAATTATCTCTCTCTTGATGGTTTGCAGTGTCCTGTAAAACAGACTGATTATCTTCTTTATTCTTGTATTATTTGTGATACTGAGCATAGTATTTTGAAGCTATTTTGGCAGCTGGATTGATGTAGTATAGAGCATTCATCATCCCCTGCAGAGCTCTTCAGCACCCCAGTAAAAAACAATGTTCTTGGCGTCCGATGCATAACCATTGCCACTATTTAAAAAATTCATGGTACAATTCACATTTCACTTTCTTTTCTTTATCGAACTTAGTTGCAGTCATGTTCACTCTCTGATGCATTCTTTCAACAAATAACTATGAATAATATATCAGATACTGTGCCAGGCACATGCCCTTAGGGAGTCCAGAAAGGACTATCATAGTTTTTAAAATTAATTAATTTATTTTATATGCTTTCACTGAACATCACCACAGCATACAAAATGCAATTTTTTCAGCCAGAATACACTGTAAAGTAGCTTAATCATACATGTTATCAACAAATAATTTTCCATTTCTTGTTTCTTGCATATATGTAAATATATATTTATATATAGTGATTCACGAAATATCTTAATTAATCTAAATACTTTCAATAATAAGTTCAGCTGATATATATACATATCTGTGAACAAAAGTTGACTTTAGCCATGAAACTCTGTGGGCAGAATGAATGTACTATAAAATAGCACATAGCTGAGGCTATATAGCTTACTGTGGTTACTAAATAGATATTTTTTAAAATACATTTTTTTTCAAGAAAGGCAGTTTTAGCTTTAATAAATAAAAACAAAAATGTTAAGAGAACTTTGCTTAATACTTAAAACCACGAAACAGGTTAGGATTCTGTTCGAATAGTAGGTACATCATGGACTTGTCTCCCACTTGAGAGAAGACAAAACTCCTTAAAAGACCAGAAAACAAAGTGTAGAAGGTCAGTAATGCTTTAGTCAGAAGTTATACAATTCTATTTCACCAGTTCAAACTCATGTACTTTATCTTCTGTTGTAGTTCAATTTTTCCATTTAAATTCTGGAAGATAACGTTCAACTTGTCCCTACCATTAATCTGGCCATATTCTTAGTTGTTTTAGAACCCTTTTTACTGTGTGTCTGACATTAGTTTTCCTGGGATAGCACTCCCTTCAAAACTTAGGGAGCTGGTCTGGTGTTGGTAAATTCTTTCAAGTTTGTTTATCTGAGAATGTTCTTGTCTTCTCTTTCCATATAAAGGATAATCTTCCCTGATATAGTATTCTGTGTTCTGGATTGAAATTGTTTTTCATTCACCACTTTGAATATATTTTCCCATTCTCTCCTTTCTCACATTGTTTCTGATGAGAGGTCTGCTATTAGCCTGATGGGATATCCTTTGTAGGTAACTTGACATTTCTCTCTTGCCAGTCTGAGTATCTTGTCTTTGTCTGTGGTTTTGGTCATTCTGGCTATAATGTGTCTTGGAGAAGATCTTGGGTTGATCCTATTTGGAGTCCTTTGTATTTCTTGGGTCTGGACCTTTGAATGCCTCTCTAGGTTTGGGAAGTTTTCTTCCAGGATTTCATGGAATAGATTGTCAATGTCATTATTAGTCTCTTCACCTTCTGGGATACCAATTATTCAGATGGATATTTAATAGTATCTAGTGTTTCTCGTATATTATTCTCATTTGGGGGGGCTATTTTCTTAGCCTTCATGGTGGATTTTACTAGTCCAGCAATTCTATCTTCTACATCTGAGATTTGATTTTCTGTATGATCTAGTCTGCCTTTAATACTTTCAAGGGAGGTTTTGACTTCTTCTATTATAGCTTTCATCTCCAACAGTTCCTTTTTTTCCCACATTATTTATTATTTGTTTTTTGTATATACTTTCAATCTTATTGTTTGACTTCCAATGAGACCATTTCAATATGTGCACATTTCTCCCCAGACCCGTTGATCAAAATATCTTTAACAGATAACACCACACCTCCCCATCCCATCAATGCTCTACCTCTGTATCCAACAGTTCCTTTTGATTCTTTTTCATGGTGTGTATTTTCTCTTTCGGTCTCGCAAGAACTTCCTTACCTCCTGGAACTCATCAGATTTTTTCCTTCTGGTGCTCATTGTCTCTCTTCTCTTCTATCTCTGTTAGTTTTGTCACTATGGATACTCTAAATTCTTTATCAGGCATTTCCATGAGTTCCATTATACTGTCTGTGGATGAAGAGGAGTTATTCTTTTCTCTTGGGGGTGAGGTATTCTCTTGGTTTCGCATATTTCTTGTGCCCCTGCAGTGCTTTCTAGTCATCTGATGAGTTATTTGTTTCTTCCTAATTTCTAGATGATCGATCTGAGTGATCAGAGGTGCACAGGAGGATGTGGGCTGCAAACTCTTTGGTGTTCTGTTTTTCTCCAGGGGCTCTACCAGGGTAAATTCTAAGCAGAACATCTTCATTGCTCCCATCTCTGAAATTGCTAGATCTCAGCTCTCATGGCAGATTCAGTCTTCTTCTTCTTCTCTTTTTTTTTAGAGAGGTTTTTGCTATAAGGTGCATGTGCTCACTGGGAAGCCAGAGAGAGACAAAAAGCAAGAAATCACCTCCCGGGGGGATGAGCATGCCACAAATCCTTCTCCTCCATTCTCCTCTTGGGATCTTGGGCATGCATGCACATGCACCCAGCATGAGTTTAAGCTGCCGGGTCCAGCACTCGAATTGACTATGTGGGAGTCCAGTGACATAACCATTATGCCATCTGTTGGTCCCAAGGACTGTCAGATTTTTAAAAATTAAATAAAACCAAAGGGGAAAAAATGTGAGAGGTACTGGACTCTCTAAAATGTCATAACGTTGAGGCTTGTCTTGGGTTTTATGGGAGTCTTGGGCCAGTGGATGTGATTGAGCTTAGTGTTGACCGTCAAGAGAGGCATTAGATCAGGTAAGACCTTCAAAAATAAATGTGTTAGTTCTGTATCTTGAAAGATGATAAGATAAAAATAAGACAGACAAGTGGGAAGCACATTTAGAAAAAGGAAATACAAGTAGGAACACAGGGATATAGAAAAATGCCAGTGTTTTCAAGCACTGTATATAGGGTCTATGTAGAAAGTAATGAAAGTGAGTAGGAGGAAGGCAAGAAGCCAGGTCCTGATGTGATGTTATGCAAAGCAAGAGAAGCCACTAAGCTAATGCAGAGTAAGTATGTAGTGTCAAATCTGTATAGTCATCTGGTGGACTTGTTGAGAACAGAGGATGTTATTGAAAGCTGGGAGATGGGGTAATATTGACAGAAATGGCTGAGCACCAAACTTACGCTATGTAGATAGGGATAGAAAGGAGAACTAGTCATGAAGGATAGATAAGTTTGCTAGCCAATGCTTTTGGTGGGAATATAAAAGAAAGAAAGGGTGCCAGCCTGTGGCTTGGTGACTAAAGAAGCCAGATCCCACATGGCTGACTGCAGTTCATAATCCTGCATGAGGTGAGGCAGGGAGGGATAAAAGATACATTGGGCATGGGCACGTGCGTGTACATTCCCAAAATCTCAACAGGATGGAGAAATGGAGAAGGGATTGCAGTGTGACATACCCAATTGCAGGGGTGCTTTCTCTCCCCACCCCCAACCTTTTTCTCTCTTTCTCACACACAAATAAACATGTCCTCTGGCAAATTAAAAAAAAAATAAAATGGGACCAGCCAGTGCTGTACTCCCACATGTCAGTTCATGGTTCGAGTCTGGCGGTTTGCTTTTTTACTTTCCCAGTCTCTGTCTCTCTCTGATGCGTGAATGTGCCCTTTGCCAAATTAAAAGAATAAAAATATGATAAATAAAATTAAATAACTCTTTAAAGAAATAGAATACATACCTAAATAAAAGGACTGGAGTGCCTTTCAGGTTTCTAGCAAAGGTTCTGGGAAAATGATATTCTTGAGTGATGTTAGTACAAGACAAAAAACCCTGGAAGATTAAGGGTGTGATTTTAATCCTTGCGCTGCCTGACTGTTCACATGACCGCAGGCAACATTCTTAATCTCTTTGAGCCTTAATTCCTTTGAAATTATCACATGGGGTTAGAGGACTAGATGAGGTAATGCTTATATACACAATGCTCAAAAAATAATTACTTTGTATATATTACATACAAGGGTAAATGATTCAGAGGTGTGTAAGATAGTTTCTGCCCTCATGGAACTTCTATTGGTTGAGTGGAAAGTTAAAAAATAAATAAATCAGTAAATTAACTATAAATTTGAAAACGTTTTTTAAGGAAATAAACAGGATAATGTGACAGTTGTAGACAGTATTGAGAATTCTTCATCTTCATATGTGGTTAGAAAATACTAAAACTTGCAAGGGAGACAGAGACAGCTATTCAGAGTTGGGAAAGAGCAGCCCATACTGAGACCGACAAATGTAAAGTCTCGAAAGTGGGGAAAAATTCTGAGAAACAGTACTTGCTTAGCAGTTCCTCAAAAATATTAAGCATACAATAAACAATGATATTATGTTTAGAAACAAGGCAACATCTCTTTTATTATATGCCATGGAAAACTATCTTAACAAAATACCTCATTTATTACACACCATAGTCAAAACATATTGAATATTACCACATTACAAATGCACTTAATATTTACAAAAGCAAATAAAATAGTAAATGGAGTGGGGAGATAGGGAGGAGTTTTTGAAAGCAATGTTGAGGGCCAGCAGGTGATGTTGAGATTAAGGAGACTGAATCCTACTTGGCCAACTTTGTAGTTCAAGTCTCAACCCCGGCAGCTTGAAAAATCACACTGGGAGCTTGTGTGTGCTTGCCCAAAATCCTGAGAGAAGCGTGGAGAAGAAAAGATTATGATGTGTCATCTCCACCCCCTTCCCAGACCTCTATCTGTTTCTTTCCTCTTACTTTCTCTCTTTCTTTGTCTCTCTCTGATGAGGGTGTGTGCCCTATTGCAAAATAAAGTAAAAATAAAAACAAGTAAAGCAAAGTTTGTGAGCCAAGAAATCTCTCTCTTTCTCTCTCTCTCTAATTTGCAAAGGAGCATGTGTGTTTACCAGAAAGAGACAGAGACAAAAAGAGAAAAGGAGAATACACCCCCAAGGGGACTGTAGTCATGTCACAACCCCTTGTCATTTCTCCATAATGATTGGATTCAAGCCCCACTATTGGACATGTGTGATCTGGTTCTTTTCTTATTCTTTCATTTGTTTGAATCAGACTCAACCTCAACTCCAATTGAACCTTCAAATATGGGAGACTATCAAGTAACTTTTGCAGTCAGAAATATATACAATTGTATTTGGAAAACTCTATGTCAACCTTCATGCTCTTAGTAGAAATCTCTATTGTTAATCATGTCTGGATATTTTTCTGTTCAGTGATAAGAATATATATCATTTAAACCAAGATGATTATTTAATATAGTTTGTGTTGGGCATTTTCAAAAAATTGCAAATGGTGAATGTTATATAGAGAAATTGTTAAGTAACTATTTACTCCTAGTGTTTAAGTATCATGTCTGAGTTTACTGTAATACATGCATAGGAAAGATTATAAATAACTTCTGTAGCACATCAACAAAGGCAGCTGAATTTGATGTGATCCCAGTTAAAAGATTTGCTTGCTATTCATTCATTCTATTTGTCTTGTTAAACTAGAACATATTGCAAAAATTAGTTGTAAGTATGTGGTAGTTATAAATTTAAGATTGAAAACAGAAACATTAAATTTAGATGAAGGCTAATATATTAAGACTTGCTTATAATTAAATCAAAATTTTAAACATCAAAGGAATAAGCCAAACAAGAAATAGCTAAGTAGATATTAGAGGCACACAAAACAGAAATAGGATTACTCCAGAATTCGATGAATGACAGCCTCCATGTCTGCTGATACTGAATTCTGACAAAGAGCTAATGAAGATAAACAGTCTATTTAAGTGCTGCTGGAAAATTCCCCTTCAGCCAGCAGCTGGCATGAGTGTTGTCATTCAAAGGGCATAAGTAAATGTCAAATAATTACATCATTGAGAAACTGAGATGACAATGACTTACATTCTCATTAACACTATTTGAAAATTCTTACCTGGGTTACTAAATAGATAGTGTTTAATAATGGTATTAAGCTAAAGAAAAACTACAAGAAGTCAAAGTTTAACTAGGACTCAGCTTTTTAATTGGAGATTCCTCAGGGAAATTGACTATGCTCTTGTGGAGTGTGTTTCTATGAAATTACACTGATAGGATCCTGAATTACCATGTTTTATATAGATAAGAGAAATACAAAGTTCACATGAGGCAATGTGGTGTTCCAATTAAGAACAAAAGATTGCTATATCCCGCATGGGCAGTGACTTCTAAATTCTCTTTCTGACTCTGTTTAATTGAAGATACGTCCTCACATTTTTAAAGGAACCCTGGGGCAGTAAGGTGCCCTTTGTCAAAATTAAGGTGCTTATTCTCCTGTACCCCCATTTCCTGCTTCCTCATTCACCACTGGGTTTCATCCAGTTTTTATTAACACAAGTACTTATTCATTTATTAGTTGGCGTCTCCTAGCCTGGCATTGTAATTGACCTTGGCTTTGCCCCTTAATTCTGTCTTTGACTTTTGGATTCAGTTTAACTCTGTTTTTCTGGGAATAACTCATACACGCTTTTTCCTAGTTTTAATCTTGCTCTACCCAATGCTGAGGCTATGGGACTACAGGCATACTCAGCAATACCATTCTAGGAAAAATAATCTTTAATAATGGAGATTCTAATGCCAAATCTCACACATTCTTTAGTGATGAACAGAAACAGTTTTTACATCCTTCAAGGTAAAAAGTCTTCATAGCAAAAACTCAGAATTTTAATGGCTATTCAGATTTGAACCCAGTGATATAAACTGTCTAGCTACTCTGTAGGAAGCAAAACATTGTACTCATTCTGGAGCTATAGCAAGACAACTAAACTGTCCTGAATGTAATCTGAATTCTTATATAACATTTATTGACAATATACAGTAAGAATCAGAAAATGGGGATAGCAGGTGGCATGGTGGTGAAGGTCCTGTATTCCCATATTGGCTGACTGCCGTTGGAGTCCTAGACCTGGTAGCTTGAAAATCACAACAAATAAATAGATAAATAAATAAATGTTTTTAAAATAACAGAACTAGGTTAATTTGTAAGATCATAATACATTACATGTACTTGTTGTGTTAATAGAAACCACTAAAACTTAAGTAATTTAAAAACTTATTGATATTAATGAAATGATCTTTGTATTAGATCAAAATATACTTAAGTTTATCAAATAAAATATAGTTATAGTGGGAGAAGTCTATTCCCAACACATACCTTTTTTTTAAGTTTCATATTTATTTTTTATTTACATTTTTAATTATTATTTATACATTTAATCACAATACATCATTTATATTGTAAAGAGACTTTACTCAGCATTATATACAACTCAGTTCAGCTCAGTTGAGAATATTATACACATCCTCATCAATAGATAATAAACTATATCTGTGTCACACAAATGTCTTACCTCTCTATTTTTTTCCCCAAATTTCCTTTCCTACCCTCTTCCTCTCCCAACTCTTTACTTTGTCAGTGTTATGGACACTGACATAAAATTTTAATGCTTTTATGTCCTCCAGTCTTTTAGTCTTTACCATAGAGTATAGACATTCGGTACATGTTAAGTGGAAACATACAATGTCTCTCTTTCATAGCCTTACTTGCTTCACTCAGCAACAAATCTTTCATATTCATCCACTTTCTATCAAATTCCAGGAACTTGTTGTTTCTTATGGGCAAATAGTATTCCGTAGAGTATATGTGCCACACTTTTTCAATCTATTCATCTGTTTGTAGACATTTGGCTTGGTTCTATGTCTTAGCAATTGTGAATAATGCTGCAATGAATATAGATGTGCAAGCACTTTCCTGACTGAGCATTCTCCTGTCCTTTGGGTAGATACCCGGGAGTGGAATTGCTGGATCACATGGTAGTTCTATTTGAAAGTCTTTGAGGAAATTCCATACTGTTCTCTGCAGTGGCTGGACCAATAAACATCCCCACCAACAATGTATGAGAGTTTCCCTTTGACCACATCCTGCCAGCACTTATCATTTCATTATCATTATTTTTCAATCTTCATCATTCTGACTGGGGTTAGGTGGTATCTCATTGTGGTTTTGATCTGCATCTCCCTGAAGATGAAGGATGTTGAGCATTTTTTCACTGTTCTCTGCAGTGGCTGGACCAATAAACATCCCCACCAACAATGTATGAGAGTTTCCCTTTGACCACATCCTGCCAGCACTTATCATTTCATTATCATTATTTTTCAATCTTCATCATTCTGACTGGGGTTAGGTGGTATCTCATTGTGGTTTTGATCTGCATCTCCCTGAAGATGAAGGATGTTGAGCATTTTTTCATAGGCTTTTTGGCTGTTCATATGTCTTCCAAAGAGAGTTTTATTCAGCTAATTTTCCCATCTTTTAATTGGATTAATCTTTTCCTTCCAGGTAAGCCACTTGAGTTCCCTGTATATTCTGGTTATCAGTCGCTTATCTGAGGCACAGTTAACAAAAATTCTCTCCCATTCTGAGGATTGTTGGTTCACACTAATCACTGTGTCCTTTGCTGTGCAGAAACTTCTTAATCGGATGTAATCCCACCTCCTTATTTGGGGGATTATTGCCTGTGCTTTGGGGATCTTACTTAAGTCTTTGCCTATGCCAGTGTCCCCCAGAGTTTTCCCATATTTTCCACCAGTAGTTTTATAGTTTACAATCTTAGGTTTAGATCTTTGATCCACTTTGAGCTGATTTTTGTTAATGGTAACAGGTAGGGGTTCAGATTCATCTTTGTGCAGGTGTATACCCAGTTTTGCCAGCACCATTTGGTAAAGAGGTTTTCCTTTTCCCACTGGATTTAACGGTATCCTTTGTCAAAGAAGAGTTGGCTGCATGTTTTGGGAGTTATTTCTGGGGTCTCTACTCTGTTCCATTGGTCCTCATGTCTATTTTTATGCCAATACTATGCTGTTTTGATTATCACAGCTTTGTAATATATTTTGGGGTCAGGAAGTGAGATGTCACTTACTCCACTCTTCTTTAGCAGAATGGCTTTGGCAACATGTGGTCTTTATAATTCTGGAAAAATGCTATGATTGTCTTTTCTAGATCTGTAAAAATGTCTCTTGTAATCTTATAGGGTTTGCATTCAATATGTAGATTAATTTGGGTAGGATTGCCACTTTGATTATATTAATTCTGACAATCCAGGAACATGGGGTGTCCCTCCATGTTTTTGTGTTGTTTTTGCTTTTCTTTTTAAGGTTTTTATAGTTTTCCTTATAGAGGTCTTTGACTTCCTTGGTTAGTTTTATTCCTAAGTATCTTATACTTCTTGTGGCTATGGTAAATGGGATTCCTTTTTTCAATTCTGTCTATGTCTTCTGCTTGTTAATTTTAAATGGAAATGCTATAGATTTTTGTAAGTAATTTTGTATCCTGCCACTTTACTGTATGTATTTATTACTTCTAAGAAGTTTTTTAAAATGGATACTATTGGATCTTCTACGTATACAATTATGTCATCTGCAAACAGATCATTTCA
>NW_006199558.1:2016290-2024694 GCF_000334495.1 Tupaia belangeri chinensis
CTTTCCCTATTGGAATGGGTTTTATTTCCTTTTCTTGTCTGATTGCATTGGCTAGGAATTCCAGTACTATATAGAATAGGAGCAGAGAAAGTGGCTAGGACTTCCAGTTCTATATTGAATAGGAGTGGAGAAAGTGGACAGCCTTGTCTTATACCAGTTTTTAGTGGAATAGCTTTCACCTTTTCACCATTCAGTATAATGTTAGCATTTTCATAGATGAATTTTATGATGCTGAGAAATGATCTTTCTATGCCAATTTTACTGAGAGTCTTAATCATGAAAGGATGTTGTATTTTGTCAAATGCTTTTTCTACATGTGGTACACTACATTTATAGTTTTGTGTATGTTGAACCACTCTTGCATCCCTGGAATAAAGCCTACCTGGTCATGATGAATAGCCTTTTTTATATGCTGCTGAATATGGTTAACAAATATCTTGAGAATTTTTGCACCTATATTCATCAGAGATATAGGTCTGTAGGTTTCATTTTTTGTCATCTCCTTATCTGTTTTGGGAATAATGGTAATGGAGGCTTTATGAAATGAATTTGGAAGGGTTCCTCACTTTTGGACCTCTAGAAACAGTGTGAGTAGGATAGGGATTAACTTTTCTTTAAAAGTTTTATAAAATTCAGTAGTGACGCCATCTGGACCTGTTGGGAGGTTATTTATTACTGATTCAATCTCATTGCTTGTTATAGGTCTATTCAGGCTTTCAAGGTCCTCTTGAGTCAATCTTTGTAGATTATACGTCTCCAAGAATTTGTCCATCTCATCCAGGTTTTCTTGTTTGTTGGCATATAGTTGTCCATAGTATCCTCTAATGATGTTTTGTGTTTCTGTTATGCCTGTTGTAATGTTGCCTGATTCATTGTGAATTTGATTTATTTGGTTCCTTTCTCTCTTCTTAATTAGTCTAGCTATTGGTGTGTCAATCTTGTTTATCTTTTCAAAGAATCAGCTTTTGCTTTCATTTATTTTCTATATAATTAGCTTATTTTCTATTTCATTTATTCCTGCTTGAATCTTTATTATTTCTTTTCTCCTGGCATGTTTTGACTTTTTTTGCTGTTGCTTTTCTAATTCCCTGAGGCATGATGTTAGGTTGTCGTTTTGCTACCTTTTCCATCTTTTTCTTGTGTGCACTAATTGCTATGAACTTCCCTCTTGTGACTGCTTTTGCTGTGTCCCATAAATTATGGAAACTTGTGTACTCATTATCATTTGTTTCCATGAATATTTTGATTTCAATCTTAATCTCTTAAGTAGTCATGAAGTTGTTTAGAAGTAAGTTATTTTGTTTCCATGTAGTTTTGCTACCTTTTCCATCTTTTTCTTGTGTGCACTAATTGCTATGAACTTCCCTCTTGTGACTGCTTTTGCTGTGTCCCATAAATTATGGAAACTTGTGTACTCATTATCATTTGTTTCCATGAATATTTTGATTTCAATCTTAATCTCTTAAGTAGTCATGAAGTTGTTTAGAAGTAAGTTATTTTGTTTCCATGTATTTGTGTATTTTCGAGGGTTTTTCCTGAAATTAATATAAAGTTTAATTCCATCATGGTCAGAGAAGATGCTGGATATAGTTTCTATGCCTTTGAATCTGTAAAGTCTGGTTTTATGCCCTATCATGTGATCAATCTTTGCGAAAGTACATGCAGAGCTGGGAAAAAAATATATATTTTGTGTTTTTTGGGTGAAAAGTTCTATAGATGTCTATAAAGTCCATCTGATTTATGGTATTATTTAGGTCCTGGAACTCTTTGCTTTTGTCTCATTGGCTGTCCAAAGGAGAAAATAGGTTGTTGAAATCTCCAACAATTATTGTCTTATAGTCTCTCTTCTTTTAGATCTTGGCAGTCTTTCCTTTACATATTAGGGTGCTTCTGAGTTTGGTGCATAGATATTTATGAGGGTTATATCTTCTTGGCGAATTAGTCCTTTTACTACTATATAATGCTGTTTTTTTGTCTCTTCTTACAGTTTTTGTCTTAAAGCCTATTTTATCTGATACACTGATATATCAGGTAAATATATATCAATAAATATATATCAGAATATATCTGATAAAGTCGCTATACTGAGAGGGACTCCTGCTTTTTCCTGATTTCCATTTGAATGGAATGTTTATGTATGTCTTTAGGAGATGAGTTTCTTTTTTTTTTTTTTTTTGAGAAGTTTTTGCTATAGGGCGCGTGCGCTTGCCAGACAGACAGAGACAGACAGAGAGACAGAAAGTGAGAAATCACCCCCGGGGGGGATGGCCACACTGCTGCAGTCCCTTCTCCTCCATTCTCCTCTTGGGATCTTGGGCACGCACGCACACGCGCCCAGCGTGAGTTTTAAGCCACCGGATCCGGGACACGAACCGCAGTCGACTACGTAGGAGTCCAGCGACAAAGCCATTACATTAACTGCTGGTCCCAGATGAGTTTCTTGTAGTCAGCAGATGGAGGGTTGATTCATTCAGCCAGTCTGTGTCTCTTGATTGGAGAATTTAATCCTTTAACATTCAACGTTATTATTGATATTTCCAGACTCGTCCCTAAGTTGGTCATATTCTTGGTTGTTTTTTGTTCTCTTATTGCTGTCTATCTCTCTTTAGTTTTCTTGGTATAGTACTCCTTTCAGAACTTCTTGAAGAGCTGGTCTGGAGCTGGTAAATTCTATCAGGTTTTGTTTATGTGAGAGCATTTTTATTTTTGTTTCCCATATAAAGGATAATCTTAACAGGTAATATATTCTTGGTTGAAATTATATTTCATTTAATACTTTGAATATATTTCCCCATTCTTTCCTTGCTTGCATTGTTTCTGATGAGAGTTCAGGTGTTTGCCTGATTGGATAGCCTTCATAAGTGATTTGATGTTTCTCTCTTTCCAATCTTAGTATCTTGTCTTTGTCTCTCATTTTGTTCAATCTAGCTATGATGTGCTATGGAGGGGATCTTCTTGAACTGATTCTATTTAGGGTTCTTTGTATTTCTTGGGTCTGGATGTTTGAGTGCCTGTCTAGACTTGGAAAGTTTTCTTCCAGGAATTCATGGAATAGATTATCAATGCCCTTATTGGTTTCTCCACCTTCTGGGATACCAATTATTCAGATATTTGGGTATATCATGGTATCTAGTATTTCTCAAATATTACCCTCAGTTTTCTTGTTTTGTTTTCTCAGTATTTTTGATAATTTTTTCTAAGTCAGAAGTTTTGTCTTCTACTTTCAAAATTCGATCTTCTGCATGGTCTAATCTGCTTTTAATACTTTTAAGGGAGGTTTTAATTTCCTGTATTACAGCTTTCATATCTAACAGTTCCATTTGAATCTTTTTTATGATGTTCAATTCTTTTTTCATATTGTGGAAGGACTTCCTCATCTCTTGGAGCTCAAAGTCTCTTTTTTCTTGCATCTCATAGAATTTTGTTACCATAAATATTCTAAATTCTTTATCTGACATTTTGGTAATATCCTCTAATATTTCCCTACTTGGAGACAAGTTACAGTGTTGCCTTACTGGAGATGTATTACTTGATTCTCTCACCCTTGAGACTCTTTTCTGATTTTTACTCATTTGGTATTCACTTCTGCCTAACTTGTTGGAATAGGATCCTATGACTGTAAGCTTGTGTTTTTCCTTTACTGTGAAATAATTCGGTGCTATTTTCTCCCTTCTACTGTGTTCTCCAATGTGGGAAAAACAGGAGGAGTTTTCCAATTGTATTTATGAAGGGGGATTTCACTATTTTTGCAACCACTACAGTGAGGTGCAAAAAATGCTCTAAAACTCACTATGTTCAGATGTTTAACTACTATGCACCTAGATGTCTCTAGGCAGTGGGTAAGGGCTGGGCAGTAAAACAGGAGAGTAAGGTAAAAGGAAAAGAAAGTAGGAGATAGAGAAAGAAACAGTAAAAAATGAAAGTACTACAATAAAAAGAGGAAAAAATTAGAAATCACATCACAGAAAATGAAACTGGGCTAAGAATGAAAAGCAGTGTGGCATGCTTTGCACCACACAAAAGCCCAATATAGGCAGAGGTAAAGGAGCCAGGAGGCTTTCTGTCTTAGGTGAGGGAAGAAAAGACAAATAAAGAAGAGAAAGGCACAAATAGGGCAGAAAGCTGTTTTTTGTTTGTTTGTTTGTTTGTTTGTTGTTTGTTAAAAGAGAAAGAGAGAGAAGAAAAATAGAAAGGGCAGAGAAGAACAAGGAGAAGACACTTGCATACCTGACTAGCACTGGGGTCTTGGGGGACACCCTGGCTGGAGAGGAGTCTTCACAACTCTGGAGCTGAACCCAGAGGCCCAACACAGGCAGAGGTGGAGGTGCCTGGAGGCTTTCATTCCTAGGTGAGGGAAGCAGAGACAAATTAAGAAGAGAAAGAGACAAACAGGGCAGAAAGCTGCTTTTTTTGTTTTGTTTTGTTTTGTTTTGTTTTGTTTTTTAAGAGAAAAAATGTTAGAAGGGACAGAGAAGAGCAAAAGGGAGACACTTGCATACCTGACTAGCACTGGGGTTTGTGGCAGGGAGCACCCTGGCTGGGGGTGGGGGGGGCATCACATCCCTGGAGCTAAACTCAGAGGTCCAATAGAGGCAGAGGTGGAGGAGCCTGGAGACTTTCTGTCTGACTAGCACTGGAGTCTGGGGGAGCCCTGGCTGGGAAGGAGGCTTCACAGCCCTGGAGCTGAACCCAGAGGCCAAATACAGACAAGGTGGAGGAGCCTACAGGCTTTCTCCCACAACCCATACCTTAAAACCAGCCTCCCTGTTTGAGTGATATATGGAATATGTCCAATAATGGATACTATGGGTGCTCCTCGTAGATGGTCAAATCTCCATTACTGGATCTGAATTCCCCAGTCTTTGCTAATACTTTTGCCACTAACAGCTGTCTTTGCAGTCCTTTTCCAAGGCTATCTTTGGGCTACAAAGCTGCTTTTCTTTCAAAGCAGCTGGGAGGCAGGATTGCGCTAAGTGCTGGGAGCCCATCCTTGCCAGCATGGACTAAGCCAATATGCATCAGTACAAAAAGCCCAGGTCCAAAGTGGAGCAGGCTCAGCAGATGATCAACACAGACCCAATATAGAAATGATTGTAAGAAGCACACTGTTTACATTTTTATGTGTTTGAAGCAGATGTACTTTATATTTGATCTTACTTTAAGCAGTAGTGTTGTTTTATTTCTTAACGCATACAATAAGAATGTGTCTGACAGTTGATGGTTAATTTGAGTCAATGAAATTAGAGATAAAAGAGAGACAAAACAGTTTGAAAGGGGACAATAGATTACATGGTAGTTAAGGCTTTAGACTCCCACATGGCTGATAATGGTTCAAGTCCTGGACCTGGCAGCTTGCTTTCTCTCTTTCTCTCTCTCTCTCTCTGGTCAAATTAAAAAATAATAAAATTAAATAAATAATCCTTTAAAAACTGTTAAAAAATAAAGGTTTATGGAAAAACAAGTATCTAAATGCATAACCTATGGAAGCATCAGAAAGTTCATCATATTGTTTTTAAGATAAACTATCTGCAAGCTAATGCCAATAATTTAGGTAAGTAGTTAAAGGGAAAGACCAAGTTTTAATGAGTTCTTCTGTTTGTCCAGCATGGAAATAGGTCTTCTTTTATTTATTTATTTATTTATTTATTTATTTATTTATTTAGGAGAGGTTTTTGCTATAGGGCACATGCACTCACCAGAAAGAGACAGAGAGACAGAAAGCGAGAAATCCCCCACCTCCACCCCCGGGGGATGGCCATGTGGCAATCCCTTTTCCGCCATTCTCCTCTCGAGATTCTGGGCATGCATATACATGAGCCTGGTGTGAGTTTAAGCCACCATGTCTGGAACTTGAACTGCGGTCAACTGCATGGGAGTCCAGTGACATAGCTATTACGCCAACTGCTGGTCCCAGAAATAGGTCCTCTTTCTTAAATAACACTATTATTCTCAAAATAGCCTTTGGACAATGAGGTGATATAATCAGGAAAAAAATTTCCTACAGATAGCTGTCATACTGGCCCAAGTCAGGTGCTTGAGAAACACTGCATTAATTGGCATCAGGATGATTTTACAACCAGCTGCTTTTGTTGACTGCTATTCTCCTAGCAGCTAAAATTCCATTCTGGATAGAAAAGACACTAGCTTTCCTGTTCAAACAGAGATTTTGGGTGCACTGGTCAAGTGTGGGGGCCAAGATCTGACCTAGGCCACAACAGCATCTTCGTTCAGTCGCTGGGAAACCAGTGGTCTCCAAGAATTGAACTCAACAACTGTGTTTTCTTTTCTTTTTTCCCTAGACATATTTTTTCTTATTTACCTATTTATATTTAATAACTGTACATCTTTATAGCATACAAAAATGAATCTTCCCAGCATCAACACACTGCATAGTAGACCAAAGATATTACTATACACATCATTACCAACAGATAATTTTCCACTTTCATGCGTGTTAAATGTTTTGCCTTTTTCTCCCTTGATTCCCTCCCTTCCATTGCCCACTGTTAACCCTCCTCCCACATTCTCTCTAGGATCCACAGTTGCTCTCCATGCTTTTATACTTTACAATCTTTCAGTGTTTGCTACAGTGTGCAGACATTTGGTATATATTAAGTGGGGACATACAATAGCTCTCTTTCAAAGTCTGGCTTGCTTCATCCAACATTAAATCTTCCATATTCATCCACTTTATATCAAATGCCAGGGTCTCATTATTTTTTATGGCTGAGTAGTATTCCATAGTGTATAGGGGCCACACTTTTTCAATTCATTCTTCTGTTCTGGGACTTGGGTTGATTCCATGTCTTAGCAATTGTGAATAATGCTGAAATAAACATGGATGTGCAAGATTTTTTTTTTTTTTTTGACTGAGTATATTCCTATCCTGTGGGTAGGTACCCAGGAGTAGAATTTCTGGGTCATATGTTTGTTCTTTTTTTTTTTTTTTTAAGAATTATTTATTATTATTATTATTATTATTATTACTACTATTATGTTGCTACAGGGCACACATGCTCATCAGAGAGAGAGAGACAGAGAGAGAAAGTAAGAAAGCAAGCTGCCAGGTCCGGGATTCAAACTACAGCCAGCCATGTGGAAGTCCAGTGCCTTAATCATGTCACCTGCTGGCCCCTGTATGATAGTTCTATTTGTAGGTTTCTGAGGAACCATCATATTCTCCACAGTGGCTGTACTAGTTTACATTCCCAGCAGTAGTGTAGGAGTCCCTTTCACCACAGACAGCATCGCCAGCACTTACCATTCTTTATTTATTTAATCTTAGCCATTCCAACTGGGTTTAAATGGTATCTTGTGGTTTTGACTTGCATTTCCCTTATGGAAGGGATGATGAGCATTTTTTCATATCCTTTTGGTTGTTCCTGTGTCTTTGTTGTCTCAGGGTTATCAGTCCCTTATCTGAGGCATAGTTTGCAAATATATTCTCCCATTCTGAGGGTTGTACTCTTAACTTTAATGATTGTTATTTTACTTTAAAGAAACTTTTTTTACCAGATGTAATCCTACTTGTCTATTTTTAAGATTGTTACCTGTGCTTTGGGGGGTCTTATTTAGAAAATCTTTGACAACTCCCATGTCTCCTAGGGTTTCTCTTGTATTTTTTTCACCAGTAGTTTTTATAGTTTTAAGTTTTATACTTAGATCTTTGATCCATTTTGATTTAGTATTTGTAAATGGTAAGAAATAGGGGTCCAAACTTGGGAGTAGGGAAATAAAATGGCAGAAAACTGCCAAGTACTAAAATTTAAAGAAGGGCTACATCTGTATCAGGAAACCTGATGCTCTTTTGCAAGAAATATTTAAATTTAGAGTTGGGGAGGGTTGAGGATGAAACACACTTACTTTCTTCAATTTCTCAATTGCAGTGATTTTACACTCATGGGTGTTTTTGTTGGTTCAAACTATTCCCATAGTTTCATGTTATTTCCCATTTGTTCAGCTTTGTAATTTCTTTTAAATCTTTCTATCTAAAATTTTATGGTTGCTGGGGAAGGGAGTTAATGTCACTAATCTGACATTTGTGCCAGGCATTTTCTTTGTTCACTGCTAATATGTTAATAATCCTAGATCTCAGAATCACAATAATAATAATATAACAACAGGAATTATTTTTTTCTAACTTACTCCATAGTCAAATGTGGACTTTCTGTCTCCCAAGAGAAATTGTGATTTCACTTTGGTGCCCATGGACAGAAAATTCTACCTGTGCTACATAAGAGAAGTTTGGGATGCATTTCATAGCTGGTATATTTTGTGTTTTTTTATTTTTTGGTTTGTTTGTGTTTTTTTAGAGAGATTTTTGCTATGGGGCACATGTGCTCACTGGAGAAACAGAGAGAGACAATGAGATAGGAAGTGAGAAATCACCTCTCCCCCCCCCCCC
>NW_006199558.1:2024725-2036892 GCF_000334495.1 Tupaia belangeri chinensis
GAAGTGAAGAATGCCCCCCCCCCCCCCCCCCCCGGGGAATGGCCACACTGCAGTCTCTTCTCCTCTATTTTCCTCTCAGAATCTAGGGCACACACACACATGCAACTGTCATTTAAATCACTGGATCTGGGACTTGAACCATGGTCAACTGCATAGGAATCCAGCATCATAACCATCATGCCATCTGCTAGTCCCTCATAGATGTTTTTTACACCTTGATTTCAAGGTGGAAAGAAAATGATCATGAATCTCTAATAATAAATTTTAATCTCTTAAACCAGTAGATACTTAATACTTTTTGATTTGATTAATGCCCATTTAAATTTCATGAGTTCTGTTATAAAAGTTTAGGGCCCCAGCCCATTATCCTTCAATTGCCCTTGGACTTTTCCAAGGTAGTATTTGGGGTTTTATGCAAAATTCTAAGCTACCGTGCAACTTTTTAATGTTTTTTTTTTTCAACTCTTATAAGGAGAAGGAATTGTTCCCTACCTTCTTTACATGTACATTGTTGTGGTCTAGAAATGCCAACCCTTTTTAAAGATGGTAGAGCTTTGAGTCCTAGGCTTTGACTTTATAGGCTTGAGCTTTATGGCATATCACTTTTGCCATATGCATAGAAGGAGCTGTTCTTTGTGAAATAGCTCAAAGTTGCAAATATCCCATGTGAATGATACAGTAACAAGAAATGTCTGTATTGTATTTGAAGACTGTTCACCATACATCTGAAGTTTGAACCTATGTATTTCAATTTGATATGCAAAAAAAAGTCCTGAATGAATATAAAATATTTTTAACAATATTGTAATATCAATATAAAATTTAACTGAAAGTATATAGCCAAAATGGTTTCTATATAGTAGGTTGAACTGTAAAGATAATGAATAAATAAATAAATAAGGGTCTCGTTTTATTTTTCTGCAGGTGGATATCCAGTTTTTCTAGTACAATTTGCTGAAGGGATTTTTTTTTTATCCCCACTGGCATTCTTGTGCCCTTTGTCAAAAATCAGTTGCCTAAATGTTTTGGGGTTTGTTTCTGGGTTCTGTATTCTGTTCCATTGATCTACATGACTGTTTTTGTGTCAGTACTACGATTTTTGTTTGTTTTTAAGAGAGATTTTTGCTATAGGGTATGTGTGCTTCAGAGAGTCAGAGAGACAGAAAGTGAGAAATCACCCCCACCGGGTAATGGCCATGCTGCAATCCTTTCTTCATTCTTTTGGGATTTTAGGCATGCACGCACATGTGCCTGATGTGCGTTTTAAGCCACTGGGTCTGGCACTTGAACCGTGGTTGACTTAGCGATGTAACTATCATGCCATTTGCTGGTCCTAACCTCATTGTTTTGATTATCACGGCTCTCTAATATATTGGGTCATCGGAAAAGTCAAGAAAAGTCATGACGTATTTTTCAATATGTTTTCTATGCAAAACTGCATCATGACTTTTCTGATGACCCAATATTTTGGGGTTGGTAAGCGAGATGCATCCTACTTTATTCTTTTTGTGCAATATTGCTTTGGCTATATAGGGCCTTTTATGATTCCAAATTTTATGATTGTTCTTTCTAATTTTGTTAAGAATATCTCTGGTAGTTTGCTTGGGATTACATTAAATTTATAAAATTAATTTGGATAGAATCAACATTTTGATAATATTAATTCTTCCAATTCAGGAACATGGAATGTCTTTCCTCCTTTTTGTTTCATTTTCAATTTTTTTCATTTTATTTTTTGATTTTTTTTTCATAGTTTTCCCTTGAGAGGTCTTTGAAATCTTTGGTTAGATATATTCCTAGGTATCTTATATTTTTTGTGGCTATTGTAAATGGATTTGCTTTCTTCAGTTCTACCTCTTCCTTGAGGCATCTAGCCTTTGGAAGCAAAAAACAGCAGCAGTATTTTGATGTGGGAACAAGACTAGGATATTATGGAACCTTAAGGAAAGGATTCCCTTAACCTCTTTTATGACATGTACCTCTTCTGAAAAAAGGCACTAAAAATATATGAAATAATATGCATACCGTTACAAAAGAAACTTACTATAATTACATGAATTTCTGTAGACAGAGGCTTTGTGTATCTGTAGATCCCAGATTAAGAATCCCTGGTAGGGAGAGCCAAGCACGTGACATGGTGTTAAGGTGCTGGACTCCCACATGGCCTACTGCAGTTTGATTCCTAGATCTAGTAGCTTGCTTTCTCACTTCCCCTTCTTTCTCTCTCTCTGATGAATGCACATGTCCTGTAGCAAATTTAAAAAATAATAATATTGATAAGTAAAATTAAATAAATAATTCTTAAAAAAAAGAAAAAGAAAGAAATCCCTGAGACAAAGTTTATGCTAAGCTAAAAGAAAAAAATTCATGAAGAAGTAGCCAAATGATGGTGAGGAGGTAGAACGCATAGTCTAGGGAAGAGAAACATGTGGAAAGAGTAAGAGGTAGGAGTGTGACTAGGAGGACAAGTACAGGGTTTGCTTTCTGAGTTCAAAAACTGAGGTTGATATAGGTCCAGCTAAAATCAAAGAGATTGGTTGTTTTTGTTAGTCGGGGAGCTATAATACACATGTATGATATCTGTTGGCTTTGTTATATAAACAGAATACATAAAAAAAAAACTTTCTATGATTGTTTTCTAGGATTATGTACTAGTTTTTAAAATGTTATTTCTATATACTAAACTGTAAATATTACTATACCAACCTTTAAAATGAAATAGCTTAAAATAGACTAAAGGTACTGATCCAAGTCACTTTTCATGTACATTACTAAATTAGGAATCAAGTCATAGTGGGGACCTAAATGTATATTTATAATAGATATTTTTCTCTGATCTTGGAATTTTCACTACAAAATAACTTTGATAGAAAAACAAAGAACACAATAGTAGTTTCCTGCTTTTTTTGTTGTATACTTCTCGAGATTGGGCCACCATGCAGATTTTATTATTATTTTTTTAAGTTTATTTATTGATTCTTTTGAGAAAGAGAGAGTGAGAATATCCCAACAGGCTACTGATGGCATGATTTATCCTTTGCCTCAGTAGCCAAGGATCAAGGGATACACACACATGCACTCCTGATGGGCAAAGGGAGATCAGGACGTGAACCCAGTAACTTCCAATATGGTTTCAGCATTGCTGTTCCACTGTGACTGGCCCACTATGCAGATTTAAAAGACATATTATGTATATGAGGTGTGCGCTCATCTCTTGGGCACTCAGCAAGTACTTGTAGGTAGAACAAGAAAATACTTGCACTAGCTAGAAGAAAAAATAAAAATAATGCAATAATAATAATAATAATAATAAAATATGCTAAGTAAATACAATTTAGTTGATATGTAAAGTCAGAGTCATCGTTTGGTGATCCTTCTGTTTAATAACCTATGAGGCTGAAAAAAAACAGAGATTCAGTTTCCTTATGGATAAAACAGGGATATTAATACCTACACTTTGGAATTACCTAAAATGATCTATAGACAACATTAACACAATGCGTTTAGTACAATAGAGCAGTTAGTACAGTGTTGCTTCTTAGTCTTTGGCCTGAAATTTCCTGACTCTGCTCCAGTCAACCTATCTACTTGCACAGATACAAGAGGACTTCAAAATGATCATGAAAATATAGAACTGAATTGTGAGTTTATTTTGGTGTTTAAAATTTTTGAAATTCAGGCGTAGTTTTTTCATAATATACATTTCCTGTGGACCTAAAAAAAAAACCCTCATAGCTCAGTTATTGGTAGAAAGTAGTAGAAATTTGATAGAACCAAAGGCTTGAACAGAGAATAAAGAATAATTTTTATGTAACTTTTTCTAGGGTATTGATTTGAAGATTATAGTTCCTCAGATTCTTACAGATTTTTGAATTACATATGTATGAATTTTAACTTTTTAGGGATCCTGTATACAATGACTGTTTTCATAAGACAATGAAGAAGGGACAATAAGATTAGATACATTAAAATGTGTTCTGCGATGTATTTCCTAAGATGGAACAATGTAAACTAAAAGGGCTCTGTTTATGTAGAAACTTGTCTCAGGTACATTTAAATTTCTTAAATTTGATTGCATTTGATAAACTAGATTGGAGACCTATCAGTTGTCAGGGTGTGTATATAACACTACATATCCCAAAGCAGGGAAGATGTCCTTCCTGGTCTCAGAAGTCACAATAGAATTGAAAATTGTTGGGAATAGGGGGTATCTGGATGGGTAGGAGACCAAAGGTGGGTGGGGGCAACATGCACAAGAATAGTTGAACATAAATATAGTTCAGATAACTGACCTTTTACATTTTTTTCTTTTTAAAGTTTTTAGGTGTGTGACCTTGATGGAGAGAGAAACACACGATGGGGAGGAGAGAGGAAGTGAGAAATCACCTTCCAGGGGTAATGGTCTTGACGCAATCCTTTCTCCTCCATCCTCCTCTCAAAATTTTAGGCATGCATGCACACACACACCTGTGCTGATTTTTTGGTTTGTTTTTGCCACAGGGAGTATGTGCTCATCAGAGAGAGGAAAGAGAGATATAGAAAGAGAGAAAGTGAGAAATCTTCGAGGATGGATAGCCATGCCTCAATCTCTTTCCCATTCTCTTCTTGGGATCTCGGGCATGCATGCACACATACCTGGTGTGATCCTCCAACTGTTGCTTCTGGGATCTGAGCCATGGTCAGCCATGTAAGAGTCCAATGCCTTAACCATTAGGCTACCTGCTGGCCCACACCTGGAGTGATTTTCAAGTCTGAGACTCAGACTTTAACATTTAGCCACCTGCTTGCCCAGTATGTGAGCTTTTTCAAATTCTGCCTGGAGGGAACCAGCAGTTGGCTATGTCGCTAGACTCCCAAGTAGCTGACCATGGCTCAAGTCCCAGACCTGATGGCTTAAAGTCATGCCGAGCGCATGTGCATGCGTGCCCAAGATCCCGAGAGGAGAATGGAGGAGAAGGGATTGTGGCGTGACCATTCCCCCGGGGGATGATTTCTCGCTTTCTGTCTTTCTGTCTCTCTCTGTCTTTCTGGCGAGCATACGCGTCCTATAGCAAAAACCTCTCCAAAACAATTCTGCCTGGGGCAGAAGGATGAACCCTTAGAGAGATGACAGGGTCTAAGACTATATAAAAATTTCATAGACCCTGGTGGGAAATATACCCTGGTTAGAGGCTGAGAAAAAAATCCAATCTGATGAGAGAGGAAGAGATTTTCTCCAAAAATCAAGAAAGAATGCTGTTACTACAGAAACTGAATCACTGGTTTGTAGTATTAATGACCTTATTTTTTTCTTGCAGTGTAATTTTATACATACACTCTTACACACTCTTCAGTAGTTTGAAAATTCTGTTTATCTTTCTTTTTACATCAGGAAAAAATGCAGAATAACTGAATCCCAGTGTTCTCATTCTGTTACAGAGAAAGAAGGAATTCAGTTTGCAGAAAAACAAGTTGAAGCTTCACTCACCTTTACATGAGTACCCACCCTCAAGCATACCTCTCTTACATAGGCAGTGGGGTATTGGGAAACAATTGCTAGTAGGCACCCTAATATTTATATTTGAAATGTGTTCTGTGAATAGTGGGTGCTTCTTTCCATCACCACTGAAGCATGTGCTTCTTAGGATTTTTTATGGTGTCCTTGTTAATTGATCCTGAATTCAAATGAGTCCACATTACATTTACAATGAACGTATGTATTTAATTGCTTTATTATGAGGGACAAGGCAACTAAGGATAAAATCAATTGTCAAACTGACAAAGAGCCCCTTGTAAGAAACTGTTGTCATTATATTAATATTTATTGTTCAGTTTTTTTTTTTTTTGAGTAGTTTTTGCTATAGGGCACATACACTCATCAGAAAGACAGAGACAGAGAGACAGAAAGCGAGAAATCACCCTCCCCCTCCCCCCCGCCAGGGGGGATAGCCACATAGCAATCCCTTCTCCTCCATTCTCCTCTCAGGATCTTGGGCACGTCACCGGGTCTGGGACTAGAACTGCAGTTGACCACATGGGAGTCCAGCGACATAGCCATTATACCAACTGCTGGTCCCATATTGTTCAGTTTTAGTTAGAAGGTACATCTAAGACTGTAGCCCTCTCCAGAGAGAGAAATGTAAAGATGCGCACAAATGTAAATATGTTGCTTTTGGCTTGTTTTTCCCCCACTTAACAATCTATCCATGCCCCTTAATGTTATCAAACCTAATATCACACTTCCTGCAAATTTTGTTGGTTAAACAGTTATTAAATATGACTCTATAGAAGCTGTGGTCACTTAGTCTAGAGTTTGCTATTGGAGGTTGGAAGGGGAAGAAGAGTGGAGAGGAAACTTTATTGTAGAATATTTGAGCCTGCTGTGATATTCTGCTACATATCCTTTCACACTCCTTTTTATTTTCATAGAATCCTCTGGCTCCCCTTGAGTCACTTTACTTACTGAGGATAACTTGGCAAGTGATAGAAAGTAATGATATTGAAGGTTTGGGTAGATTCCAGTTTCTATGTAATACCTCCTAAGCTATTGACGTGAAGATCTTAGTTCCCCAGATACTTTACAGGTTGGAGTGTTTAACAGGCATATAATTTCATTTTAATTGCTGAAATTATTTAAAGTTCTACATAAAACAGTCATATTCCGAGGATTTCTGAAGAGAGTACGACTTTTGTGCAACTAATATTAACATCATCAATAGATGGCTATTTCTTTAAAGTGAGGTAGGACTTGATTGTAACTGAATCTCATTTATGAGATAGGCTTTTCAGTTAACCTGTATTTTGCTTTGTTTACACTGTAGTTTCTCTGTTTAGCTTAACAAATTAATACTCTGATCAAGGACCAGCTTTTTTTTTCACATTTTATTGGTTCACTAAAAATCTTAATTAATTTAAAGACTTTCAATATCAAGCACAGCTAATGTATACATATTTAAGAATGCATATCTGACTTTAGCCATAAACCTCAGTGAGTAAAGTGAACATACTATAAAGTAGCACCTCGCTGGGACTATAAAACTTGCTGCAGTCACTAAATAGGTATTAATAGGTATTGTTTTCATACATTTTTTAAATTCAAAAAGAAGTGTTCATCTTAATAGATAAAATCAAAAACTGTTAAGAGAAATTTGCTTAAAACTTAAAGCCAGGAAAAAGGTTAGGATTCTGTTCTAATACTAGGTAGATGAACCTGAACAGTTCAAGAGAAGACAAAAATCCTTAAATAAGGAAATCAAAGCATCAAAGAAAATCAGTACTGCTCTAGTCTAAAGTAAAAAATTCAATTTCACTAGTTCAGATGCACATAATTAATCTCTCTTCTATTGAATTTGCAGTGTTACTGTGGTCTGATCTTTCTGTTTAAACTCTGGAAGTTAACATTCAACTCTGGACTTGTCCCTACCATTAGGCTGGACATTCTTTTGGTTGTTTCTTGTACTCTTATTTCTGTGTGTCTGACTTTAGTTTTCCTGGTGTTGCACTCTCTTCAGCACTTCTTGGAGAGCAGTATGGTGTTAGTAAATTTTGTTTATCTGAGAATGCTTTTGTCTTTTTTGCCCTGTATGAAAGATAATCTTGCTGGGTATAGTATTCTTGGTTGAAATTGTTTTTTACTTAACACGGAATATATTTTTCCTATCTTTACTTGCTTGCATTGTTTCCAATTGTATCCGTTAGCCTTACGGGATATCCTTTAAAGGTAACTTGGCATTTTTCTCTTGCCAATTTTGGTCAGTCTGGCTATGATGTGCCTTGGGGAAGATCTTGGGTTGATTCTATGTGGAGTCCTTTGTATTTCTTTGGTCTGGATAGTTGAGTACCTCTCTAGGTTTGGATGATTTTCTTCCAGGATTTCATGGACTAGGTTGTCTATGCTCTTCGTAGTTTCTCCACCTTTAGAGATACTGGTGATCCAAACGTTTGGGCAGCTGATGGTCTCTAGTATTACTCGTATGTTGTTCTCATTTTTGGGGGTTCTTTTCTGTCTTTTTGGTTTTTTTTTTTCTAGGTCAGAGGTTGTATCTTCTACATCTGAGATTCAATCTTCTGCATGGTATAATCTGATTTTGATACGGTCAATGGAAGTTTTCTTTCTGGAGAGGTTTTTTTCTTTTTTTTTTTTTGGTATAGGGTGTGTGCGCTCGCCAGACAGACAGAGAGAGACAGAGAGACAGAAAGCAAGAAATCACCCCCTAGGGGGGATGGCCACGCCGCAATCCCCTCTCCTCCATTCTCCTCTCAGGATCTTGGGCATGCACACATACGCGCCCGGCGTGAGTTTAAGCCACCAGGTCTGGGACTCGAACCATGGTCAGCTACATGGGAGTCCAGCAACATAGCCATTAGCTAACTGCTGGTCCCTGACGGTCAGTGGAAGTTTTGATTTTCAGTACTGCAGCCTTCATCTCTAACAATTCCATTTGCTTCTTTTTTATATGTGTGTCTCCTCTTTCAGATGGTGCAACAACTTCCTCACCTTCTGCAACTCGATGTCTCTTTTCTGCTTCATCTTCTGGAGTTCATTGTCTCTGTTCTCTTGCATCTCTTATAGCTTTGTCATGATGGATATTTTAAATTCTTTATCTGACTTTTCCATAAGTTCCCTTGTATTCTTTGTGAAGGAAGAGGAGTTATACTTTTCCATTGGAGGAAAGCTGTTTTCTCCATTTCCATTATTTCTTGTGCCTCTGTGGTAGTTTCTGGTCATCTAATGTGTTATATGTTTTTACCTATTTTTCTTTTTATTTTGGACTTGAATCTGAGCAAGCAGAGGAATACAGAAGGAGGCACCCTGTAGTCTGTACACAGTACCATTTTTTTTCGTTTGCATAACTGATTCAATGAAAATTGAGAATTATTGTAACCTTAAAAGTATTCAGATATTTGGCTACTGAGCACCTAGACCTGCCTAGAAAATCAGTGTATAGGACCAGCAGTTGGCTTAATGGCTATGTTGCTGGACTCCCATGTAGCCAAGTGTGGTTTGAGTCCTGGACCTGGTTGCTTAAACTCACGCCAGGTGCATGTGCATGTGTGCCCAAGATCCTGAAAGGAGAATGGAAGAGAAGGGATTGCAACGTGACCATATCTGTGGTGGGTGATTTCTCGCTTTCTGTCTTTGTGTCTCTCTCTGTCTTCCTGGCGAGCGCACGTATGGAAAAACCCTTCCGAAAAAAAAAAAAGAAAGAAAGAAAATAAGTGTATGGTGTCTGAGCAAAAAAGTGAGAAAGGTAGAAAGAAAAAGAAAAGGAATAGAAAAAACGGAGAGAGAAAAAAAAAAGACAAGAACAATAAGAAAAACAGAAAAAGCATTTTTTTTGTCAAAAAATGAAAACTGCATAATGTGCTAGGCCACTTTTAACTGAATTGTGGATGGCTGCTGATTGGCTTCTCCTATGTGGGCAGGGGGAAAGGTAAGAATTAGAAAGATTAGAAAGACAAAAGAGTAGCAGAGAGTTAAAGTTTAAAAATGAAAAAAATATATATATACAAATATATATGTGTGTGTATATATATGTGGACCAGGCAGGTGGTGTGGTGGCTAAGGCGCTGGACACTCCCAAATGGCTGACCATGGTTCAAGTCCTGGACCTGGTGGCTTTCTTTCTCACTTTCTTACTGTCTCCATCTGTATCTGTCTCTAGTCAAATTGAAATTAAAATTAAAATAAATGAATAAATAAATACATTGAATAAATAATTATTTTGGGGATCAGCAGTGAGTGTAATAGCTATGTCGCTGGACTCCCACGTAGTCGACTGCGGTTCGTATCCCGGACCCGGTGGCTTAAAATTCACGCCGGGCGCGTGTGCATGCATGCCCAAGATCCTGAGAGGAGAATGGAGGAGAAGGGATTGCGGCATGGCCATCCCCCCTTGGGGGTGATTTCTCGCTTTCTGTCTCTCTGTCTCTCTCTGTCTGTCTGGCGAGCACACGCTACCTATACCAAAAAAAAAAAAAAAAAAAAAAAAAAAAAAAAAAAAACTCTCCTCCAAAAAAAAAATTCTTTTAAAAAATAGAAAGAGAGAGAGAGAGAGATGGAAAAAGACAGAATAGGTAGGATGTTCTAACCTGGCTCCTGGCTAGACTGGGAAGCAGGAGGGTGAGGTCTGGGTGGAGGGTCTTTGGTTGAACTTTTTAAGAGAAGGTTGAGCTAATGATGTTCCTTCCTTAACAAACCTGGATTGAGCTTTAAATTGTGCTTCTAAATAAACTTAAGTTCTTTAGCTCCTTACTGCATAGAATTGCATTATTTTTTATTGTTTTATTATTCATGGACACAATTAACAAGCTGTTCTGTTTGTTGACTCTGTATATTCTACAGCTTCCATGCTCCACATTTCAATATGCAATAGAGTTACCATAATAAAATATGAGCAAGGCAATAAAGCAGGAAATATTGTAATATATTTTTCCAGTGAAGGGTTTGAATATATAAAGTTCCCAGATCTGTTCATTACAGTGCCAGCTGATAGTGTGTGTCTCAGTTTTCATTAAAAAAAAAAAAGTTGTGGACCTGTGATTCTGCTGAATAAAGCTGTATATTAATGAAGTATCTGCAACACAATCATAGGAAGCATATTTTTTGTTTCACCGGTACTTGCTTATGTTACTCATATGAATAATATGATTGATTTTTACTTTATCTCCAACTGGCAGTGTAGTCATAAATCTATCTGTGAGGTACCCCATTGCACCACAAAATGTTATTTTTCCTCAGTGTGGTCTCATTTGATTACAATTGCAGCCTGGCCTGGCCGCATTCCATCCATAATTAATCGTCGCTTTGGTTTCCA
This sequence comes from Tupaia belangeri chinensis, assembly GCF_000334495.1. Lineage (NCBI taxonomy): Eukaryota > Metazoa > Chordata > Mammalia > Scandentia > Tupaiidae > Tupaia > Tupaia belangeri. Next base: position 2,035,522 of record NW_006199558.1, read on the forward strand.
GTTGCAGCGAGGCCAGTGCTGTAGCTGTTCACATCTCTAGATAACGGTCTGCTATGCCAGCTGGCAAGCAAATGGAGACCTTTCACACTGAGTCTAATGGGTGCAAAAGGCTGAGTCTTTGTCAGGGGCAGCTTTCTAAATGATATCATGCCAGGGAAGGTTCAACTTGCCGTGGCTGACGGTCTCTTTGGCACCTTACCCTTCTGGGTAAACAACATATGCAGAGAGTTCTCATTTTGCCAGTTTAATTTAGGGCTGCTCATTCCACAATAGAAAATATTCTCAGACATGATAGGAAAATGAATTCTTTTAAGGCTTTACCTTGGGGCCCCGATCATACTCTCTTTCCTATGTAGTAAGCCCTAATCCCATTAGCATTAATGATTGTTGTTTTGTCATAATACAGATACTCATTTTCTAGCATATTATTTATTTCTTGGGCATATGGCTTTATATTACTCCCAAGGAAAGAATATGAAATACATTAGGCTAAATAGGTAATTATCTATTTATATTCAATGCCGATTTATTTTTGAGCAAGAGGGCATGTAACTGCTCTATTGGTACAAGAGCATATTACATATAATTTTAAATAGATTCATTTAAATTCTTACTTTACTCTTTTTTTTTCCTGAAACTTTTTTTTAATTAATTAATGTATACTCATCCCCTAATCATCATCACAGCATATAAAAAGTGGTTTCCCATCCAGAATATACTGCATAGTGGCTTAATCATGTATGTTATCATCAATAATTTTCCATTTCTAGTTTCACATATATGTATATATACATATATACACACATATATATGTATATGTATATATATTTATATTTACCCCAATGACTGACCCTCTGCCCTTTTCCACCCTCTTCTCACACTATCTCTGGTGTCTACAGTTGTATTCTATTCCTTTCCCCCCACATGTTATTGATCACACAATTTCTGAAATAATCTAACTACTTTCAATAGCAAGTTCAGCTGGTAATTTTAAGAAAAGCAGTTTTGAATTGGTAAGGAAATTTGCTTAAAACTTAAAGCCTGGAAATAGGTTAGTATTCTGTTCAAATAGTAGGTACATGAACCTACTGACAGCAAAAGACAGGAAAAAAACTTTTAAAATCGGACAATAAAGCCTGGAAGAAAAGGAACAATATTTTAGTCAAAAGTCACAGAATGCTATTTCACCAGTTTAGTCTCATGTACTTAATCTATCTTGTGTTGTAGTTTGATCTTCCCGATTGAATTCTGGGATATAATATTCAACTTCATATTTGTCCCTACAATTAAGTTGACCATTTTCATAGTTTTTGAACTCTTATTTCTGTGACTACATTTAATTTTCCTGACATAGCACTCCCTTGAGAACTT
>NW_006199558.1:2037264-2065386 GCF_000334495.1 Tupaia belangeri chinensis
TTGGAGAAGATCTTCTTGGGTTGATTCTATTTGGGATCCTTTGTATTTCTTGGGACTGGATCTTTGAATGCCTCTCTAGGTTTGGAAAATTTTCTTGCAGGATTTCATGGAATAGATTATCAATGCCCTTATGAGTCTCTTTACCTTCTGGGATGCCAATTATCCAGATGTTTGGACGTTTGATGGTATCTAGTATTTCTCATATATTATTCTCAAATTTTTGGACAATTTTCTCAGTTTTCATGGTGGATTTTTCTAGGCCAGCCATTTTGTCTTCTACATCTGAGATTCTATTTTCTTTATGATCTAGTCTGCTTTTAATACTTTCAAGAGAGATTTTGACTTCCTGTATTATAGTCTTCATCTCTAACAGTTCCATTTGATTCTTTTGTAAAGTGTGTAATTTCTCTTTTAGATCTTGCAAGAATTTTCTCATCTCCTGGAACTTGTCACCTCCTTTTTCCTTACTCTTCTGCAGTTCATTGTCTCTCTTCTCTTCCATCTCTGTTAGCTTCGCCTTTGTGAATGTTCTAAATTCTTTATCAGATATTCCCATTGAACTGTCTGTGGATGAAGAAGTTATTCTTTTCCCTTGGGGGAGAGGTATTTTCTTGCTTTCCCATATTTCTTGTGGTCCTGCAGTGATTTCTAGTCATCTGGTGGAAAGTGTGTTTCTTCCCAAACTTGAAATTCAATCTGAGTGTCCAGGAGCGTGCAGAAAAGGAAAAAGAGAGAAACAGCAACAACAAAAAGAACCAAGAAACAGAGAAAAAGAGAAGGAAGAAAACTATAAAAAATAAAACTAAAATAAATAATTTTTAAAAAATAAGCAAAAATTAGAAAACTGCGCAGCGTGCTGTTCTCAGTAGCCATGAAGGTGTCTTCTGAGGCCTGCTCCCTTACCTCTCCTGGGTTGTAAGATGGAGAGGGGGTTATTAACACGATAAAGGGAAAGGAAAGGCTGAAAGCCGAGAAACTGCTTTATCTTAAAAAATTTTAAAAAGGAAAAATAACAAAAAAAATGAGAAGACAGAGGCAGAGGTAGAGAGAGACAAAGACAGAGACAGAGACAGGAGGCTTGGAAATCTGCCTACCATGCTAGTTTGTGGGCTGAGACTGAATTATCAGTGGAAAATCTTCATTTCTCCTATTCCCCTGAAATCACTAGTTCTCAGCAGCCATGAAGGTATCTTCTGAGGCCTACTCCCTTGCCTCTCCTGGATTGAGCAATTTCTTACTTTACTCTTTCCAGCTACCTTAAAAATACAAAAAACACATGGGTTAGTATCAAGTGGTGTGACTTAGATGACAGAACCTTGTAACATATGAGAACTCTAGTCCACTTGTGAGTACTCAAAATGAAAGCCAGAGTCCAAAATCAAATGTCTCTGGAAGCCATGCAGTTAATTCAGTGAAGTGGGCCAAGTGTGATAATTTGGAGAAACCATGCAAAAAATAAAGGGAGCAGGCACAAGAGGGCAGTTCCAGCATGTTGTTGGCATGTGAGAATAATGAAAAAAATGAGGGAAAGTAGATCTACTGATACAACTAGGAAAGATCCTTTTGCCAAAGGAAACTAGATTTTTGCCTGATTTTTGCTCTTAAATTTCGACAATTGCAAAAAGTTCAATGAAAAAACATGAACAAAAATGATGTATTTGTGAAGAGGACTGGACATACAAGATGACTTTTATCATACCAAAAATACTCAACAGAGTAAGGCATTGAAAGTGTGCTTCTGGGGCATTAAGGTGGCTAGATTCCATGTGACCAACAATGCAGTTTGAGTCTTGGACCTGGTGGCTTGAGAAACATTCTGGGTGCTCTGCTTCAGTGCCCAAAATCCCACAGGGAAGGGAAATAGAGGAAAAGGAATTGTGTGTGACTGTCCCCCCTTGGGCAGGTGCTTTCTTACCCCCATCCCCTCTCTGGTGAATACTCATGCCCTCTGCAAATTAAAAAAAAATCTGGGCTGGATCTCTGGTGCAGTGGCAGCAGTGGTAATGTGTTGTTCAAGAGAAGTTAGATGCTATGTTAGGACACATGGTTTAAATCTCTGGCCAGGTTAGTCTGAAACATCCAGATGTACTTTACACACAAGTGCCCAAGAATTTGCAAGCTAGGAGACTGGCGTAAGGGGATTTCCATGTGACCAAACCCCATGGAGGGTATTCGTCTTTCTTCTCTCATGTACGCAGGTATTCCATCAAAAATAAAGAAAAAATATTTAAAGTATACTTCTTCATTATATTTATAATCAAGGTATTTTACTTTGATGTGTAAATGTAAGCAACAAAAACTAACAAAAAAATAATACTGATTGAATTATAAAACAATGAATCTTGAATGTTCCTAAAATCCTCTCTACTGGCTTCAAAATATCTTTTACCAGTTAATAGTGAAAGAATGTTAGGGTAGTCTGGAGAGCAGATCAGTCAGTTGTATTGCATTGAAGAGCTCTATTGTCATTTTGCAAGTCCTTTCACCCAATTGCCAACACTGCCATATACCACGAAATGGCTTACCAAACTTGAAATTTTCTCATTGTGTATTATAAGTTTATTCTTCTTAGCAGTTTATGGTGCTAAAAATAATTAGAATATAAAGATCAGTAGAAAATATGATGCTATTATTTCAACAATGTATTCTGTGGTGTAATCACAATAAAACTTAGAGTTGAAATCCAATAAATATGCTGCTTTGCCCATAATTGTATGGAAAATTTGAAGCAAATACTGAGGAAAGTAAAAGGTAGAAAATTTCCATATGAAAATTTAGGAAATGAGAACATAAGTTCAGGTATTAATATTTTAGAGAGAAAAAAGATACACAAAAATAAATATAGTATCTGGCAGGTGGAGTGGTGGCTAAGGTGCTAGACTCCCATTTGGCCGACCGTGGTTTGAATCCCAGTCCTGGGGGCTTGCTTTCTCACTGTTTTTCTCTCTCTCTCTCTCTCTCTCTCACTGGTCAAATTAAATAATAATAATAACAATAAATAAAATTCTTTGAGTTAATCTTCACAATATTTATTTAGTTTTATTAATTATTATTGTTTTTAAATTTCCTATAGGGCATGTGAGAGAGAGAGAGAAAGAGAGAGAGAGGAAGTGAGAAAGTAAGCTCCCAGGTTTGGGACTCAAACCATGGTCGGTTGTATGGGAGTCCAACACCTTAATCACCCTGCTGCCTGCTGGCCCCAAATTAAATAATTTTTTTTTGAGAGATTTTTGCTATAGGGCACGTGCGCTTGCTAGAAAGACAGAGAGACAGAAAGCGAGATATCACACCCCCCCATCCTCCCCGGGGAGATGGCCATGCTGCAATCCCTTCTCTTCCATTCTCCACCCTGGATCTTGGGCACACACACACACATGCACCCGGTATGAGTTTAAGCCACCAGGTCTGAGACACAAACTGTGGTCAGTGGGAATTCAGTGACATAGCCATTACACCAACTGTTGGTCCCCAGTAAGTCTTTAAAAATAAATAAATATAGCTTTTGCATTGTGCTTCCAATGACTTCTGATGCTCCTCTCCTGGAGATTGGCTGTTGGCAGGTGGTGCACTTGAGTGGGTGGTGGAGGTGGTGTAGGTAGCGAAGAGAGTTTGGCACGATGTTTCACACCATTTCGAAGGTATAACCCACTAAGAGGCCAGAAGGCAGAATTTACACTGACTATGAATCTGCAAATGAATTTATGGAAGATGTTTGTAAAATGTAAGAAGAACATCTGAAGGGAATGAATCCCAATAGTCCCTCCCTCACATACGATATCAGCCAGTTGTTTGACTTTATCGACAATCTGGCAGAACTCAGCGGCCTTGTTTGCCGAGCTGATACCCAGACCTGCCAGCTGTATGACAAAGACTGGATTAAATAGAAGATCTATGTGCCGCTGCCTTGGCAGGCCCAACAAGCCATGAAGTAATTGAGCTGGAGACATTAGGGGAATGGGGGTGGACTTGGAACACAGGTGTGTACAGCGAGCTATTGTGAAAGTTTTTGTATCATAGTATCCTGTTTCCATTTGGTTACTCTCTAGCCAAGATTGAATGTATTTGGTGAAATGTGAGGATCTTGCTCAATCTCATCACTGTTGTCCACCCCCCTTTTTTTCTTTGACTTAAACATTTTTATGATTTAGATGGAGGTTGCTCCTTGTCGGTTAATATTGGCTCTAATCTTTCAAATGGCTCATAACTATTTTGTAACACTCAGTGTACTAACCTTTCAAGATGGGGTGGGAGGTAGTGACATAGTTTAGTTTTGTCATCAAGATAAAACCTTAGTGAAAATATTCTTATAAAATAAATAAGTAAATACAGCAAATAACTTGACCATTTGTCTGTAAATGGAATACAAAGTAAATAGATGCCCTTGAAAATTGTTGAATGATGTAACATGAAGCAGTAGCGATAATATGAACCAGAGAATGTCATGGTTTACAGGTGTATCTGACCGCCAATTTCTCTGGAGTGTACTTGGCGCAATCATTATTATTTTTTTAAGAGGTTTTTGCCTTAAGGTGTGTGTACTTGCAGGAGAGTGAGAGAGGCAGACACAGTGAGAGGGAAAGTGAGAAATCACCCCCAGGGGAGATAGCCACACTGCAATCCCTTCTTCCCCATTTTCTTCCCAGAATCTGGGGCACGCACATGTGCCTGGTGTGAGTTTCAAGCCACCTGGTCCGGGACTCCAATCATAGTTAGCCATGTGGGAGCCCAGCAACATAACCGCTATGCCATCGGCTGGTCCCAGCACAATCATTTTTTATGCTACAAAAGAAGTGTTTTCCTGTCTTACTAGATTAAATCTCTAAATATTCATTATGAGTCATACTAACACTGGCTTTTATTTTTAATGGGCAAAGAAATGGAGGAAAATGGCATTCTTTAGTATAAACTTGATTTAAATACTTAAACAGTTAATTCATCATAACTTCATTTATGGTATATATTTCATTTACAAGGTAGGGAAATTTATTTTCCTATGCTTGAAATATAAAATAGTTTGAAATACTGAAGACAGTATTCAGAGTTCTGAAGAAAAAAATGATGCTCAACTTAGAATTCTATACTGAGTAAAAATTTTAAATATGATTAAGGGAAACTAACATATATTTTAAACTTCTAAGGACTGACGTATTTACCCTGCCTTAGGAAGTATCATTTGAATGTATTACAGCAGCCTGAAAGAATGATATGTCTGACAAAGGACAGCAATAGGAGGAAACAATATAATGTGAAATTATTTTACATTTATTTTGAGTCTATCTTTTTATTGAATTCTTACAATTCATTAAGATAATCAACTCGATTTAAAAAAATGAATAAAAAATTTAAACAGATCTTAAATAGAAAGATTTAAATAGATCTCTTTAAACAAAGAGATCTACAGATAATGAATGAGCAAATGAAAAAAAATATTAACATTACTAGTTATTAGAGGAAGACAAAATAAAATTACAGTGGTTTACTACTATGCACCCAATAGATTGGCTAAAATTAAAAGGGTCACAACATCAAGTTTTGGACAGGCAGTAGAGAATTAGAACTGTCATATTTGCTAATGGCATTGTAAAATTGTACAAGTATTTTAGGAAACAGTTTGACAGCTTTGTATAAAAAAGCATACACTCCATTCCAACAAATCTACTTCTAGATTTTTAACTAAGATGAAACTGTGTCCGTGCAAATAGTTGTACATGATATTGCAGTATAATTCTCAGCAGTCCCAAAGTGGGAAAATTTAGTAGGTGAAATGGATAAACAAATTGAGATATCGCTATATAGTGGGACAAGCTACCGAAACAGTAACAGCATGGCTGAGTCTCAGAAACATTATCCTAAGGAAATGAAGCCAGACACAGTAATACTCACTGAATAATTGCATTTATATGAAATTATAGAAAAGGAAGCTCAAATCTGTAGTCAAAAAAAGTTAATTTTATCTGGCTGGTGGTACAAAGGATTGAATGCAAGTGTGCATAAGGGAATTTTTCTGTGTGATGAAAATCTTGATGTTAGGGTGTTGTACATTTGCCAGCCTTATATATTTGCCAGAAGTCGTCAAACTGTGTTAAAATGGGCACATTGTTGTATGTAAATTTTGTCTAAATATAATTGATGTTTTAAAAAAAGAAAGCCTGAGTTTTAGGAAGGAGTATATTTCTCCAACTATAAAGTGAAAGGAGTCTCAGGAAGATAACTATAGACTTGAAAAATAATTAGTCCAAACTGGAGCAGAAAAATAGCGAGTTCTTGGGGGATTTGTCTAGAAAAAGAGAAGCTTTAAAACTGGGTTGAACAATGTCCTCCCAAATTCATGTGTACCCAGGACCTCTAAGTGTGACCTATTGGAAGCAGATCTTTGTAGTTTTAATTAGTTGAATAAAATGATGTCAAGTAAGGTTGAGCCCCAAATCCAGTGACAGATTTCCTGTAAGAAGATCATGTGGAAACACAGACATAAAGAAGATACAAGGAGAGAAGTTTGCTTTGTGAAGATGGTGGCAGAAATTGGAGCGCTGGAATGAGAAGACAGGAAAAGACAAAGAAGGAATTCTTTTTCATAGAGTCTTCAGTGGGAGCATGACCCTGTCAACAGCTTGATTTGGGACTTCTCTTCCAAAATTGTGAACAAATAAATTTCTGTTATTTCAAACACCCTATAGTTTATGAGAATTTGTTCCAGCAGCCCTAGACAAATAATACAGTAATGTGTGTGTGTGTGTGTGTGTGTGTGTGTGTGTATGATTTTGCCAGAGGGTGCATGAACTTGCCACAGAGAGAAAGAGACAGAGAGGGAGAAAGCACCCCCTACCAGTGGGTCATGATCACATTATAATCCCTTCTCCTCCATTTTTCCATCTTGTCAGAATTTTGGGTACCCAGAAAGTTTTCAAAGTTGCTGGGGGCAGAGATTCAAACTGTCGTTGGCTGTGTGGGATCCCACTCTCTTAACCATGAGACCACAAGCTAGCCCCAGTAATAATATTATTTTTAAATGCGAGTACTGGACCAGCAGGTGACATGGTGGTTAGGGGCACTGTACTCCCACATGGCTAACCAAGGTTTGAGTCCCAGACCTGGTGGCTTGCTTTCTTTCTCTCTCTCTCTCTTTCTCCTCTCTGTCACTCTCTGTCCCTCTCTAGTCAAATTTAAATAAATAAATAAGTAAATAAAGTGAAATAAAATAATTAAAAAAAATAAAATAAAAACAAGTAATGAGGGGTCAGCAGGTGGTGTAGCGATTTCAGTGTCAGACTCCCACATGGCTGACTGCTGTTTGAGTCCTGAACCTGGCAGCTTAAAACTCATGCTGGGTGTGTGTGCATGTGTGTGCCCGAAATCCTGAGAGGAGAAGAAGGAGAAGGGATTGCAGCATTGCCATACGCCCTGGGGAATGATTTCTCACTTGCTCTCTGTTTCTCTGTGTCTCTGGTGAGCATGTATCAGCTAGCAAAAATCTCTCTCTAAAACAAACAAAGTGGTACTGAAGGAACCACAGAAGAACCACAATAAGTGATATGTTTTTACCACAGGGAGAAAATTTTTAAGAAAGAAGGTATACAACAGTCTTACCTAGCTTTTCTTTGTAAAACACGTATACTTGAAGTCTAACACATGTTATTATTGAGTTAGAAATTGAAAAAAAAAAGTTAAAAAGTTTCCAGGTCAAATATAAGTGAGCAGATAATTAGGTAGGGAATTTAAAAGAATGAAAATAGAGCAAATTCAATCTGAACACACAGATTTGAACTTCTAATAGGACTCTCCCAAAGGACACAATGGTGAGAGCCAATAGGTCTACTAAAAGATTCAGTAAGTAAGTTGTATTGCTCTAATTTAAAGACTCGTTTCATAATCATAAAAAGAACTTTGACCTTGAAATATGTGACTAAATGTATGATGTGGTAATGTCTTCTCTCCAAGGGGTAAATGAGAGGCCAAAGGTTCTGAGAGGATTTTCTTCCCCGTGATTCAGGCCGTTTGTGGAGGAAACAGAAAGAACAGAAAGATAAGAGCAAAGTGCCTGGTATTCGAGGAAATGCAGGAGGAATCATCCCAGTTAGTACTGTTGGTGCCTTTGCTGGCTCTAGGAGGACCTTTAGAGATTGTAGCTTCCTTTCTAGAAGTTTCCTGACCTTGGTTTTTGCTCCACGTCAGGGTGTTTCCAGTGATCTCAAAAATATCACAAACCCAAATCAACTTTAAGTTACTTTATATCAGTCAGAATATGCATGACTAATGTATATATGTGAGATAAGTATACCTCTATAACAATGAAGAGCTGATGGGGCTTTGAAAGAGCAACAGTCCCTGCCTATGCCTGATCACCACCGAAGTTTCTGATTTCATAGGTATGGGATGGTAGCTGGGAATCTGTCATTTTTAAAAGTTCCTATCTTATTAAAGTCCATAAAAGAGAGAGACTGATTCCTAGGCTCTGGTCTGAAACCGCACACAAGTAACCACAGAACAGATTTCTATTTAGTCCTAATCTATCAGTCCTGATTCTATGCAACAGCTCTGGTTCAGTTCCCTCACTTTAGAAAATCAGTCAATTCTTAAACTCTTGCTTCCCCCAAATGTAACATAAAATGGCTTTTTGTTCTGTTCAGAGACTGTTTTACAAGCATAGTTTCCTCTTAGCAAGTAAGAAATTCAACTTTTTATTAGATATTAGCGGGATGGTCTCTTCTCCTGATTGTCAAATGATTCTGACCTTAGCACTTAACTTTTTTTTTTTTCCTTAGTTGAAATATGGCTCAGAATTACTGTGACAAAATAAATATTCAAACCAATCTTCCTTTTTTGATTCTGATTCAATGGATTTAATGTTCCATTGTGGTAGCTACCAATGGCTGGTCTCAGCACCTGCCTCTTCATATGGCAAAGCTTTCATTAGTACATAGAGAAATGGGAATAACAGGGACAATATCCATAAATCAGTTTTGGTTTACTGAAGTAAATAAAAATGATCCCTAGATCATGTCGTATTGGAGTTATCCTCTGTGATATTACTAAGAAACCATCATATTTACAAGGTCTTGAAAATTAAGTATTAAATACAGAATTCAAGGGATTTATTGAAAGACAATGTTCCACCCTTAAAAGCATAACTTAAAATTGTGCATTGTGTGGTAAGTAGGAAGTGTATTTAAAAGCAAATTAGAGGGATAGCCCCACAGCATAGCAGTTAAATACTGTGCAGAGAAGCCAAATCCTACATTGTTTTGACCATGATTCTAGTCTAGCCCCAAGCTCTCTGGGCACATACACAAGTTCAAGATTCTTCTGGGATGAAGAATAGCAGGAAAAGGGATCATGACATTTCTTGGTCCAATAGTAAAGTACTCTCTCTTTTTCTCCCTTATATGTGCATGTGCCCATTGGAATGAAAAAAATTGTTTTTGGAGACAGAGATTTTTGCTGCAGAGAGATAGAAAGAGAGAATCCATCCCCCAGAGATAATGGCCACACAGCAATCCCTTCTCCATTCTCCTCCTGGGATCTTGGGCAGGCACAGACACACACCCTGTGTGATTTTGAAGTCACTGGGTCTGATAGTTGGCCATGTGGGAGTCCAGCGATGTAACTGCTCCACCATCTGCTGGTCCCTAAAATTTTATTTTGAAGTGTATTAGAGAAAATCAACTTTGTCAAAACTTTAACTAAAGAACATATTAAGAGAAAGAAAAGACAAGCTGCAGACTAATAGAAAGTACATTATTTAACAACAAACTTGTACCTGAAGTATATAATTTTAAATGACTTTCAAAATTGAATATTAATTTTGGGACCAGCAGTTAGCGTAATGGCTATGTTGCTGGACTCTCCCACGTAGTTGACCGCGGTTCACGTCCCGGACCCGGTGGCTTAAAACTCAGGCCAGGCGCGTGTGCGTGCGTGCCCAAGATCCTGAGAGGAGAATGGAGGAGAAGGGACTGCAGCTTGGCCATCCTCCCTGGGGGGTGATTTCTCACTTTCTATCTGTCTGTCTTTCTGGTGAGCACAAGTGCCCTATAGAAAAAACCTCTCCTCCCGACCCCGCCAAAAAAAAAAAGGCAAAAATATTAGGGCTGGCAGGTGGTGTGGTGGTGTGGTGGTTAAGGGCACTGGACTCCCACATGGCTGACCGCGGTTTGAGTCCTGGACCTGGCACCTTTCTTTCTTTCTCTCTCTCTTTGTCACTCACTCACTCAGTCCCTTTCTGGTCAAATAAAATAAATAGTAAATTTTGATTTTAAAAAAATTCTAAAAAAATACACATTTAAAAACTATATATTCTGTAACACAGAAAATCAGTATTATTCAAACACAGAGGCAAAGTTCAAATTGATTGGTTGTTTCCATTCTTTGAGTTTAAAATTTTTTGAAGTGGTACAAAGATTATATCTCATCAATATTGTCTACTTGCCATTTACCATAAAACCAATGTAAGAGTTAACTGAAAACATGAAATATTTGGATGAGAAATTCAACAATTAATATCTATTTTTAAACTAATTAGATCAGTATTTTTTTTTTCCATAGGGTGCATGTAGTCACCAAAGAGAGAGAGAAGATGCCAGAGGGTGCATGAACTTGCCACAGAGAGAAAGAGACAGAGAGGGAGAAAGCACCCCCTACCAGTGGGTCATGATCACATTATAATCCCTTCTCCTCCATTTTTCCATCTTGTCAGAATTTTGGGTACCCAGAAAGTTTTCAAAGTTGCTGGGGGCAGAGATTCAAACTGTCGTTGGCTGTGTGGGATCCCACTCTCTTAACCATGAGACCACAAGCTAGCCCCAGTAATAATATTATTTTTAAATGCGAGTACTGGACCAGCAGGTGACATGGTGGTTAGGGGCACTGTACTCCCACATGGCTAACCAAGGTTTGAGTCCCAGACCTGGTGGCTTGCTTTCTTTCTCTCTCTCTCTCTTTCTCCTCTCTGTCACTCTCTGTCCCTCTCTAGTCAAATTTAAATAAATAAATAAGTAAATAAAGTGAAATAAAATAATTAAAAAAAATAAAATAAAAACAAGTAATGAGGGGTCAGCAGGTGGTGTAGCGATTTCAGTGTCAGACTCCCACATGGCTGACTGCTGTTTGAGTCCTGAACCTGGCAGCTTAAAACTCATGCTGGGTGTGTGTGCATGTGTGTGCCCGAAATCCTGAGAGGAGAAGAAGGAGAAGGGATTGCAGCATTGCCATACGCCCTGGGGAATGATTTCTCACTTGCTCTCTGTTTCTCTGTGTCTCTGGTGAGCATGTATCAGCTAGCAAAAATCTCTCTCTAAAACAAACAAAGTGGTACTGAAGGAACCACAGAAGAACCACAATAAGTGATATGTTTTTACCACAGGGAGAAAATTTTTAAGAAAGAAGGTATACAACAGTCTTACCTAGCTTTTCTTTGTAAAACACGTATACTTGAAGTCTAACACATGTTATTATTGAGTTAGAAATTGAAAAAAAAAAGTTAAAAAGTTTCCAGGTCAAATATAAGTGAGCAGATAATTAGGTAGGGAATTTAAAAGAATGAAAATAGAGCAAATTCAATCTGAACACACAGATTTGAACTTCTAATAGGACTCTCCCAAAGGACACAATGGTGAGAGCCAATAGGTCTACTAAAAGATTCAGTAAGTAAGTTGTATTGCTCTAATTTAAAGACTCGTTTCATAATCATAAAAAGAACTTTGACCTTGAAATATGTGACTAAATGTATGATGTGGTAATGTCTTCTCTCCAAGGGGTAAATGAGAGGCCAAAGGTTCTGAGAGGATTTTCTTCCCCGTGATTCAGGCCGTTTGTGGAGGAAACAGAAAGAACAGAAAGATAAGAGCAAAGTGCCTGGTATTCGAGGAAATGCAGGAGGAATCATCCCAGTTAGTACTGTTGGTGCCTTTGCTGGCTCTAGGAGGACCTTTAGAGATTGTAGCTTCCTTTCTAGAAGTTTCCTGACCTTGGTTTTGCTCCACATCAGGGTGTTTCCAGTGATCTCAAAAATATCACAAACCCAAATCAACTTTAAGTTACTTTATATCAGTCAGAATATGCATGACTAATGTATATATGTGAGATAAGTATACCTCTATAACAATGAAGAGCTGATGGGGCTTTGAAAGAGCAACAGTCCCTGCCTATGCCTGATCACCACCGAAGTTTCTGATTTCATAGGTATGGGATGGTAGCTGGGAATCTGTCATTTTTAAAAGTTCCTATCTTATTAAAGTCCATAAAAGAGAGAGACTGATTCCTAGGCTCTGGTCTGAAACCGCACACAAGTAACCACAGAACAGATTTCTATTTAGTCCTAATCTATCAGTCCTGATTCTATGCAACAGCTCTGGTTCAGTTCCCTCACTTTAGAAAATCAGTCAATTCTTAAACTCTTGCTTCCCCCAAATGTAACATAAAATGGCTTTTTGTTCTGTTCAGAGACTGTTTTACAAGCATAGTTTCCTCTTAGCAAGTAAGAAATTCAACTTTCTATTAGATATTAGCGGGATGGTCTCTTCTCCTGATTGTCAAATGATTCTGACCTTAGCACTTAACTTTTTTTTTTTTCCTTAGTTGAAATATGGCTCAGAATTACTGTGACAAAATAAATATTCAAACCAATCTTCCTTTTTTGATTCTGATTCAATGGATTTAATGTTCCATTGTGGTAGCTACCAATGGCTGGTCTCAGCACCTGCCTCTTCATATGGCAAAGCTTTCATTAGTACATAGAGAAATGGGAATAACAGGGACAATATCCATAAATCAGTTTTGGTTTACTGAAGTAAATAAAAATGATCCCTAGATCATGTCGTATTGGAGTTATCCTCTGTGATATTACTAAGAAACCATCATATTTACAAGGTCTTGAAAATTAAGTATTAAATACAGAATTCAAGGGATTTATTGAAAGACAATGTTCCACCCTTAAAAGCATAACTTAAAATTGTGCATTGTGTGGTAAGTAGGAAGTGTATTTAAAAGCAAATTAGAGGGATAGCCCCACAGCATAGCAGTTAAATACTGTGCAGAGAAGCCAAATCCTACATTGTTTTGACCATGATTCTAGTCTAGCCCCAAGCTCTCTGGGCACATACACAAGTTCAAGATTCTTCTGGGATGAAGAATAGCAGGAAAAGGGATCATGACATTTCTTGGTCCAATAGTAAAGTACTCTCTCTTTTTCTCCCTTATATGTGCATGTGCCCATTGGAATGAAAAAAATTGTTTTTGGAGACAGAGATTTTTGCTGCAGAGAGATAGAAAGAGAGAATCCATCCCCCAGAGATAATGGCCACACAGCAATCCCTTCTCCATTCTCCTCCTGGGATCTTGGGCAGGCACAGACACACACCCTGTGTGATTTTGAAGTCACTGGGTCTGATAGTTGGCCATGTGGGAGTCCAGCGATGTAACTGCTCCACCATCTGCTGGTCCCTAAAATTTTATTTTGAAGTGTATTAGAGAAAATCAACTTTGTCAAAACTTTAACTAAAGAACATATTAAGAGAAAGAAAAGACAAGCTGCAGACTAATAGAAAGTACATTATTTAACAACAAACTTGTACCTGAAGTATATAATTTTAAATGACTTTCAAAATTGAATATTAATTTTGGGACCAGCAGTTAGCGTAATGGCTATGTTGCTGGACTCTCCCACGTAGTTGACCGCGGTTCACGTCCCGGACCCGGTGGCTTAAAACTCAGGCCAGGCGCGTGTGCGTGCGTGCCCAAGATCCTGAGAGGAGAATGGAGGAGAAGGGACTGCAGCTTGGCCATCCTCCCTGGGGGGTGATTTCTCGCTTTCTGTCTCTCTGTCTCTCTCTGTCTGTCTGCCAAGCGCACGTGCCCTATAGCAAAAACCTCTCCAAAAAAAAAAAACATTGAATATTAATTTTAAGAAATCCATTTAGAAAATGAACAAAAGACAGAAACAGATGTTTTACTAAAGAAGATACACAAATGGCAAGTAAACACATAAAAAGCTATTCATCATTAGCCATTAGAGAAATATGTATTAGGGTTAGGGTGAGTGTTAGATATTGTTGCGCACCTATTAGAACGGTTAAAATAAAGAAAAAATAGTGGCCACATAAAATACTGGTGAGATTACAGAGTACCTAGATCACTCATATATTGCTGATAGGAGGGGACCAGTGACACAGCCACTCTAGAAAATACTTCAGCAATTTATTTTAAAGCTGTGAGTGGATTTACCATAAATCCCAGCCAGCGAATGTACTCATTGGTATATATTCTAGATAAATAAAACTAAGAGCTTATTTTCACACACAAAAAAAACTTGTACATGAATATTCATAGCAACTTTATTTATAATAACCAAATACTAGGAATTTACCCAATTGTCTTTCAGTAAGCAAAGGGTTATACAAACTGTGGTACATCCATCCATACCATGAAATACTAAATCAGCAATAAAAAGAAAAGGACGGTTGATATAATTTGTATAAACTGTGAGGAAATTATACTAAGTGAAAAACAAAAACAGTCTCAAAGTGTTACACAGTACAGGGTTCTTATTATATAACAAGTGATAAATAATATAACTATAATATAGAGAAAACAGATCAGTAACTACCAGGGAGTAGGGGTAGGAGAGTGGATGTGACTATAAAGGAGTAAAACAAGGGAATTTTGTGGTGCAGAAACTTATTTTTATCTCTCTCTGTATGTGTGTGTGTATTATTTTAGAAAGAGTCTTGATGTGCTATGGTCCTCCTGCCTCAGCCTCCTGAGTAGCATGGCATCCACCATGGTTTTGGGTTTTATAGAGTATGTGAGAATCAAACCTAGGCCTCCTATGTATCCCCAGCCTACCAGGGAGAGCTGTACAGCATGTGCTCGTGCAACTGGGTGATGCTTTATATAGTCTTTTTTTAGGAGAGATTTTTGCAATAGGGAGCACACACTCACTGGAGAGACAGACAGAGAGAGAGAGACAGTGAGAGGGAAATTGAGAAATCACCCCCCAGGGGTGTTAACAATGCCACAATCCCTTCTCTTCCATTCTCCTCTTAGGGGCTTTTAGGCACGCACGTGCATGTGCCTGCTATGATTTTCAAGCCACTGGGTCTGAGGCAAACTGCGGTTGGCCATGTCAGAGTCTAGCACTTTCGCTATACCACCTGCTGGTCCCTGATGCTTTATATCTTTACTGTAGTGCTGGATGCATGAATCTATACATGTGCTAAAATTACACAGAACCAAATACACACATGCACACACACATGAGCGAGTGATGGGTAAAAATCTTAAGCACTGTGATTTGTAGCAAAGTCAATTGCCTTGTTTTAATATTGTACTATAGTTGTGTAAGATGCTAACATGGTGGGAGGATATATGTACCCACAGAATTCACATAATCTTTCTGTGTATTTCTTTGGAACTTCTTATGAATCTATAATTATTTGAAAATAAAATATTACATTAATAATATAATAGTAAGTGTTTCAGAGTCTGAGAATTCATTTAAAATTCTTTGAAATTAGTTAAACCATGTTTAAAATGTATTTTTGGGGGGCAGTTTTCAGTTTTTAAGTAGTTAAAATATTCATTACCTCTGTCAAATAATAAAATTCCCCTCTAAGCATAAGATAGAAATCAGCTGATAGAGATCTTATGATATATTGGGTTGTTGAAAAAGTCATGACTCATTTTTACGTAGAGAAACAGAAAAAATACATCATGACTTTTCTAATGACCCAGTAGATTAAATATTTTAGGAAATTAATTTGTAAAAATATACAATTAGAGGTGATAATATAAAACATTATTTTGTCTGCTCAGAACATTAATAAATCTTTTGATTTAGATATGTTGGTTGCCATATACTTTCTTGGGAAATACTATCTTTTATTATTAGATTGTATTTTTTTTATTATAGTTTGTTTTTTATTTTGCACTTTTTACATTTAGATTTAGTTGCTGTACATCTTTTTGGTGTACAAAAAATTTTTTTTCAGCATAAATATAGTGCATATCAATCCAGTTAAAGGTATACATTATTCTTTTTAAAAATTTTAGAATTATTTATTTTATTTATTATTATTATTTTTAATTTGACCGAGGAGAGAGAGAGAAAGGGAACATGAGAAAGCAAGTCACCAGATCTGGGACTTGAACTGCAGTTAGCCATGTGGGAGTCCAGCGCCTTAACCACAATACCACCTACTGGCCCCACCATATACATTATCATCATCAGATAACTTGAGATTATATCTTAAAATTTTAAGTCTTTTTGTTTGTTTGTTTGATTCTTATTCCAATTTAGTTTTTAGAAAGCATAGTTTTAAAAAATGTGGTTATTATTAAAATCCAAAAAGCAGGGAACCGCTGCTCTAATGCATGGAAAATAGAATTCTCTATTAAAATATTTGAATAGTGTCTTCTGGGAAGTACATCTATTGTACTGAACAGGGTAATGTTCAGCCATGTATAGCTATGTTTAAATGTACTCTTATGTACATGGGATTGTGTTGAGAGGAAGGATAATAATGTTGGTCACATATAAGAATGTGTAAAAACGGCATACATTTTCCTACTCATCCTAGTATTTTTGGTTATAATTCCCAAAGGCTTGGCTTTTGGGGCCCAAATCAGAAGTGGTTTAAAAAGGTTCATACTGGCAGATCTTCCAGCACTGTCTTGAGTTTCAGTGTAGCAAATAGAATCGATTTCTGATCCACAATTAAGATGTCACAGTTAAGAAATCAATTAAAAAGGGAACATAGGCACATCCCAAGGAATTCCTTAAGTCTAGTTTTCATTGTTCTTATGTTTTGGCTTTTTAAAAATGAGATCACTCTAGTGTCTAAATATGGAATTGGGTTTCTACTTATGAAATATTTTCTAATTATGAGAAAAGATTGGGATGTCATAAATTTATTTTGAACTATTTACTTATTTTTCCAAGGAATTTTCACAGAATTTAATAGATTTGAGTGTACCTCATACCTCCTACCTGAAAGCATTAATAATCACCTTAATGTTGGCTTCTAGTTACATTTTCCTCCCTAATCCACTCACAGAAGCCTGCATGATGGCATCTGTTCTTCTCAGAGAATGCTAAATACCCAAAGCCAACAAGCCCACTGACAAACTCATGTATTTTTCTGTCCATATGATTAAAAAGACTTTCTCCATTAGTTGTTCTGTCCGTACTAATCTTGTGTAGTGTATCTTTTTTTTTTTTAGAGGTTTTTGCTATAGGGTACATGCGCTCACCAGAAAGACAGAGAGAGAGAGAGAGACAGAGAGACAGAAAGCGAGAAATCACCCCCCGGGGGGATGGCCACACCACAATCCCTTCTCCTCCATTCTCCTCTAGGGATCTTGGGCATGCATGCGCACATGCCTGGCATGATTTTAGGCCACCGGGTCCAGGACTCGAACCGTGGTCGACTACGTGGGAGTCCAGTGACATAGCCATTATGCTAACTGCTGGTCCCTTGTGTAGTGTATCTTATCGACACTTATGAGTATACTTATAACATGCCTCAATAAAACAGAGTAAGAATTATTTGTGTAATATACTAAACTTATAGATCAGATTAATATTCCAAGAAATATGCACCTTTATACATTTGCATGTGCCTCAGGTCTAAAAAACTAGTTCTAGCTTAAGCCTTAAAAAGAAATCTCATAAATTTTAATTGTACTCTCCACAAACATGTAATTTGATTTCTTGATATTTTGTATTCTGGAGCAAAAATAGTATATGATTATAGATTTGCTACTGGGGAACTTGAGTGTTTTCATACAGATAAGCTACCTGGCTAAGAAGTCTTCATACATGGTTCTATGTCAGAACCATATGCATTTATTTGGAAACTACATTTATATAGAAGTTTTGACAATTTCATGGAATTTATTTAATAACTTATCTCTGGGCCTTCAAAAATATCTTGTGGTCATGGAAAATTTATTTAATGGACTCAGCCAAAGCTATCTCTGGGACATGAGGACAGACCATTAGTAGAAGAATTTTCATTGACAAATTTAATTTTAGTCAAAGCTTGCAGAAATTTGTTTACTCCTGTGGCATGGAGATGACTTCAGGTGTTACATGGACAAACATTTTTTTTTTTTTTTTAGAGATTTGTGTCTTAGGGCATGTGCACTCACTGGTGATAGAGAGACAGAGACAGTGAGAGAGAATGTGAGAAAAATCACCCCCAGGGGGATGGACATGGAACAGTCCCTTCTTCATTCTTATCCCAGCATCTTGGGCATTCACACACGTACTCAGTGTGATTTTGAAGTCACCAGGTCCAGGACTCGAACCATGGTTGGCCATGTGGGAGTCTAGCAACATAACTGCTATGCCATCTGCTTATCCCTAAACTTCTTTTTAAAGTCCTTCCTCCATCCCAATAGAAAAAAAGAGTGATATATAGAGAGAGAAAGAAAGAGAGAGAAAGAGGCCTAACAATGTCTTCATACCATAGTCCACCCTCAACTTTAGCCAGCCCTAGAGCCTGGCATGTTCAGGACAGTCTCCCTAAGTAAACTTGGAACCTTCCCAGAGGGTTAGCCTCACAGAGTTTTGCATTAACCCAGTGCTACTGTCTGACCTGGATAAACATTTTAATAGTTATATATTTATGTTAGTGTATATTACTAAACCACTAGACTTTTTTTTTTCTTTTTTTGAGAGAGATTTTTGCTATAGGGTGTATGCACTCACCAGAGACACAGAGAGAGAGACAGAAAGACAGAAAGCAAGAATTCATCCCCCAGAGTGATGACTACACCACAATTCCTTCTCTTTCAACCTCCTCTTGGGATTTTGTGCATGCATGCAAATGTGCCCTGCATGAGTTTTAAGCTGCTGGGTCCAGAACTCAAACCACAGTTGACTATGTGGGAGTTCAACAATGTAACCATTACACCATCTACTGGTCTCCAAAACTGCTAGACTTTAACCCATGATTTAACATTATTACTTAAGATGAGTAAAGCAAATTTATTTAAGAAAAATATTATGTAACTAAAACTACATAATGTTAATGTTATATGATAATGACAAAACATATTTTAAAGATTTTTGAGGGGCAGGTGAATGAATTTTGTGAAAGGATGTTTAAAGAATAGAGAACAGTGTTAGTGCTAGAACACTAACAGGGGCAGAAGTAAATAGAAAATAAACCGACATTTACTGTTATGGGCAGCATTGTACCTATTGTTATCCAATTTAAACTTCATCAAACCTGTGAGGTAGACATTATTATTCATAATTTGCAGGTGACATAATCTCAAGTGAGTGGTGGGGCTAGAGTTAAACATGGTGGGTCTCTCTTCTTCCAAAGCTCATAAACTTTCCTTCAGGTAAGAGAAAA
This sequence comes from Tupaia belangeri chinensis, assembly GCF_000334495.1. NCBI lineage: Eukaryota > Metazoa > Chordata > Mammalia > Scandentia > Tupaiidae > Tupaia > Tupaia belangeri. The sequence continues at coordinate 2,056,623 of NW_006199558.1, forward strand.
GAGGATAAATCCAAGTAGACAGAGGGCTGTCTTTGATTTCTGGGTCTGGAACTGACTGAATGAGTTATGAATAAATTATTCCCTGTTATTTGTCATCTTTAATGGACACAAGAACTGACCAGGGTATTTTGTTTCACAAGTGCCACAAGCTAATACCTCTAATGTGGGTAGAGCGTCTCAAGGGAAAGATAAAGGTAGATGACTATATTATTATTTTAAAATCCCAGTTTAGTTCAGGGATTCTTCAGATCAAAGAACATCTATAAAAACTAAAGCTGGTGTTTATGGGCAGTGTCATTCTAACTTTATCCTGTTATTTAAAGTATATAGTTTTCTTTTGATCAATAGTATCGTTCTTTGAACTTAATTATGAGATTCGTATTGAAAAAGGCTTAATAGCAACTGATCATAGAAACTGCTAATAAGTAGGAATATAGATGAGGAGGAAAAGCAATATCAACTTAAAAAACGACTATTTTAAGAAAGTCTCGTTAAAACTCATCTTCATTATTTCCCTCAGAAAAGAGCCATACACTTCATTTCTAGTACAAATGAAATTCGAGTTTTCCAGATACCCATTATAGTCATGCCAGTGAAAGGGTGTTTTCCTCTTCTCTTTGAGCCTCTAACACGAGCTGCTCCAAACCCACCCACTTACCCTCACACACACTATGCATGCATACCCCATGCCCTGGTACACACACACACACACACACACACACACACACACATGCACTCCAAAAGCACCGCACGTGTACATACCATTCCATATGCCCATTTAAACAACTCATGCATATGCCACACACAAACCACAGGCCCATCCAAATGCATGCACCTCTCCACATATATCCTCACATTCTAACTCCAACAGCATCCATCCATCCAGAGGATCCCAAGGATCCTCTCCCATTCTCATTTTTCAGTTATACCTAAGCAAGAAACAAAGGAAGAAGACAAGTATGAAATTACAAAACAACTTGAAAAACTAAAATAAACTTTTCTAAATCTACGTAATAAAAAGCAAAACTCAAAGTCCTGGAAATGAGGGGAATAAGATTGCCTATTTAGATTTAATATATTTAACCTATGCTTAATGGATCAAAGTTGAGATATGTTATATTGCTTTAAAGTCCTGTTTCTGTAATGTCCAAGGGCTAAGAATCAACTGGGGGCTCTTATTAAAAACACAACCTTGACCCTGCCCCAAATTTGGAAGCAGAACCTCCAGTGAAGGGCATGAAATGTGTATTTAGTATGTCTCCCAGGTAACCTTTAAATGGTTCCCTAATAAGACTTGTCTGTGACTTGAGTGAGGCAGGGCTGGGGTTTTCTGGACATGAAGTTTCAGCACCCCCTCATAAAATTTTAGATGTTCTCTGTGTTGGTAGAAGGAGGCAGCAGCCTCTGTCCCAACATTGGAATGAGGAGCACCTTTTAACCTGGTTGAGGTCAGTCTTGGGTAGATATTGCGGCCTTCTCTAGTAGTACTAGTTCCATGTACACCACCATCAGTCAACCTGGCCCTGGTGACCTAGAAATATCCTGGCACTAAATTTGGCCCCCTAGGGAAATAAATCTGGACCATAGGATGAAGTGCACCTTAGAGACCACTATGACCCACTTTCATGGCCATCTTGTCTACCTTATCCCTGCAGGCTGAAGGGCTGAGGAGAATAAGGAGCCAGGATAATGATACTGTTCTTACTGGTGCAGCTGCAGTAGGGGACCTTGTAAATTATATCAAAGGACTGAGTTTCTCCCAGGGATCTTCTCCCATGTCCATTTTTCACTTACTACCTGAGCAAGAAGCAAGGGAAGAGGATATAGGTGTGAAATTACAAAACAACTTGAAAAACTAAAATAGACTTTTCTAAATCTATCTAATGAAAAGCAAAAGTCAATGTGCTGTGCTAGACAAAAGACTGAAATAGCTTCCTATTCTTTGTGTAGAAAATGATACCACACAATTTGTAATCATATGATGAAGGAATCAAAAACAGTAAGAATATAAAATGATGAATCAGACAATTGGCTAATACTGATATCCATAAAAAATATATAATTTTTTCTAGATTCTGTGATGCTTTGGGTATTTACCAGCCTTCTAAATTAGTAAATGTTTGTGATTTCTGTTGTCATTCTAAATAATCACTTTTATATTGAATTTTGTGTTTATTGTTTTCAGAGTCACTCCCAAATTATAAACTCTAGTCCAACCAAATGTGGATCTGTCCATGGAACTTTAAAAATGAACAATCACATAATCAGTGCCAAATTTCATCAAAGAACTCTTTATGTGAGGAGATGTTGCCTTGCCCAACTGTGAAAGTTTTCCATTTACTTCTCAGAAATATAAATTGTATGGATTAGGCCTTTGTCTGTCATTCAGAAGCAGATTCCACTAAATAGTCAGATCATATCACATGTCCATCTAGTCACTGCCTGATGGTTTGGCTTTCCATGCAGTTTTCCGAAGAAGAGAAGAGGTACCTGTCAGTTCAATGTGATATCTAGTCTCATTGGCTTACACATGCTGTATGTTAACGTGGTTTATTTTTCAGACCTTAGTGACTTTTATCAGTGTGAATCTGTGTTCTTGAGAGTAAGCCATTCTGAGACAGAAAACCACATTTTTTAAGCTAGAAAGATCCTGAGGGGCAGATCTTGAATTGTGCTGTATGCACAAGAGCAAATCCCACTTCATATAGAACCCATTCGTTTCTACCTGGCAAAATATTGATAATGGATCATTCCATTTTAAAAATTGTGCCTACACTGGGACCAGCAGAGTATGCAGGTAAAGGTGCTGGATCCCACATGGCCAACTTTCTGGTTTGAGTCCTGGACCCAGAAGATTGAAAATCACATCAGGCACATAAGCATGCCTCTCCAAAATCCTGAGAGAGACTGAAGGAGGAGAGATTATGGCATGGCCATCTCTCCTGGGGGCAGGAGGTGATTTCTCATTTTTTTTCTCTCTCTGTCTCTCTCTAGCAAACACATATACCCTATAGCAAAAAAGCTAAAAAAGAAAAACATTTTCCTTGATACAGTTTCAATTTTCATGTAATGTACTCATCTTCCTACAAACTCTATAGTTTTTCTTTTTCCTCTTTATTTATTTATTTTTAAGATTGGATCTCACCATGATGATCCTCCTGTCTCAGCTGCCCAGCTGGCACTATGAGTGCATGCCACCATACCAAGCTCTGTTTTTAGATATACTCTCTCTTGCAATGTTGCCTAGGCCAGTCTTGAAATCATGATCAACCTCGTGGGTTCACTGGCATGAGAAGCACATACCTAGACTGGGGATCAAACCGAGGGTTCTCATGTGGTCCCAATTCATGGAACACAGCATGATAGCGGTGCATGCCATGGCAGCTGGGCCAATCTAGTATTCTATGCAAGTGAAAAGCCATTTTTCATGGAAATTATTTCATGACCTTAAAATGAAAATCGGATTGATTCTGTTATTGTTTTCTGTCCTTTTCCAGAACTTTGGAAGCTAGCATTTTATGGTTTTTATGTACATGTGGAGATTATCCCATTGAGAAATGTTTAAGCACATGTCTCAGTGAACTAACTTTCTTTTCTCAGGGTAGGACAGAGGTTTTTGTTTGTTTGTTTGTTTGTTTTTAAAAAACTATAAATGTAGTGAAATAATTACATTTCTTTTTTTTTTTTTTTAAAGGCAATGTAGGAAACCAGCAGTTAGCGTAATGGCTATGTTGCTGGATTCCCACGCAGTCAACCGCGGTTTGCGTCCCGGACCCAGTGGCTTAAAACTTGTGCTAGGCACGTGTGCGTGCGTGCCCAAGATCCCGAGAGGAGAATGGAGGAGAAGGGATTGCGGTGTGACCATCCCCCCTGGGGGGTGATTTCTTGCTTTCTGTCTCTATGTCTCTCTCTGTCTGTCTGGCGAGTGCACGTGCCCTATAGCGAAAATCTCTCCAAAAAAAAAAAGGCAGTGTATTTATTTTAAAAAACAAATCCAAACTCCTAGTATGGTTTTTAGAAAGTGGTTTCTATTTGCTCTTATCCTTTTTCTTTTTCTACTTGTTTATTATTTATTTTTTATTAACCTAGGATCATTGTTCTTATTTTAAACTTCATTTGTTGACTTCAGTTGTTTTAGGGCTTAGAAGATAAAGGATACCAAATACTTCCTAGCTGGAGCTCCATACAACATGGAGAGAAATGAGTTTATAGACGCTCATAGCTGATACAAGTGTTATTCTATTTCATAATCAGAAAAAAAAATGCTAAAATAGGATTGTTCAATACTCTGACAATCTTTACATCTTCTCTGCAGTATATATACAGTATTTTCCATTCACTTTCCCTGCACTTACTACTTTGAGTGGATTCTTACACATTAAGAAACAAGCCATAGGGGCCAGCAGGTGGCCAGTAGTGATTAAGGCACTGGACTCTCATGTGGCTGACCGTGGTTCGAGTCCCAGACATTGAGCACATGTGCATGCATGCCCAAAATCTCAAGAGGAGAATGGAGGAGAAGGAAGTGTATCATGGCCATCCCCTCTCAGGAGGTAATTTTTCACTTTTTGTCTCTGTCTCTCCAGTGAGTACATGCATCCTATAGCAAAAATCTCTCTAAAGAGAGAGAGAGAGAGAGAGAGAGAGAGAGAGAGAAATAAACCACATTCTATAATAGGATTAGGAGATTGGGATACCAGTTTGAAACAAATAATTCTTATAGAGCAAGGATTACTTTTCCATTGTTCCTCTCATTAGGTGACTCAATGGAAGTACCAAAGAATAATTCTATGGATCAGAGGTTTAGAGATTTGGCTGTGTAGAACTTACTATGGTGCCAGAAATTATTAGATTCTTATAAAAATTATTCGTTTTAAGATAATGATTTATATGGTCAGTTCTCTCTCTAAATTTTATTTCATATCATTTATGAAAGAGATATTGGTTTAGGTAGTCTCTAGATACTAAAATTTAAACTATTATTATCAAAATAACCATACATACTACTTGGAATGATTTCAGGCTTCATAAAAATTTCATTTTGGTAGTTGATGTTGTATTGTTCTACACAGATACGTCCTTTATGACCAAAACACTCATTATACTATCAGCTGAAGGCTCACATTCAACTTCCTTCTACTGAAGGAAGTTGCCTCAAACAAGTTGATAAACCCCGTTTTAAGAGTAAACCATGTCCTATGACTAGTGGATGAAAAGGAGGTAGTGGAGGCTCTGCCTTCTTTGTCTAAGCCAAAGTAACCGTGATCATCCATCCTAGTTCTATACCTTGTTGTGGTGTTCTGTGAGACTTCTATTGCTACTGCGCTGAAATTCAACTTCATCTGACCAATTCTATCTCTTTCACTCTGTTAATCTGTGTTCATCCTAAAAGTACTCCCTACTAAGATTACTGCACACTAATTTTTATTCCTTAGTCTTTTTCTTGAGAGCCCTGACCTGAAACAAGTCATATATATCCATTATTTTTTACTTTGACATGTGAGTTGTCATTTAGATTGAGAAATTTGACCTTCTGATTTACGATTTCTCTTAGTGAAGCCAGTAGAGTAATAATGTCTCATTCATGATCATAAAACTGTTCATCTGAAATCTAGTTATATAATCGTTTAGGCTTAAATCTGTAATTAAAATCCCAAAGGCATGAATGACTAGCAGAATCATCAGATTATTAAAACTGACACCAAGTTTCGGGATGGTCTTGTCTGAGTAGTTTCTTTTATAGTCCTTTAAAAAATTCTAACTTTGACATCCAACTACTATTGGGTTGTCGGAAAAGTCATGACACATTTTTCTATGAAAAATGCATCACGACTTTTCTGACAATCCAATAGAAATTATTTAACTCACGTAAGAAATGTTGTATTTCAGTGTTCAGTGAACACTATTCAGTTTCAGTGTCTCCTTCCACCATAAACAATAAGAGCACCTTCTGTGAACATGTAGTGATGGTTGACAACAGTAACGGCATCTGGGGTTGTCAGGTGTGTCCAATATCTCTGTGCAGATTTATGTGATTTAAGAAACTCTACTTGCCTATATCTAAATGAAGACAATCATAAAAGAAATAACATTTCTGTGGTTTTACAGATTAAAATCCAGGTAGCCTCTGCTTCATAGGCCAAGAAACATGTACAAGCTAAACAGTAGGTTGTTTTCATTCATGGCATAGATCACGCAGTTCCTAGCCAATTTCCTGTTACCACTATTATGTCAAAGTGATTTATGGCTTTTTTCCAAAAACTCCGTTGTTAATAAAAGTGAGAATAATGACATTTCTCTTGTGTATATTGCCAAAACCTGCTATTACTTATTTTCATTTGTGAATTTGTGAAAATCATAACTGACCCATTGTCAATGTGCCAGTTGAGAAACATGGTAAATCTGACATCCTTTTAAATTATGTGACTGATTAGAATCCAGAAACAAAGGCATGTGAAACCCAATTCTGAGAGCAAAATTCTTCTCAAATGTTTTTTGAGAGAGGACAGAAGCTCATGTATTTATTTACATGTAGGAGCCAGTCAGATATTGGCTAAACCAAATTTTCTTATCTTCAAAGTATACACACACACACATACACACAGACACACGGCCAGAGGGCCAGCCCCCCCTTTTTTGATTTGTTTTTATTTATTTCTTCCATGAGGAAAAGAGACAGAAACAGAGAGACTGTACCCCCAACAGAGTCCTGATACTGCAATTTACTCACATGTTCAGCCAGCCCCAGATTGTGGGCATACATGCCAGGGTCATTCAGAAAGGTCTCTGGATACAAATCTGGAACCTTCTTCTGTATGTCAGTGTCACAGAATGTCGCATTTTACTGCTGCACCACCATCCAGCCTCCTCCCTGGTTCTTTTCAATTTTGAGCCTAAGTATGGCAGTTCTTTTTGAACTGATACATACATATGTCTAAAGAAGGCTTATCCTTCAGATCTAGGGTTCTATTCCCCATCTTTGCTCCAGACCCATATATTTATACATAGTCCTCTGTGCTGACCTCCAAGGTAAGTTTAACAGAGTGAGGTCCAGACTTCTCCATTTTGTTACAAACTCAGAAAAATTAACCAGAAAAATCATACTTATTCCCCTATACTGTCTCTGCTTCCACTATCCCATTTTGTTTTTTCTTGATAATTGAGAGTTTGGTTGTCTAAACCTAGATAGGTTCCTAAGGAGACATGTAGAGAGGTGGGAGGTGTGTTTGTATATTTATGCATTCAGCCGTTTCAGAGAGAGATGTCATTCTGCCATTTACTAGTTAGTTCCTACCCAAGTTTGAAAATCCACTTAATTCTCTTCAAATTATTCATTTTTTTGAGAGTTTTTTGCTATAGGGTGTGTCGACTTGCTAGAAAGACAGGGAGAGACAGAGACAGAAAATGAGAAATCACACCCCAAGGGGATGGCTATGCTGTAAGCTCTTCTCCATTCTCCTCTTGGGATCTTGGGCACACACGCATATGTGCTCGACATGAGTTTAAGCCACCAGGTCTGGGACTAGAACTGCGGTTGACTGCATGTAAGTCCAGTGACATATCTATTACACCAACTGCTGGTCCCTTAATTATTCAAATATAGGTAGTGGAATATTCAGATAAGGAGGGTAATAGAAATCTATCAAGCAGAGGAATAGTCTCCTTTTTATAAAACAAAATAATCATTGTCTTATATACATCTTGTTGGGCACACCATTTATTATTATTATTATTATTATTATTATTATCATTATTATTATTTTGGAGAGATTTTTACTATAGGGCACAAGCCAGAAAGACAGGGAGAGACAGAGAAACACCGAGAAATCACCCCCTAGGGAAATGGCCACACTGTAAACCCTTCTCCTCCATTCTCCTCTTGGGATCTTGGACACACACACACATGCACCTGGTGTGAGTTTAAGCCATCAGATCTGGGACTCAAACCTCAGTCAACTACATGGTAGTCCAGGAACATAGCCATTACGCCAACTGCTGGTCCCATGGGCACACTATTTTTTTAAAAAGTATGTATTTGATATTACAGAGGTAATGATACTTTCTTTACAGAGAGACACACTCACATGTCAATGGAAAAACAAATACAGACTTACAGATTTTTATCAAAGAGATATTGTAGTCAATAATTTCAAGATTTTGAAAATGGTCTTCACAGTCTTATACAAAAACTGATGAAGCAAAGCTGTTTTGACGGTGGCAATGGGGTTGAGTAGAGGCCGATTGTTACTTCCAGCAGTGACCGTTGAGTCACCCCTTCTGCATGCCAAAAGCTCTTCAGATCATGATTTGAAAATCATATATTAGTACAACCTTTTCATTTAATAGAGGAGGAGTCTGAGGCATGGGGATTTAAGAGATATTGTCAGAATTTCCTAGGTAGTTTGTAGCAGAGATCTGGCTCAAATCCTGTGTTTTCAACTCACGGACCAGGCCCTCTTTCATCAAAATACATGGCTTCTGCACCAGATAGTGGGACAGTAGTAAAATGCAATGCTCTGCAAGGCTGACCCACATTGGAAGGTTCTCAGTTCATATCTAGAGACGTCTCTGAGTATGCCAGGCATGGGTATATCCACAATCCCGGGCTGGCTGAGGCTACGTGTGGATTATGATGTCAAGACCCTGATGTGAGTACTGTCTCTCTGTTTCCCTGTCTTTTTCTGTCTTTCTCATTAATGGAAGAAATAAAAAAAATACTGGACTCTTTTTTTTTTTTTTTTTTTTGGAGAGGTTTTTGCTATAG
>NW_006199558.1:2065531-2073366 GCF_000334495.1 Tupaia belangeri chinensis
TGTTAAGCCCACGGGGTCGGGGACTCAAACAATGGTCAACTACATGGGAGTCCAGCCATTATGCTAATTGCTGGTCTCCAAAAATACTGGACTCTTAAATGTGTACATACTGACTATAGTATAAATATTACATAATGTATGTTATATTGTACATGATTTATGTAGAAACAGTATTTTCAAACTGTCCCTTAATTTCTTTTATAAAGAATGATTATTTAATTTTATTTATTCATTCCTTTATTTTAATTTGATAGAGAAAGACACAAAGAAAGACACACACAGAGAGAGAGAGAGAGGTGAGAAATGAGAAAGCAAGCCTCCAGGTTCGGGACTTGAACCATGGTCAGTCAGCCATGTGGGAGTGTTCAGCATATTAACCACCATGCCACCTACTGGCTGGCCCCCGACTGTTTTTTAGTTCCTAACACTTTTACAAATTCTTTTACAAACTCTTAATTTCTAAACCATTTACAAATTTCTGAATTATTTCAATACTTTAGAGAGGGCTAGCCAGTTTAGATATTTAATTTAAAAAAATGCTTCATGAAATAAAGAGTCTCTTTTATTTAAGTTAGTTATGAATGAAATCATCCTATGGATCATAAAGAAAATATAAATAGCACAAAAGAGTTTCTGCATTTAAACAAAGCACAATTTGGAAGCTGGTTTGCAATTTTAAGTTGGCAAAATATACAGGCCACTCCATTTTAAGCTATTTATCTAGTTAGCTGTCTGAAATGATTTCACAGCTACGGCAGAAAGGCTAGCTGAGTAAACAGAACATTCACACATAAGTTCTGTAGAATCCAGTGTGGAAATTAAAGAAGCTGTGAGAATGTTTAGCCTTGTAACAACTGTGGAATATGAGTCAAAAATAAAAGTACTGCTGGTGATTCCCCATTGACTCAGGGAGTGCCTGCCCAACCCTGAAAGTTATTTCTTTGTGTTCTGTTTTTAGATATTTCTAGCTCTGTTCTATAAAGGAAAACATTTAATGCCAATAGCAGGACATTGCATCCGACATTTTTTTTTTTTTTTAAATAGAAAGGATAGAGAATAACTTCATAATCTTTCTCACTAGTCACTTCCGGATGGCCATTTTTGTCCCTGCAGAAGTGACAGGTGCATGGATTTTCTAGTTTGCGGGCTAGATTTTTGTTTATAGATTTTTTAAAGCAAGGGAGGACTCATATTTGGGAGTCATATTTTTCCTCTGTGCAGACTGATCAGAGTCTCATAGCACATTGTCTTCACGATTTCCTATGAAATCACTGTGTCTGCCTTGAGTCTCTGACTCATTTTATTTTATCAAGATGAAAACTCGTTGGGAACAACATCTTCTTATCTGAGTAGGCGTGATTTAATTTTACTGTGGCAGCACACGTGTACAAGGGCAGGTGCAAGCAGAAGAGTCATCGACCCTCAGGGTAATCATCAGTGAGCCTGCAATCAATTGACCATTCCACGTTGCTGCTTTACAGCAGCAGGAGTAGGGTGAGCTAGAAGGCAGGTGAAATTATTATTAGAGGTGAGGCATGGCATCACTGTAGACATCATAAAATGCTTCCTCTGTGGAAGGGTGTACAGTTCAGGTGCAAAGTCCATAGGCATGGAAAAATAGCCAGGCAGGCTCAACAAGATGGGGCGTGGTGAGAAGAATGCAAAGATTTTGTTTAACCTCTATTTCCCTTTCTCCTTTGATATTAACCTTAGACATCAAACCCTTCCCAATTACCCGCATTCCCTTAAGCAAAGATTCTCTTTAAAATTCCACTGGGTAAATTTAGAGTCTGGGCAATCAATCTTCCCCCTTTATATCTTTAGTTGACTCTTACCTGGCCTACCCTCTGCCAGAAACATGTTAAGCTGTTTTGTATTAAAGTACTCAAGTGTAGTAAGGTACCAGTAGGTAAATGTGTTGGGGAATGAACTGAATGGACTTTAAAATGAAACAGATCTGTATTCAATTATTCACTTTGTATTTTCTGTGTCACTTTAGACAAGATACTTAACCTGAGTCTCAAATTATCTGTAAAATGTGGATAATAATTTATAACCGATTTGGTCATTTTTTTTCTTTTTATTATTTCAATTTATTTTATACAGTCACTACACATCACTACAGCTTGTAACTCAGCAAGATTAGATATGCAAAGGAACCCATATTCAAATATACCAGTTTCCTATTTTCCTTACCAATTTACTACCAAAAGTACTCAACAGATTTATCAACATTCTTAAATCTCGGTAGTATCTGATAGTGGAAATTTTGAGCATGAAAATTATCTATAAAGTTCAGATTTCCAGAGAAAACTCCTCTCTGAGAGCTTTACAAGTTAAATACATGAGTATATTTATGTGTTAAAGAGCATCTATAGGCACATAGATTTTATTATATATGTTGGCTCTCTTCTGAGTTTCATTTTGGTATTTGCTCCAGGAAGCTGACTCATTTATGTAGCTACGAACTGGCTCTTATGTCTTCCAGCTTTTGGTTTGGTTCAATCATTGGAGAACCCCTATAAGAGTTCTAAAAGTATTTATTCTTCTTGATACCTTATGAGAAAGTTGCCTAAGGTGGCATTGTTAACTAAAGCAATTAAGGCTCCTGCACCCTCATAATTCCCGTTGGATTGGAGAATAGGGACGGGCACCTAGGGCAGCTGTATTCTCCTTTGAAGGACATTTATTCCTTCAAGACAAAGTTCTCTGCATGCCTCTCGCCTTCCAGTTCCAGTAACTGCTCCTTTTTCATGTCTTTTGGACCTGGGAGGTGTTAACTGGTTACTAGCTCAGCATTCTTGTATTACCCATTATGATTCTCCTACTCCCATAACTCTCTAAATAGTCTTTTTATAAATAAACCCTTCTCGAACTGTCCTAATTTGAGTATAACATCTGTTTCTGTTGGAATCTTGATTTGTACAACCACATAAACAGTGGAATTCAGAAAGAGGATGAAATCCTGTAATGCAAGTTAACAAGTTTATCACACTTCCAAAATGTATAGTTTTGCTGTTGGACATGTTTCGACTTGAAGTTTGTCTAAATAACATTCGCTATTGTTTAGACCTCCTCTATAATCTTGCTTAATGATTGATCAATGTAACTTGAAAAGCAGAATCCAAAACCAGAAGAGAAAGATGAGGAATATGAAGAATGGCCACAAGAGGAATATAGCTGTGTGGAGTAAACTTCATGGAAATAGTTCAAGAAATTAATTGAAACAATCTGAATTTTCATTTACAATTTTGATCTTAATTATCATTAATTTCTTTTCAGTCTCTGAATTCATTGCTCTATGTGGGATATAGACTTCCTTCAAATTTTATGGACTAGATATTTTAAAAGTCTTACTTCAGACTTCTGGAAACTAAATACACACTATTAAGTTTTTTTTTGTGGGGGACCAGCAGGTGTTGTGGTGGTTAAGACACTGGACACTCCTACATGGCTGAGCATGGTTCAAGTCCCAGACCTGGCAGCTTGCTTTTTCACTTTCTCTCTCTCTCTCTTTCTGTGTGTGTGTGTGATCAAATTAAAATAAATTAATAAATAAATAGAATTAAATTAAATAATTATTTAAAAAAAGAACAAGATATTGTTTTCTGAGGTCCTCTTCCCAAAGGGTGGGTAGAATAGAGAGGCAGGGAGTTGGAATAAAACGTAAGGCACTGATGTCACCTTGTTTATTGGCTGAATTTAGTGGGAACTCACAGTGCTCTCAGTAGGCTCACAAAGCTCATGGCAGTGCTCACAGGCGCTTCCTCCCTCTTGGATCTTGTAATGCACAAGGAGAATGCTCAGGGAGCAATTTTCTTCCTCTCTGAACTTACAGTGCATGGAGCTGAGCTGAGCCAAGCCAAGGTTGGGCCAAGCTAAGGCCATCAGGGCTGAACTAGCCTAACCAAGACTGAGCAGAACAGGGCTAGCTAGCAAGGCAGGGCAGAGCAGAGCAGCACTGGGCAGCACTAACTGACCAGGTGCCCCCTTTCTCTAAAAGGGGTTGCATTCAATAGTGGCTCATTGCCAAAACCAAACTGTTGTGCACACACATGTATATTACATTCAATGGTGTAAAACAGCAAAGTCATAATTACTTAACAAGCATGTAAACACAGTACAATTAATAACATAAGTTGTTTACCTGTGGCCTTCAAACATAATAAGATAGGTGAAGGAGCCAGACTAAACCATCCTGACTCCACTTGCAATAATACAGATGATATCTTTTCCTAATTCTGTGAGTCCTCTCTTGCAGTTGCATCTGGTTCTGGTTCTGGTTCTTTTTTTTTTTTTTAAGAGAGATTTTTGCCTTAGGGCTTGCTGGAGAGAGAGAGACAGAGAGACAGAGACAGAAAGTGAGAAATCACCTCCCCAAAGGGGATGGCCAGGCCACAATCCCTTTTCCTTCATTATCCTCTCAGGATCTTGGACACGAATGTGCATGTGCCCAGTGTAAGTTTTTTGTTTGTTTGTTTGTTTTGAAGTTGCTGGGCCTGGGACTCAAACTGTGGTCAACTACTTGGGAATCCTGAGACGTAACCATTATACCATCTGCTGATCCAACATCTGGTTCTTTTAGATTTGGTTTTGGAGAGAATTGGTGAGGTGGTATGAGTTATAAGAAGAAACTTCATGGGAACCAGCAGTTAGCGTAATGGTTTTGTCGCTGGACTCCCATGTAGTAGACTGCCGTTCGCGTAACGGACCTGTTGTCTTAAAACTCACGCTGGGCGTGTGTGTGTGCATGCCCAAGATCCTGAAAGGAGAATGGAGGAGAAGGGATTGCGGCGTGACCATCCCCTCTGGGGACTTTCTCACTTTCTGTCTCTCTCTGTCTGTCTGGCAAGCACATGTGCTGTATAGAGAAAAACCTCTCAAAAAAAAAAAAAAAGAAAAAGAAAAAAAGAAACTTCATGAATGTCCAAGAGCCTAGAGGGATAGTGGCATTGAGGAAAGGTGGCACCTATCCCAAGCATGGAGTTGGTCAACAATAATCAGGTGTGGCATCTCTTATCAGGCTTGAGTGTTAAAACTCAGTCCTGTAGCCTAGTGGTTAAGGGAGCTGATCCCATGTGGTCTATAGAATTATGAGCCTGGCCCTGGTGGCTTTAAAAACATGCATGTTCGTATGTACCCCAAATCCCAACAGGATGGGAAAATGGAGAAGAAGGGATTGAGGTGTGACCACATCCCTTTGGGGGTTGCTTTCCTCTCTAGCAATTAAAAAAGAAAAAAACCCCAAAAAACCAAAAAATAGAAACAAAAAACCCAGCCTCCAGAAAATTTGTTTTTTATGTGAAAAGAGAGTACAAAAATAAATTTTTGGGGGCCAATGAATAATTCTTATTTTTTTAAGTTTTTAGATGCTTTTTCCTTCAACAAAAGACTGATGAAGGTGGTAACAATAAAAAATGTCAATTTATACTCTTCCCAAAAACATAAAAACTTTATCCTAATTTAAGTATCTTTTGTGCCTCATATTATTAATTTGAGATCAGTTGTTTCAAGAGATGATTGTTCTCTTTTAGCAGAACAAACTTTTCCATTCTGTTAATATAATATTAATAATATACTTAAATGTACTTAAATTGGCTTTTCTATTGTTAATATAGTATTAATAATATACTTAAATGTACTTAAATTGCCAGTTAATGTTTTGCAGAGAATTGGCAATATTTTAGATATTTGCCTTCTGATTGATCTTGTATTAACTTAGAGTATGGTAAGTCTAGTGACAGATATACAAGTGTCTTCATTCATTGAACGTAGTTAATATTTGCAGAGCAAATAAGTGTAGATATGACATACAAGTATACACAGAAAGACAGAATTAGCTACTTTACTGAATGTCAAGTAACACAAAATAATCTATAAAGAAAGATTAATTTATATGCATTTCCTCAAAAATGTTTGTTTCATAAGACAACATAATACTTGTTAAAACAGGATGGTCTCAGTCATTGTATCATCTAGTGAATATGTCTTTTTTCCCCTCCCAAAACTATTTGCTTATCTTCCTAAGTAATAATTCTCCATTTTACCTTTACCAGGGAAAAGCTAATTATTTCCCTTACTTGATTCTTTTATTTTTAAGTTTTTTTTTTTTTTTTTGGAGAGATTTTCACTGTAGGGCGCGTGCGCTTGCCAGACAGACAGAGAGAGACATAGAGACAGAAAGTGAGAAATCACCCCCCGGGGGGATGGTCACGCCGCAATCCCTTCTCCTCCATTCTCCCCTCCGGATCTTGGGCACGCACGCACACACACCCGGCGTGAGTTTTAAGCCACTGGGTCCGGGACACGAACCGTGGTCGACTACGTGGGAGTCCAGCGACATAGCCATTATGCTAACTGCTGGTTCCTATTTTTAAGTTTTTAAAATCTACACTAGCAGCCAGCAGGTGGTGTGGTGGTTAAGGCACTGGACTCCCACATGGTTAATCATGGTTCAAGTCCTGGAACTGGCAGCTTGCTTTCTCACTTTTCCTTTCTCTTTCTCTGTTTATCTCTGGTCAAATAAAAAAAAAATGATAATAGCAAATTTAAAAAATTAATTAATTAAGGAATTATCACAAGAGGGAGTTATGAGTAAACATGTACTGCTCTTACCTTGCCGAGTTTATTCTACGGAATTTGGATTTCTTCTGGGATTACTCCTGGATGGTTTACTGTATACATTTTTACCTCTAAGACCATGGGGAGAAGGCTAGAGTCAATTCAGCTGAAGTCTCCTTGCTGCCTTTGAAATGTTTCAAGGGTCCCTGCCATGGGAGCTCCTGCTGCTGCTTTCAGCATGAGATGGCTGGTTGGGGTGCTCCTGATGTGCTCCTCTGCAATGGCACAACTGCAGAAAGATATGACACTGGATCACCACTGGCATCTCTGGTGAAAACTTATGGCAAACAATATAAGAGACAGAATGAAGAACTAGTACGGTGTCTCATTTGGGAAAAAAAATCTCAAGCTAGTGATACTTCACCATATGGAACATTCAATTCCGGAATGCATTCATATGATCTAGGCATGAACCACCTGGGAGACATGACTAATGAAGAAGTAGTGTCTTCAACGTGTTCCCTGAGAGTTCTCAGCCAATAGCAGAGAAACATCACTTACAAGTCAAGCCTTATTCAGAAATTACCTGAGTCTCTGGACTGGAGAGAGAAGGGATGTGTTACTGAAGTGAAATATCAGGAGGCATGTATTACTTGCTGGGCTTTCAGTGCTGTAGGGGCCCTGGAAGCACAGCTGAAGCTGAAAACAGGAAAGCTGGTGTCTCTCAGTGCACAGAAACTGGTAGACTGCTCCACTTCAATATATGAATAAAGGCTGCAATGGAGGCTTCATGACAGAGGCTTTTCAATACATCATTGATAACAATGGCATTGATTCAGAAGCTTCCTACCCCTACCCCTTTCCATCCGTGGATGGAAAGTGTCATATGACTCGAAAAATCGTGCTGCCGCATGTTCCGAGTACATGGAACTTCCTTCTGGCAGTGAAGAGACCCTGAAAGAAGCCGTGGCCAATAAAGGGCCTGTGTCTGTTGCTATAGATGCGAGTCATTCTTCTTTCTTCCTCTACAGAAGTGGCATCTACTATGAACCATCTTGTACTCAGACTATGAATCATGGTGTACTAACAGTTGGCTATGGTAGGGAACCAGCAGTTAGCGTAATGGCTATGTCACTGGACTCACACGTAGTCGACCGTGGTTCGCGTCTTGGACCCGGTGGCTTAAAACTCACACCGGGTGTGTGCGCGTGCGTGCCCAAGATCCTGAGAGGAGAATGGAGGAGAAGGGATTGCGGCATGACCATCCCCTCTGG
>NW_006199558.1:2073406-2076740 GCF_000334495.1 Tupaia belangeri chinensis
GCTGGCGAGCATAAGTGCCACATAGCAAAAACCCCTCCAAAAAAAAAAAAAACAAAAAACAGTTGGCTATGGTAACTTTAATGGGAAAGACTACTGACTCGCAAAAAACAGCTGGGGCCTCAACTTTGGTGATGGAGGATATATTCGGATGGCAAAAAATAGTGGAAATCATTGTGGGATGGCTAGTTATGCCCCTTACCCAGAAATCTAGAGGATCTCTGCATCAAGAGAAATGAAGCACTTTCTATTAACTGCATTTTACTTACTGTATCCAGAAGTGTATCATGATCAAAGTATATATACTGTACTAATTAGAAAATAGTTTGATTCCTCACTTTTCTAAGTTTGCAAATCTCAAATAAAACATTTGCTAAGACAAAATAATTAAATAATTATTTTAAAAAATTGTACACTTAATCATCTTTGAACCATACAATATTCAAATGTTTAAAAGCCTCTTAACAAGTTCTTTAACGAGAGTCTATAAGTTTTGGGCTTTTGTGGTACAACGGCAAAATACTTTAAATAGATGGTATTGAATTCATTCATGGGAAGATCTGATAAAGCATACAGATGCACTGGTATACACAGCATTGTGTGTAAATACATTTATACAAAGTATAGTATAGATAGAAAGTGATTTTATAGCTTTCAACAAATTCTTAAAGGGAAATTTGATTTTAAAAATGCTATCATGGCGTGATGGTAAAGGTACTGGACTCTCACATAGCTGACCATGGTTTGAGTCCCAGATCTGGCAGCTTGAAAATCACACCAGGTGTGTTTGTATCCCCACACAAAATCCCAGGAGGAGAATGGAGAAGGGATTGCGGTGTGGCCATCTCTCCTGTGTGTGTTTGTGTTTGGGGGGGGGTAATTTCTTGTGTTTCTTCATACTGTCTCTCTATCTCTTTCTGGCAAGTGTATACACTCTACAGATAAAACACACACATGCACATACACACAAGCTAACATCTGGGACTGGATAAAGGTGCAGTAATAATACAACACACTGAAAGGCTGATTCACACAGAAAGGTTCTAGGTCTATATCCTGATATCTCCTTGAACCTGCCTATGCATACCCATGATCTGGGAGTGGATTGCAACAAGACCCTGTTAGGATGCTTGTCTTTGTCTCTCTACATCTCTGTGTCTTTCTAGCTCACATATAAAGAAATAAACTTAAAAAACTAACATTTACTCACTTAAAAATTTTATGCAAGTAGTAAATGAGATTTTTTTTCTTTTTTTAAAAACAATAAATACTACAAGTATCTAACTTTCCTTGTTAGATTTTTTTTTTTTTAAGAGAGATTTTTGGTATAGAGTGTGTGTGCTCACCAAGAGAGATAGACAGTAAGAAATTACCCTCCAGGGGAATGGCCATACTGCAATCCCTTCTCGTCTCTGGATTTTGGGCACACATGCACTTGTGCCCTGGTGTGAGATTTAAGCCACTGGGTCTGGGACTTGAACTGAGGTTAACTACATGGGAGCCCAGTGACATAACCATTACGCCACTGGTTCTCCTTGATAATTTTTTAATGGGTAAATTTAAAAACTGTAGGATTCTTCATGGATTGATATTAGGATGATTCAATTTTTAATTTCTCTAACATATAAAACATGTCATGGAAGTCTACAGTGTGAGGGGGGAGCAAGAAGTATAACAATAAATCAGGCATCGTGTGCTATATGAGTAGGTCCTAAAGAAAATTTGACACAATTATTTCTAAGTTAACCTTCTGGAGGTCACCACAGCTCATAATAAACAATATAGTAATGGAAAAATCAAGAGATGAAGACTGTGTAAAAGGAACAGAAGTGCAAATATCAGGATGGTACTTTTTGAGAAACTATCATGCAACAATTACAAATTACTTATAATTTTTTGGCCTTTTTTTTGGTTTTCTTTTAGAGGTTTTTGCCACAGGGTATGTGAGTTTGCCAGAGAGAGACAGAGACAGAAACAGTGAGAGGAAGAGTGAGAAATCACTTCCAGGAAGGAAGACCACGGCTCAGGCTCTTCTCCTTCATTTTCCTCTCGGGATTTTTGGCATGCACGCACACATTCCCCGTGTGATTATCAAGCTACCATGTTGTGGTTGGCCATGTGGGAGAACAGCTACATAACCACTATGTCATCTGCTGGCCCTCACAATGTTTGAAAAGCCCATTGTTGTTATTATTTCTGAAAACTAATTTAAACTAATTTAAAGAAGGTAAAAATATACACTAAGAAAATGAATTATCTTGCTGCTTCAACACTGTATTGCAGCTTGTTTGATTAAAGACAGACATTATTAATGTGTGTGTGTGTGTGTTTCTTTCTTTATTAGATGTAATCTTTTCATCAGGACAACTTTTCCTGAAGCTTTTTTGTTATTATTACTAAGCAATGGTCTAACTATTTGAGGATGGCTCCTCATCATTTTAAAAAAAGTGAATATTGCTTGGTAACTAGAAACTAAGGAGATAAGGTACAAATACTTGGTGTCTCTGGAAGAGAATGCTTTTAATGGTCCCACTTTTATAAAGTGATCTTGGGAAAAACTCTGAACATCTCTTTCCTTCTGGACATGTACTGGGACTCTGAATTAGATTTGAGACCAAAGCTAACACCTTAAGTTTTTTTTTCTTTTCTTTTTTTTTTGGAGAGGTTTTTGCTATAGGGCGCGTGCGCTCGCCAAACAGACAGAGACAGAGAGATAGAAAGCGAGAAAGGGGGGATGGCCATGCCGCAATCCCTTCTCCTCCATTCTCCTCTCAGGATCTTGGGCACGCTAGCACACATGCCTGGTGTGAGTTTAAGCCACTGGGTCTGGGACGCAAACTGTGGTTGACTACATGGGAGTCCAGCAACATAGCCATTACACTAACTGCTGGTCCCAACTAACACCTTAATTTGAATCTCAGAGATTTACTATGTTTTACATGCATGATTCTGAATGCAGTTAGACATGTATACTTAGTGACAAATATGATATTGACCCCTGAGAAGTGAAAAATAAATTTTTGGGGCTGGCAGGTGTCATGGTGGTTAAGGTGTTGGACTCCCACATGGCTGATGGAGATTCAAGTCCTGGATCTGGTGGTCTGCTTTCTCACTTTCTCTCTCTCTCTCTCTCTTTCTCTGTGTGTGTGTATGTGTGTGTGTGTCTCACTGATCAAATTAAATAATAATAATAATAGCAAATGAAATTAAATGAATAATTATTTAAAAATAAATTTTCTTTATTCTTAAATATGATATTTATCCAATATAAATAGATATATACTCTAAAGTCCTACGTAATTTAGTTTATACAATAAGATGCGTTCATGCTCTTTCC